>NW_028288676.1:0-311666 GCF_059628265.1 Tinamus guttatus
AAATGAAATCTTTTAACTATGATTTCTCTTACCGAATACACCATGCTACTGATTATTTAGCAGTATAAGCTAAGTAACTGCATGAATTCATGAATTTCATGAAGAGAACCTGTGTTTAACTTAATAGGAAGTACTTATTTCCCCAGATTAGGTCCTTTCCCTCAACTTCAGTGATTAAAAAAACAAACTCCTAAAGAAGCAACTCACACTGACTACTCCTGGCACTTTGAAAGGTGTTTTTGGTTCCGTCCCCTCCTGGTCTAGGCCTGGTAACACCTTATGCCACGACTACAAGTGCTGGGAATGGAACATTGTTTCAGAAAACTTGTTTTGCATTTTTTGCTTCAGAAAAAATCAGAAATACCCTAAAAATGATATTTCACTCAAAGAACACCATATGAAAAGCTTTTTGTATCTTAATTTTATGAATCGTATTTCAGCTTCATGCTTTCTCTGGCTCATTATTTAAATTCTACAACCCCAGAAGCATGAGAAAGGTTATTGTCTCTAAATTTCCCTGTCTTTTTTATGTGAGCTCCATTCAACTGGCTTATTTTTTTAATCCTTTCAAGAACAGGTCTAAGGCTTTTTCCCCCTCTTTTAGTCTTTTTTTTTTTTGCATCAAGATAATAGAAAGAGATAAAAAATTATGCTTTCATCCTCTGGTTTGCCACGTTTCAGGAATAATAAAATACAATATTGATTTTTTTATAGTGCCAGTTTTACCACTTACCAGTTTAAATTATAATCCTCTTCAGGGTTTGTTGCAAAGGGCTGCTTTGAATACAAGAAAATAGTAATTACAGTTTTCCTACAAATTATTCAGGTGTGTACATTTCACCAAATATTTCACTGACATAAAATGATACAGGTTTAAAGTACCTTTTTTTTTTTTCCTTCCTTTTTTTCTTTTACTGTCAAGTAATGGTCTCCTAACTTCTGATCACATCACCCCTGCAGGCTATAGGGTTTAAAGGCAGAAGAAGGCTCTCTGGCTTCCTGTAGACTTCAGAATTTTCCTGATTTTGGGCATCTTCCCTTTTTTTTTTTTTTTTTTTTTTCTTTTTCTTTCCCCACCAGCATAAAATTTTTTGGCCATTGCTGGCCACAGTGTGGCACAACATTGCTACACCAAAGTCAAACATGGGCAAAACTTTCGCTTCCTCCTAAAATGCAGTAAGTCCCCCTCTTGTGTTCTGCACTGGATACGTTTAATTAGAGTAAAGCTTCCCAGGTCTGCAATATAGAAGTGAAAGACACTTTATGAATTTTGTCTCTGGACACTTCACGGCTACAGTTCGCTGGTTAGATAGGAATCTTTCCATATTGCCAAAACTGCCAGAAAGGCTCATGACAACGGAAGTGGCCTGAATTTTGGTTTTGAAGTTTGTGCTCACATTCTCCAGCTCAAACATGAGGAGCTGCAGATCTCATCTGACTCATTGTAACTTAAAAGCAGTGCTTAATCGTCTTGTCTTGGGAGTTATGCTCACCCAATTATCCCCTGCACATGGCTCCTTGTCAGGAGGCTGCTGCTTCCCCGTTACAGCCCTCATCCTGGTGAGGAATCACAACTGGGCAAACCCGCACTATAAATGCGGTGGATGCACTAGCCTCCCTCTTGGTGATTAATTCCACTAGTGGTACAAATTTGCATGAATGAATGTCAGTGTGTTTTCTGCCCTGAACATTTCCTGCTGGCTGCAGTTCAGTCCTGCTGACATTTATTACAAATAATAGCTAAATATTCTTGATTTAATGGCTGCGGTGGCCCCACGTCTGAAGGTGATGTCTGTAATAAAAGCAGACAAGACTAGCTTATAAAAAATACTAATCAGATTGTGTTTGCACACATAATGGAGAGGCTTCACAGACATACTAGCAAAATGGAATTGCTGTTTTTAAAATGCAGCTGCTGGAAGTCAAGAGTTCAAGAACATATCGCCCGCATTGTTTTTTTCTTCTTCTACCTTCCTCTACCAGCTCTATAAAGCATCCGTGGCAGCAGAGAGAAGATCCTAGCCGAGAGAGTCAAAGTTACAGTTCGACCCCCTCCAGACAAGTCATAATGAATAACACGGATCAAAACGGGTGTAGCCCCACCTATTGTCACTGCCATTTCTCCTCCCAGACTGAGGTGAGACCCTGGAGGGACTTATCACCTCAGAGTCAGACCCGCTTTTCTAGAATATTGATTAGCTTTGGTTCATTCCAACAGTGCTAGAAGGGGGCATCCCACCCCCAGAAAAATGCAAATACTTCCTAGTAACACTAAGGACAAAAAAATATGTTGCCTGCCAGTAGAGGAGAGAAGGGACAGGCAGGGGATGGGAGGAAAAGGATGGCTGAAGGAAAGGGACTGTGCAAGACAAATGTAATGGAAAAACAGAAGAGAGCATGAAAAGAAGGGGACATGCATCATGCCTGGCACAATACTGGTTTGACACTGAGGAAATTTGAAAGAAAAAAAAAATCCCCCTGACCTAGGAATGCTCTGGGAAGGGCAAAGCCTGACAACGGGGTCATTTCAGGCTTTCATCAGGAATGACATTACCTCCTCCAGAATACATATCACCACGTGGCTTGTCACCTCATTTTGAACAAAAGTCCTTTGCACAAATCATTTGCAGTGCTGAGTTCCTTAAGAAATTATTGCAGTTTCTCAATACCCACGTTAAAGTAAAACTTTTGCATAGGCACAGGTTACTGTGGTTGTTTAGGGAAGCTGCAACTGTTAACTGTAAATTGCTTTGTTTCAGGATCTTGTTTTGGAGGATGCTTAAAAGGCATGTTTGAGAGGCAGACACTAGCAGGGAGAGAAAGGTTGTTCCTCCAGAGGCCAGGCCGGAATTTTAAGGAAACAAGATGTGGCAAGATTTTGCTCATCAGATATCTATATATCTATAGCTGTTTTCTAACAAGAGATAACAATTCCCATACAAACAGACTCCAAAACTAATATTAATAAAAAGACAAAATGGTTTCAAATACGTAAGAGAAGGAATTTATGGAATTCTTTACAGAAATATCATTTTATATTTTATATTTGACAAGTCCTGAAAAACGCAACAAGAAGTTTGCTTATATTTAAAAAAAATACTTTTTCTTTTAGAAGATAAGGGGAGAAGGGTATGGCCAGAGCCCTTTGACTTCATGCCCAGTCACCCACATTTCTGCCTGTAATAACAACAGGTGGCAGCAGTAGCAGGATCCCGAATAGTAGATACCAGCAGCCTAAGACAGCGTGATCCGCATGGAGAGTCCTGCACAGCTGCACCCCTTGTGCAAACTTACATGACCAGAGCTCTGGCACGCAGTAGCAGTTGAACAGGACAAGAACCTGGTTGCCTTCTTCCAGCTTGGGCTATGCAAGAAAACTACTTACATCCCTGCTTAGAGTGAATGAAGTGAGACAAAAGTTAATTTTAAGTCTGCTCCAGTCTACAGTAGCCTGATTTTTCTGAGAGATATCTCAAGCAAGACATGAACCACATTGGGAAAGGCACAAGATTTACAGCTCACAAGTATGCCGGGCTCAACAGCCCACCACCCAACTCCATAAATTACCCCTTTCACTCCTCTGAAAGGGTTGACATGAGAGTCCTACCCTCTGCTCCATTACATTTGCTCAGAGCTGACCAGGAAGCAGAGGCGATGCAAGAAGAAACAAGACTCACTGAAATGACCACTTGAGCCTCCCATCAAGGACCTTCATTGTCTCTTTTACCAACTCATCACCAAGGCTCCTAAAACTTAAGGCAATTTTGCCTTTACCAACTACATGTTGCCCAGCTTCTATGGATCCCTTAATCCCTTTCCATAAGGGATTAAATACAAGGATCATGACAAGTTTGATTTAAAGGTATTTAGGCTCTTCCATTAATCACACACCCACCAAAAAAAAAAAAAAAAAGAGAGAGAGAGAGAGAAAGAAAGTGGGTTTGGAGAATCCAAAACCTGAACAAGGGAGGACTTGTGCATCAGTAATTCCTGATGTAGAAAGTAAGACCTTTTAGGAGCCATACTTTTTAATCTATATTTTTCTCTCTTCTATATTTACTCTTGTTACTTCTGATAGGAACCAAACAAGAACCAAACATCAGATTTTGATGACTTGAAAACTCTTTTTTTAATTGATTACAGGCAACAAAGCAGAGCTTTCTGTTAACCTTTCAAAATGTCTGTTCAATTTACAAATACAATTTTTTTTTTAATTTCTATCCTTACAGATGTTAGTGCAGCAGCAACTGACCTGTGCCTCACTAGGCCCGTAAGTTTGCCATTAAACCATTAGCTTACAAGATACGCCGAGGCACCACTTCAGTTTGTTGTTTTTGGGGCCCATAGTTTGAAGTGTGTTTTTCAAACCTAAACCTTCTGGATCACATTATTTCTATACTTAAAAGTTGACAGGACTCTACAAAGCCCTAACACCACAGGACTTAAGATTATGCAAGTTCCTCAGCCACCAACTAATGATATTGTGATTTTTATGACATTTTTTCCTTTCCCCTCCCTACTTCCCCTCCCCGCCCCGCTCCCATCCCCAGCAACTGTATGGTCCAGCTCTGAAACATACTTCAGCAAAGGAAGTCTTCTAAAGATATCAAAAATATTAAACCAAGGTGAGTTAAAGAACAGTTACCAGTGAAAGCCATAGGCAAAAAGAAAACACTTCCTTTAAACAAAAATATTGACACAGCAATTTAAAATGAACACAAGTGCACACGAGTAACGGCACCTATTTAGTTTTGGACTGGAAACTAAATGTCTACATTCTTCCTCCTAACATTGCCAAAGGCAAAGCGGTTACTAACACAACCCCGCGCCGTGTTCTTAAGCAGCTTGCCATCGTGTCTATTGTTACCTTCCCTATAACATAACGCCTTGGCGTTCATTAAGCCCACATTTTACAATTAAGGTACATATGTTACTGCTCGCTAAATGGCTGCAAGGCAGGTGGGAAAAGTCAATCGCTCTGGTGACATTGAGCACTTGCAGTACGAGGCAGGGTTGCTGCATCGCCTGCCTATTATGCGGAAAACTGAATTGCCAATATGTCCTTTTGCTTAAAGCTGCAAACACGGAGAAAAGGCTGTAGTAAACACTAGCTATGTCACCACTGCAGCACATGTAGCAGATGTCTGCAGTTATCTTGTTGAGAGTTTTATTGCAAAAGACCCTTCAAATAGAACAGGGATGTACATCAGTTTGCTTCAATGCTTTCTAAAGTCTCTAAGTGTACACAAGCCCTGAGGGAGTCAGAGTGTTTCCCAATGTGTTGGTTGTGTCTAGGAGCCTGCCTTTGATGCATATCAGACTGTTTTCCTACAAAAAAAAAAAAAAAAAAAAAAACTGTAGCAAAAAGGAGAAGTTTTTCCAGCTTATGCACTTAAGCTCCATCACATACAGAATTCATACCAAACACAGTCCAAGATTTCAGCCAATACTGTTCCCAGATCAGGTCCAGTGTCCTGGAAGAGAAGCCACGGAGCTTAACCAAAACTTCCATCTGCCACGTATCTGAAAGGGGCTAGCTTCAACTCAGGAAATTCTTGAAAATAAGCTTATTGATGACTAGAGAGTGTCAGATGTCAAACATTTGATCACAAGGAAATTATAAATATTTTCCAATGGCAACCTGAAAGACTAAAGATGCGATATCCTCTATAAATTCTTCATCTCAAACTCTGCCATACTATACGTTTCAAAGTACTATCAAAAAAAGCTATTTTTGTTAAAAGTGACAAATTAAAAAGAAAAAAAATGCTACAGCAAGAACCGACCCTTGATTACCACTGCTAGTTTTGAAATCCCAAAGGGAAGAAGTCACTGAAGGTTATTCTAAGATCAGTAGATAGAAGGAACAGAGGAATTGGAGAAAGCTGGCCTTTAAAATACATGCCCCCAAAGCTAAACTTGTGTTTTCATTGCAGCAAGGTGATGTCAAGCTACTGGGTTTAAAGTTTTACATGACATAAAACACGCTGAAAGAGCCAAAGAGCAAAGAAAAATATATATATAACTCATTCTGGGAAATTGATTCTCACACAGCCACCACAGACTCAGCAGCAAGCACATGTACTGTGCACACACCAGTTACGAGTCAGGGTGCTCTTGGTCTCTATAGGATGGGATGAAAGTCACCATTCCCAGGTGGGGACAAGCAGCTTGAACCTTGTTCCATGTTGCCCACACCACTAGCAATGAAAGGCACCTAGGTGGAATCGGCAATTTTTAGGGAAAGGATTCATATTCTCCTCAAACCCACATTTCAAATTCCCAATACTGAGAAAAGTAGACACATGCCATATTCCACGCAAAGTCTTGACATCCACAGGATAAAGCACAAATTTTCACAACTTTAAGACTAAATACTCTGTAGGATAGCAGTTTCCAAATATTATTTATTTCCAGCTAAAACAAGTTGCAGGTATTTAGGGTAAAAAAATCGGATGAAGAAAACTATTGAGGAGTAAAAAAATAATAATAAAAAATTGCTATATTCATACATATTTCTTCATCACAGCTCTGTTTCAGCAGTTTCCCGTAACATCCTCATAGGGAAGCTCAGGAAGTATGGACTGGACGAGTGGACACTGAGGTGGATTGAGGACTGGCTGGATGGCAGAGCCCAGAGGGTGGTGATAAATGGGGCCGAGTCTGGTTGGAGACCTGTGGCCAGTGGTGTCCCCCAGGGGTCAGTACTGGGCCCGGTGCTGTTCAACTTGTTCATCAATGACCTGGACGAGGGCACAGAGGGCACCCTCAGCAAGTTTGCAGATGACACCAAACTAGGAGGAGTGGCCGACACTTCCGAGGGCTGCGCTGCCATCCAGAGGGACCTGGACAGGATGGAGAGTTGGGCAGAGAGGAACCTCAAGAGGTTCAACAAGGACAAGTGCAGGGTCCTGCATCTGGGGAGGAATAACCCCAGGCACCAGGACAGATTAGGGAGCTGGAAAGCAGCTCTGCAGAGAGGATTTTGCAGTCCTGGTTGACAACAAGTTAACCATGAGGCAGCAATGTCCCCTCATAGCCAAGAAGGCCAATGGGATCCTGGCTGCATCAGGAGGAGCGTTGCCAGCAGGTGGAGGGAGGGGATCCTGCCCCTCTACTCAACTCTAGTGAGGCCGCAGTTCTGGGCACCCCAGTACAAGAAGGACATTCAACTTCTAGAGAGGGTCCAGCGTAGAGCCACGAAGATGATTAAGGGACTGGAGCATCTATCATATGAGGAAAGACTGCGAGAGCTGAGCCTGTTTAGCCTAGGGAAGAGAAGATGGAGAGAGCATCTTATCAACAGGTACAAATACCTGAAGGGAGAATGTGAAGAGCATGAGGCCAAACTCTTCTGAGGACAAGGGGTAACAGGTATAAATTGAAACACAGGAAATTCCATCTCCATGTGAGGAAGAACTCCCTTCCTGTGAGGGTGACAGAGTCCTGGAACAGGCTGCCCAGGGAGGTTGTAGAGTCTCCTTCTCTGGAGATCTTCCAAACCTGCCTGGACGCAGTCCTGTGCCCTGTGTTCTATGTGCCCCTACTTGAGCTGGGGGGTTGGACTAGATGATCTCTAGAGGTCCCCCTTCCAACCTCAACCAGTCTGTGATCAATAACACTGCTAATATTTTCTAACACATATTCACAGATGGATTCGCTTGTTCTTTTGACAGTCTTTTCTCTTTAGTTTTGTTAAGGAACAAAGTGACGCAGATATTTATTAGTTACCAAGTTCAAAGTTGCCTGGAACCTAACAAAATATTTCATAATTTCAGCTCAGAAAGTCATAAATAGTCAGCACTATGCTTGCAATTTAAAAATATAGATACCCTCAGATTGCATATGCTAGCACTTCCACATGATGTGACACAAGAAACAATGTTAACCTATATTCTATATAGGAAATATTTTCATTTCCATCTCACAATATATTTCCAAAGATGGACTTTTTATATTGTTTACAATAGAGATATCTTCTTAGGACTGCTTTGCAAAAAAACACAAGTGCAGGGCAAGATAATTCTCCAAGAGAAGACTACTGAAGATATCTAACAACTACATTTCCAAAGAGCAGCTCCTATTTTATCAGAAGTTTTCTATGTTTTTTTTTCAAAACTGGATCCAGCACAGGCATCAAAGGTTGCCACAAACAACAAGACTTAGGACTTCGGGTAGCACTATAAGTACCATGTTCATTCCATAACTTCTAGCATTCAAAACCTTTACAGTGTATCATTAGAACCAGCCTATTATTTCTCATTTAACACATAAGCAGCAGTCTCTCATGCCAACTGCCTGTTCAAAAGATAAGCTTCTATCTTTCAGCACTACTTTTTGTCCTTGAGACAAGTTTGTGTATACAAACTACCATGCCATGTACATACCATCTGTTATTTCCTTACTATCAGGTTTAATTTCTATGCTGGTATAAAGCTAATCTTACATTTTAATCTTAACATGAGCACCACGATTACTGCCTTTCTGACCCATAGGGCATCATCATCATCATGTGCACTTTCTGTCTTGACACATTTATTTCCTGTGTTACGCTTTGATTTTGAACTTGCTGGTACAAAGGAAATTTTTCAAGTTCCTCCCATCTTAGTCCAATGGGATGCAAGTCCATGGATTAAGAGCTGTACACTAGTGGAAGCCTATTTAATATAATCTGATTGCCATGGAAACTAATGGAAGTGTGAATGTATGAGAAAAATCTCCAACTCTGAAAGCATGAATGGAATCAAGGGTGTATAAACACAGACTTTCTGTAACTTTCTATTTAGAACTGATCATTGCTCTAAAATAAAACACAATAAATCTTCATTCCAAATATTCACAGTCAAACATTTCAGGGACAGCCAGTGACATAAGGAATCACCCAAAATAACCATAAAGAGAAATAAAACTCCCCCAAATATTGCATAACACGTACTTGTAATATCTTTTAAGTTTGACCACTGCTCTCTTGCATTAAAATATTTTGGTGTGAAGTTCTATTAACAGGAAAAATCACCAGGAAAACCAGCAGAGTTTCTCCATCAGCAGTAATAATTTTGTCGAGTTCCACAAAACCTTCAAATGCCCAATATTTGCAAAATTCACATAAAAACACAGCTGAGGCCAAACCCTTACCCGTCCTCAGTCAGCTGCTCCTTAGCTGACCGGTACAATCCACCAATGCTTCATGAATGCAAAGTTTCCAGTGCAATATTACAAGCTATGTGTATGTGGCAAGATTGCCTTCAAAGAAGTAAACAGCAAAACGCTTAGTGACTTCTATATAAACAAGCTCCGTCTCAAACGTGTTTACAAAATAATTAGAGAGCATATATAAATACATAATAGAGAAGTTTATCTGCACAGGGCCCAGTGAGCAATTTCTTATCTATTAAATGCTTTTCTCTGATGACTCATACAGTCAGTCAACACTTTTTGATATTATATTCATTGCATTCAAGAAGCTGGTAAAGGGTTGATAGAGCTTCACATTATTAATAAAGCAGCTTTTTTATTTCTCCTTCTCCTTAACAGAGTATGTGCCTGGCTAAACTGCACATAGTATTTCATAATAATAACAGTAAAACAACATTTCATGCCTTTCAGCGATCAGACTTCTGCTTTAAAAGGTAAGCAGCTGAGATAAGGTGAAAGCTGATAAGACTGGAAGCACAAGGACATGATGGACCGAGAGGATAAGTCTTATTTGTGCCTTTTTTTTCCCCTTCCCTCTTGCCAATTTTCATGTGTTACTGTTCCAGATATTTTCCTGAATGGGCATGCAACCGACAGGCCCCACTTCAGAAAACTATGGCAAGTCGAACAGCTACAACCCACTTGTTTTTACCTCCACAGCACAGTTGCTTAATGCTACAGGGGGGTCAATTTTCAATGGATTGGATGGTATTAGCAGTTCTCTAAAGACACTGTAACCATCACAGGAAGCATTACCCTTATTCCACAAGCAGAGTAGGTCACTGGATGCCTAAGAGCTGGATGAGCTGCTGGACGCTCTTCTCAGCAGCAGCAATAGGACTAGAGGGACAAAAGCGTTTCTTTGAGCTGGGAGGGACTAGGTAAGGGTTTGCTGTCCTTTGCTTCCCCCAGTACAGCTATTTTTCACATTATATCTCTTTTAGATGCTAACATCTGTTTTTAACTACTTTCTGTTGCTTTCTTACATCATTTTATCAGAGGGAGAAAAAAAAAAAAAAGTACTCAGAAAATATTCAGAAACTCTCTTTACACAGTTCTGTCGGCACTGAGGATAAGGCTCCTGTTTCCATGCTTCCTATACCAAATATTGTATAGCTCAGCCATTATTTTAGGAAACATTTTTCAAGAAATCACACAGTGGACTCCTGCAATCAG
This sequence comes from Tinamus guttatus, assembly GCF_059628265.1. Lineage (NCBI taxonomy): Eukaryota > Metazoa > Chordata > Aves > Tinamiformes > Tinamidae > Tinamus > Tinamus guttatus. The sequence continues at coordinate 10,372 of NW_028288676.1, forward strand.
CATTTCATCTCCCAAGCATATTGTGCTCCTTTTGTCAATTGGCCAACTGGGATTAGCTCAATCCAAAAAACATCTTGCAATATGTTCATCATACCTTTCAATCTGCCAGAAGAATTTGTTTTCATGCTAAGTGACAAATACAGTTACCATTAATGGTCAAGCTTCAATATTTATTGGTAGTCTCTTGGCCTTATCAGTACCATCCAATTAACATGGCAGCATGCATTAATACATTTTTAAGATCACCGATTAACTACCAGTTGAGGAAGTGGTGGCAAAACAGACTTAGTGGAATATTTTGCACCACACAATGAATACCATTTACAGAAGACCATACATAATAAGTTAGTCATTTTCTCTTAAGTGGAAATTAATCTTGGAGCATATTATTAAAAGGAAATCACTCTCTTCCACACTGTAATGTCATCTCACCACAGGTGGAGAAATTAGATTGCAAGACCTAGGCTCCTTACTTCACATGGCTACTGGAGCCCACTGCTCCTAACAATCCATATTTACAGAAAATCAGGAGCGAGGTCATAGCAAGGGGGATGAAAAGTCCTAAGGTTAAAGCTGAAGCAATGCTTGCTGTCCCCTTCTCACTGGTGTTATCTCTTCTCCTCCCAGGCACCACATGCACAGAGCAGAGCGCAGCTGCCTCACCAGACAGCTAGACTTATTCTTCATTGGAGTGCTGCAGAATGGAAAAAGCACACTTGAAATGGATGTATGCTGTCAAAAAACAGTCAGATTTCTTCACTTGGAGCACTACCAAGCACAAGCTCTTCAATAATAAAAATATTCTATGTTCCTTCTTTGAAGGGATATTTTCAGTGTGCCATTACAAGACTGCCATTACAGCTTACAGGGCTGCTACAAACATAAGCCTTTTCTTCTCTTTTCCAATGAGAAAATGAATGGCATAAGGCTCAGTAGTTTGCACAGGTCCCGAATTCTGTATTACACCATTTTCCAGCAAAGATGGAATATATCAAAAAGGAAGGCGTGTGTCAGAGTCTTGGACGGCATTCATTTTAACTGACCAGACCGAGACCGATGCTGCGTGCTACATCTGCAGCATGCTGAGGTTCAGCTATGCCCCGCCACCGAAGGGCAATGCATCCAGCTAACACGTGGACGTGTGGCGCTCCGCTCACCTCAGCTACCGGCTGTTAGCTGCAGCCACCTGCAGAGCGGGGAAGGCTCCCGCCGTGAAGGAATCGGGACAAAACCAGCCCCCTGGTTTGGCCCTAACCAGCAGGGGTGCCAAAATAAAGTGGCATAAAACCACATCTGGATTGCTATTCGGCAAATGTCTGCTTCCCCCCCCCCGCCCCCCTGCAAATACAAACTGTGCACGTGTGGCCAGTTCAATGCAGATGACATGCCAGTAGACCCAGCTCAAAGATATATAACATACTACCTGGCTCTCATTGTATACAGACAGGCTTCTTGATTCAGGGCACCGAAAGGGCTCTTAACCGAGGCTGACGAAAGGAATGACTGTCATTTCTGAGAAAGGAACACACATAACTGCAAGCCTATCAGCACGGCTCTTGGGCAAGGAATTAGGAGTTGCAGTGTTAACCTCCTTGCCTGGGACAACTACAACTGGAAGAGGCAGCAGAAAGATACTGGCAGACAGAGGCCAAATAACCAAAAAAGGGGTTCTCATCGGCAGCTTTGACTCTTCCAGCACAGGAGAGATGCCTCGTCTGCCTGCACTGCTGGGAGAGATCACCTCGTAGCTTTATGGTGCTGATTTTATTATAAGCGGACCAGAACACCTTTGGGAAAGCTGCACAACCCAGGAGAATAGCTCGTGCTTGACCAGCTGCACAAATAACAACACTGCAGCAGACAAGTAAGAAGGCTCAGTACAGTATACTGGGTACTAGAAAGTCCCAACAGTTACCTTCCATACTGGACATTGAAAATGATATTGCGAGTAAGCCTTCAAAGTTTAAACCAAGTTCCCATTAAAGAAAATAATAACAAAAACCAAAACAACAAAAATAAAACAAACAAACAAAAAATCATGACTCTATATGAAGCCAAATAGTGCCAGGATATATGATTATGCTCGTGTTTCTTTTGTACACATGCTGACCAGTTGGTGAGCTCAGCATTTCCAGAAACAACAGCACCTGGTAAATAAAATGAGCTGGTGCACTGGAAAAAGAGGGATTAGATAAGACTCAGACTTTAAAATCTGGAGCAACTCCAAACCCAGAGCTCTGTAACTGCTCAGAAGCAGTGACATCCACAGGGAATGGGCAGCAGATTTCATAATGGGGCCGGGACAGCGAGCCTGGACAAAGGCCTGGCAGAGATGGGCGCCTCACTGGCAGTCTTGTATTGAACAGGTTACGTTTTATGCTAGATCTCCCCACAAGAAACCTGTGCTTTCTTCATTGCTGGTAAACCCGAAAATTGCCAGGTATATCTTGTGTTGTAGATAACAGCATTATAACAGCATTATTGCTAACCTCCCGTCGATCTGTGTGTGTCTGTGTAACAGCTTCGTCTTTTCTTCTGTACATATATTTTCTTCATGAAATTCATTAGCGATGCACAAGGGCAGACCCTCTTTATTAGACACATACAGAAAAGACTTCCCTACCGGGATCATTTTACACTTTACCTTACGCACACTTTTCAAATCCAAGGTTATAATAACGAGAACATATTGGCAATGTTTAGGGGCAAAGCGGACCAATCCAGCAGTAGCACACGAGGCCTGGGAGTTTACTTTATTCCAATTAGCAAAGCAAAGATACACTGAGAAGGTTCTTCTGACATGCCCACAAGAAGGCACTTCTGGCTTCCCTCTCCTAAGGGCTGGCCTTTTTTTAAACGCTTTTTAAAGTATCTTCCCATTTAGAAGAGATTAGAAATGACTTACACCAGGGGTTCCAAGTACATTGAGAGCAAACATTTTGGTGAATATTAGAGAAAATGCCATCCCCTCCCTCAATATAAATACAGATGCCAAGTTGCCTAGAGGTGGGAAAAGTCTCACTTGTAACAAAGTACCAAAGTGACTGCCATAGCAGAGGCAATGTGTCAAGAAGAGGTGACAATATTCACAGGCTGAACACAGAGATCCATTTTCATGATGGCAAGTTGCAAGGAACACAAGTCACATGCATCTGGCATCTTACCCTAGAGCAACCTTACCCCAGCATTGGCAGTAAATACAAACAAGGCTAAAAAGCAAAAACACTAATTACCGAGGTGCAGCAGAGAAGCACTTCCAAGACAACCAAGCCAGGTCTGAGGTCTGTACTGGACTAAATATGATTTTGTATAAAAAATTCAGCAGAACATGCAGATTAAGATGCAGTTGATTTCTAACATACTTAAAAACACATAACATATGCTTTTATATTGTAGGCTACTGCATAGCTGTGAAGGTCTGCAATTTTTGAAAGACGAAAAATTTCAAGGATGAAAACAAGGATGATGACAATGCAGTTCTAAAGAACTTTTTTCTTAGCGTACAAAATAAGCCCATTGTTATATCTCTGGACACATGTTTAAATGCAGCAAAAATAACTGATGATATCACCTAAAAAGAAGCTCTTCCACATACTCCCTCTGTTCAGCTTATCACTTCAGTTCACACTATAATACCAAGTGAACTACCAACCTGGCTGAAGGAAAAGCCATAGGAGGTATGGAGAACATAAACAGGACAGGACTCATATCCTGAGAGGAAGATAAATCATCTCCATATGTATCAAGGAAGATTCCATATGGAAACACAGCCAATAAGACAGTTCTGATTTAGCATATCATATATTTTCATGCTTATGGCATCTTCATCTGGACTCTTCTTAAAAATTGGCTTTATTGTTAGAAATATGTTGCTGTTAATTCTTCTAGCAAATTCTTCATTCCTGATGTTTAAATCCTAACATTACCCCATTTGGCATGAAAAGCAAGACAAGGTATTCTTTGCAGCAGCCTTTGCAGAAGACTGTCACCACCGACCCCCAGTCTGCTTTTCTCACAGCTAAATTCCACCAAGCTGTTCAATCTTTCCTCACAGGTCAGACTTCTTGAGCTTTTGAGCAAAAAGTCACTTCCTCAGTTTCTCCTAGATGCTGTAATTCCATAGCCTAGTGTGCTTAAAGCATCTACTAAACTACTGCCATCTGCAAGTTCATCAAGTGCACGCTCCATTTCATTATCCTTAGAAAGGTTCATAGATTTGGCCCTTAACCTCTGTGTTGGGATTAATTTCTGCAAAGAAGATCTCTGTTTTTTGACAACTGAATTTAGGATACAATGACCAAGAAAAGGACAAATCTTCCTGAGGGACAAGAAAATAGAAATAGCTATTCCTCTGGAAATTGCAATTTTACAATGACTTTAAAGCTTGATGCTGATGATGATCACATTAGCTACATAATAAATTAGTGTTAGCACAGAAACTCACTCACTAAGTTTATCCATAGGTAAGATTGGTTGAAATATTTTCCTCAGGAAAAGTAGAAATTAATGCCATCACCTACGCAATAGTTGAAGAATTCTGTCCAGAATATTAACGCCGCTTCCCTGATTTTTAATATAATAAATATGCCAGCACTCACCTTAATGTCATTACCTGTATTCCATCTTAAACATTACGATGTGACTTTGACCTTTAAACAATTTACCTACTTGGTATTCTAAGCTCTGATACTATTTAGAGTTAGTTGTTACACATAGAAATAACACCTCTACCATTAAGTCAGCCTAGCCGTACACCTGCCTTAGCCCAGCTACCTCTCTGCCTAGATAAGGTCACAAATTCAAAAATCACTGGTTTATAGATCTGTTCTGTTTGAATCATTTCTGGTGCATCTGATTGGTTTCAGAGTCACTGGGGATCCAAATTAAACAGGCTGCTTCAAATAGGTATGTCAGTAGCTTCACTATGCTCACTATGCCTATTTAATAAGTATTAATTACCTACTGAGAGGAAGTTCACAGGGAAAGTGCACAGCACCCTCTACCCTGGACTAGAATCATTTGCATATATTTCATTTTATGCTTCATATTTAATGATAAAAGATCTTAGAAATTAGGGCCCCGATTCAGGAAAAAGTAAACAAATCATTCGGTGCAATCCTGAGGGTCCATGGTCAAGTCAGTAGAGGTGGCCATATGTAGGGGTCATTTTCAAAGCAGTTTATGTAGAGAAGTTATATCTAACAAGATTTTCTGAAGAGCCTCAACAGGTCAGGAGAAACATTTTCCAATTGGCATTTGACACTTGCCAGAATCCTTGAAGGGTAGAGATGGACCATATATTATCAGTCAAAACCTTCAAAATTTCTAGACTTAAGTGTTTTCTTAGACCTAAGGTAATTGGAGTTGACCTCAAAATTATGGAGGAACAAAGAGGGAGACAGTGGTACTAAGGGTACAGCCACACATTCCCATGGAAATACTGGCTAGAAATAGCCAAACTTTGAACAAGATAATTCCAGAGATGAAAGTATAATCACTGTGCCATGCCCAAGCTAATTAACCTGCTGAGAGGCAGAAATAATTAGTATCATGATATTGCTTTCAGGGGTGAAGCTAGTATATCAGCATGGTATTTGACTGTGCTGTCTGTCTGGTGCTAAATTAGGGATTGGCAGCACAAAGCTGCATTGCACGGTGTGAATATACAGTTACCTTCCGAATTAAGGCAGAACTGACATCCAAATTGGCTAATGAGTGTTTCATGTTTTTACATGTTAAACCTTCAGTATTTCTATATTTAACACTTCAAAACCAAGAAGTAACCTATGTGCCCTTCGTTATTTTTTATTTTTCATCTGCATGCAAGGTCAGAAAAAGTTATTTCACTGTGAACAGAAAAACAAGTTTTATTGCACTAACTTGCTCTACTTGAGTCCAAGAAAAGTAGCAACATTATTATTATGAAAAATAAACTAGAGAAAAAATCTGCTTTATACAGCTATATTTCAGAACACTGAGTATTAATGTTTTTACATATAGTTTATAACGAGCACTTGACTCATGAGGACAAGATAAATATACATTAGCTTTTCATCATTAAACAGTATCTTGTGACATTACTTTAGACTTCATACTGTTAGTATTAACATTTCATTTCCATATGTGACATTGCATTCACTGGCATCCTGGTAAGGAACTAGCATGTAAAATCCCCGTTTGCCCGCGTTGCTAAATTCTTTCTGCAGAGGCCTTGTTACAAGCACAGTCAAGCAGGAAAACATGAAACACCACAGCCAGGATCCCATATGAACTTTCCCTATCTTGCCGCAAATCAGCAAATACTGGGTGCTGTTTGGTCTCCTCATGACCCCAGTGTCCCCGGAGAGCAAAAAACAAGCACACAAAATAAAGGAGACCTGAAAGGTGACCACACTTGTCACCCCATCCTGCCGTCTTCAGTGTGGCATCCACAAAGCTCAGGGAAGCTCTCTTACGTTCACACCACTTCTATGTATCCCAATGCAGCACAGCAGCAAGCCTGGCTTCTAACACAAAAGTCAAGTCTGGGACAGTATTTCTACCCCAGCTGAGCTCTTGATATGAGATACAGATGATTCCTAGGCAAAAATCATCCCTTGCTGATGCTAGCAACAGCAGGTAAGAGAAACTTACTGAGGGCCTGTTAATAGCCCCTCTCTCCTCCCCAGCCAGTCACACTGTCCAGCTCTGGCTACTCTGGATCCTTAGGTAGTACCTCCATAGCTCAAATCCCAAAATACAGCTCCTTACACTGTGAATAAGCAGAGAACCTAATTTTCACTGATCAGTTGAGGCCTGCAGGTCAGATGCTGCCACTGGGGTACGTGACATGAGTGAGACATGGAGTAGCGAGGATGGGCCCTCTCTCACTTCCTACCAGCCCATGCCCAGGGCTGGCATGCTCCTTGGGATGACAGTCCCTTGAGGAGGGAGCAGACTGTGCACTTGGGAAGGCCTGCCGGCTGAAGATGCCAGGCATAGTGCAGGCACGTAAGCTGAGCAGCACAAGAGTAACTGCAGACATGTTTATTTTTGAAATCACTGAGCAGCCTGCCCTTGCTTAGTTTGCTCATGAGTATTGGCACAGGGGGTAAGTCAGTCTCAGCACAGCTACTGCAGGATGGAGGAGAGGGACCTGCCCAGAGCTGAACCTCCCTCACTCCTGGCCCAGTTTCTTGCAGGCTGCAAAGAGAGTGATCATCTCCTGGGCTCCTTACTACCAAGGCCACTTCTTTTCCTGCCCAGCTGTGAAAAAAATCAGCACATGACTTCAGAGCACTTCCAAGGAGTGAGGTTCATAGAGCAGGATGCCAAAGTGGCACTGGCACAGCCTGCAGCATGGCACCAAGCCTGCTGGGGCAGGGCTGAGGAGCTGTGCCAGAGCCAGCGTGCCAAAGCCGCACAGCCTTAGACTGGTAGGGGAGGAACTGCCAAACCCCAGGAACACCCAGGGAGGACTTTGGTGGGCACAGGCAAGATGGGTGCCAAGGAACATTCTAATTGTTTATTAGCACAGACAAACATGTGCCAGGGCCAGAAAACCTTCACAGGCATGCTCAAGAGGTGCTAGCAGAGATGCGACCAGAGCACAAACACCTTGGCCCTACACTGAAGCCTCCTTTTCCTTGTTTCGTCATGTATTCTCCAAATGCTCAAGTGCTAGGCTTCCTCTCTGATTTTTCATTGGCTCAGTCCCCAAATCCTAGAGTTTTTATAATTCACACTTAATCTATTTTCACTATCTAGTTAGTGTTTCTTTGTTTTTCATGGTTCTTGCAGATCGATTTCTGCTATGAGAGATGCTGGGAATTTGCAAGTCGCACTCTGATCTAATGATACATTCTGATTCAGAGATGGTATTAATATTTCTCCTTCTCCCTGAAGGGATAGATTTTTAAACATTCAAGAGACAAATACATCTCTCTCTGGCCAAGAAAAAGATTTCATCCCCCCTCCACAGTACCGCAAGGACAGGTTTGTTCTGTTTAGTTTCCACAATTAATTTAATTAAAGCACCTTTTAGTGATTCTCTTCAACAGAGCACTCTACCAATCTTAGTGCCTGTATGCTAAATTAACACCAAAACTTCATGTAGCAACACAGAGGTTGCTGCAAAGTTCAAAGTAAACAGCGATGTTGCGCTACAAGTGTAAATAGCAGCTGGACTGTCGAGATTGGTGACTAAAAATAGATCAATGGTAGATTAAAATACTAAAGGTCGTATTCCAAGAGACAGAAAACGATGTTTAAGTCTCAGCTGAATGGTTCATACTTTTCTTTTGTATGTACTTGCTACATTGCAGGGCTTTTTATTCCTCTAAAATAACCATTTTAGTCATTTTTTGAAAGAGACTAGACTACATATTTAGCTGATATAGCATAATGAGACTCTTAAAGCCATTAAACTCTAGAAGATAAATATGTATTTTCAAAAAAAGGGTCTACATCTTATTAAATGTCAACCACAAGTTCTGCAAGGCAGTATCATAGCAGCTCATATTTCCCTGTAAGTGTTGTTCTGTTTTTCCAAGCTAACCATAAAAATAATTGTTTCCAAAAGAAAAAAAAAATCAGAAATAAGAAATTATCCTTACAGTATGCAATGCAAAAAAAAAAGTGCATTATTTTGAGTCTGAGACTCTTAGACTGAACTGTAATTTAAGAATGACATTCCCATGTCATTTTCTTGCATGCTTTAAAATACATAAGCAAACAACAATGCACACACACTCCTGCACTTCCAGAGCTACACCCAGTCTTCCTTCAACAAACGTACACCCAGAAAGACATGGCTCAGATCCCCACAATTCAGAATCATAGAAATACATAAAGCCTGGCACAAAAATAACTACAGAACTGCCATGCAATGAAAAGACTGGAGAGAAAACTCTGCCAGAGCTGCCATTCTCTTGCTTCTAGAGAAAAGCACCAAGAGAGCATGAGAGCTCATGCCTGGCAGGGCACAGAGTGAAACCACAGCCTGCACGCCTCTTGACTGAACAAGTGCAGTTTGTTGTCAGGTGAAAACATAGCCCTACTTTTCTTCTTTGTGCTTTTCTAAACTAAATAGGTAAGAAACAGCCATTCCAGGTCCACTGAGAAGCAAAACACAGGAGAGACTCAACTCCAGAACAGCATGAACATAAGTGGTGTTGCAATGAGGAAACCCCAGGCCTCGAAGGTCACAGACCCACAAGTGCAAGAGAGGACAGAGCCTGCTTCTCCAGGTAGTCTCCAGAAGGCTGGAGCCTTCTCACACACATCCCAGAGCATCTCCAAGCTTTAGAGCATGAGCCTCCCACTTCAGAGAGAATCTGTGCGGGCACAGAGGCACAAACTCTTCCCTTCTACTCAAGCCATTGATCAAGGAGTTGATAACATAAGTATGCAGCAAGGCTTTCAGCAACAAACAAGATATTGCTGCTAAATTCCTTATTACTTCATCGGTTACTTGCTGGGGTACTTCTACTAACTGTCCAGTGCAGATTTCCCCAAAGAGAGGAAAAACAGAGATGAACAAAACCAGTTCTTAGACATGCTAATCAAAAAATAAACCCAGTGTTTGGAAGGAAAGTTGATTTACTTGTAGTTCATCTTTGTATGGGAGGAGGAGAGATTGGATTTGCACTGCCTACACACTATCTAGCTCAGGAAGGGAGATGCATGTTACATTCATGAACACAGGGACCCAGCAGGCTAAACTCAGTTACTCCATGTAGCTCGTACTAGCTACTAAGGAGTTTTGCTTTTCTGTTTGCAGATACATAAACTGTAGAAGAGAAAAAAGCAAAACCTGAGAAGGGCCCTATGATGAATGGAAAAGCATCCCCAGAGGCAAGGGGGCAGGGGGAATCACATACAAAAAAAACTTCTTGTTTCCAGTTAAGTTCTAGATTGCTGCTTCTCACATACATAGCAACCATGTGGCAAATCACAGTAACTCTCTTTTTTTTTTTTTTCAGTAACAGAAATAATACTCAGGAGTATTGGTGCTGTCTTTACCCACATAAAGGGACTTGAAACATCTCAGAAGAATCTACAGTGGTATAATGAGAAATGCAGAGCCTCATCAACACCCGGAGCTCTCAAACATGACATGGTCCCTATATTACAGGGATTTTTTTTCTGTGAATTCAAAGCCCAGACTCAAAATTCAGACAACATCCTACTTAGGCTTGAACCTCTGCATGTTCTCTCAGCTTTTGGTCAAGCCTTCAGTGCTACCAGACCATTTTCTTGGAACGGTGATGGATGAAGCAGGGCTACACTTTCCCCTCCAGCATTCCCACGCTGCAAACCCACGTTGAGCAGCAGAGCATCTATCTCTTGCCATTTACTGAGAATGCTTTAGTGACCTGCTGCTTTAATGATCTTGATCTTCACCTCAGTCCTTCTAGCGTGCCCACCTCTAGCAACTCAATCCGAGCTGCAAACCCTCACAGCATTTGTCTTCCAGGCAAGTTTGTCATGCTGAGGAGCTAACAAGGCCCTTCACAAATGCTTTTCATAAATGCATAAGCCTGTCTCCTCACAGGGTCTGTAAGTATTTCATTCATGCTACTATATGGCATTGCTAGGATGATTCATCTAAAAATAGAACTTAATTCCAGATATCTGGAACAATTTTGTTGTTTGTTATCCCATTTTAAAATGGGAGCAAAACACTGACCATTCTTTTCAATGTAAAACTACATGTCTTGAAATAATCGTCACAAACACTAGTATGAAGCTTTCATTATTTTCTCTTACAGTGTTAGAGAGAAAGAGCAAGTTAGAAAGAGCTGTAATTCTTTTTAATCAGCCTTTGTCATTACCAACATATAGCATTGGACCTGAACTGTCACCAGCCCTACCTTCCTTCCAAGTATGTGGAAATAACATTTTAAAATTCATTATGGATATTTATATATGCAAAAAAGTTGTATACATTTCCTGTGATTCTCCCAAAATAACTGTGTAGACAAATTCTAAATATTATTTTGTTGCATCTGCTATTGCCTGTCATTGTGTTCTTAATGCAACTTTAGCTACAAGAAACCCTTTCATGCAATACTATCTTGACCTAAGATGAGATAAATATATATGCCCTTCCATATGGATGCAAGAAATCACAAGACCCTTCCAAAGGAGACATCTTAAATGAACTTTAGGTTTCAATTTAAAAAAAAAAAAAAAAAGAGAGATATGAAAACACAAAAATACATTGCATAGAACCATTAAAGTCAGATGAAATGGAGTTGCTTTATTAAGTTACTGCAAATCAAAATATTCCTTTCATATCCCAGATATCAGCCTCTATTCAAAGAAACCAGAAAAGAGCTGACAATGCTCTCAGGGTATTTTACAAAAAGAGGTGAATGTAAGACGGAGATAGATTTTTATCTTCAAACTATTTATTTTATTTTCAGAATAGTTTTTAGCCACTACAATGTACATCACACGACAAAAGCACTCAAGTTTTCTTCATCTGTGACAACAACCTATTTTCTGCATGTTTTGTCCCTATACACAGCACTACACCAAATCCTTGCAGATATTCCTTCTCTCAGTGAATATTAAAATAAGCACTACATTTCACACAGAATCCAAGATGCCCATAACAGATCAGATAAACCATCTAAAAACTCATTTGCTAGTGTTATTCCTGCAAACACCAAAGAAAAGGCAAAGTTGTGACTATACCCTTTACACCTACGCTCCTACTCTCACTTTTTAAACTAAGCCCAGCCATGGGAGGCGAGGAAAAGCTACAGCAGCTATGGAGAGTGTGCAGTGCACATGCTTCCCCCACCCCTCTTCCTGAGCATCGTTGCTTCTATAAAAACCAAGTCAGCTCTTTAGCTTTTCTGCTCTACTTAAGTTTCTCTTCTTTTTGATGGATTGACAGAGAGATTCAGGGCAGATTTCCAGCGTGTTCTCTCAAGTAAGGAACTGATAGCAGTTAAGGACACTAAGCATAGAGCTAGCAGCTGTCACCCGTGCTGTCCCAACACGTTGCACTGCTGACCTGCAGCGTCCCGCAGCCCCGGAGCTGGAACCTCTCCCGTGCAGCCACTGACACGAGTGCGCCAGGACCGCCGCGATTCGGACCCTCACCAAGGGCTGCATGGATACCACGAAACTGCTCCGCACGTGTATGCTGAGCCAGTTTTATCATCACATCTAGACTGTAAGAGTCATTAGGCATTGTAATGAGTCCATAAACATCAAATGGTTTCTCAACATCTGGACAGATTCTTAAAATGCTAGAAATGATTGACTTTGAGAAATAATCACACACACCCAAAAAAAAGAATCTATGAATTGTAAAATCAGTTTAAAAGATTATTTCCCAAAGGCAGTAAAAAGAAAGGTTTTAAGTGGTTGAAATCATACACAAGGTATATGCAAGACACAGCATTACTAAAAACTGTACAAACATACCCATGGCCAGAGTGTCTTCAGCAGGTGTAAACTGCCACAGATCTCTATGTCAGAGCGATGACAATTTACACGAGCTGACCATCTGTCCCCAGCGGAACAAGGAAACTAGTGCACGTCAGCAGAGGGAGGCTTGTTGCTTAAATGCACGTTTATATTGTGCCCCGAAATATACTGTTCTTTAAGCAAATACTGCCTTAACTGCCAGTTTATAAGCATTTGAAAAGATTTACCAGCAAAGCACCAACACACTTAGATACACACACACACACACACACCCCAACACGCTATATACCAACACACTGGCACACAGCATCACTGCAGTACAAGCTACGCATACCAGTACCCCTGTTTTAAACCAGGTCAGAAACTATCAAATAGACATTTACAGGCAACACCTGCACAAATGAAATAACAAGGTCCACCAAGAGCAACAGAGGAAATAGTCAGTTTGAACTGTCAATGGGAAGTCCATGAAAGTCAATAAGAAACTTCTGTTTTTGGTTAATCGCTACAAAGAAAAAAAACTATAATGCAACAGTACTCTGAATCCCTTCTTTTTCCTCTGGGTCAAAATCCAGTTGAATCCACTATCATTTGCAAGTAAAGGTATGATACACAGGCAAAAATAAATACTCCTAGAGTTCCCCTTGCCTCCCCAGTCTTGTATGGGTTGCATATTGAGAACTCCCACCAAGACTGGCAAAGAATTTACAAACAAAAGAATGTTTTCCAATATCTTGGAAAGTTACTTGGAAAAGGAGTATAAATGTATATCATGAAATAAATCTCTGAGCTGAATTATGGGAATAATGGTCACATAAAAGCGGCATTATATAACTAGAAGAGAATAAACATGGTTTTGTACTTACAACATGAGCTCATTTCCCCTAGTTGTGGTCTTGGACAGAAATTCATAAAAAGTTGTAGAGTTCTGCTTTCATTCTGGTTGTGATTCTTGTCATAAAAAGGAGTAAGTGTGTTTTAATACCTAACAAAAACTCTGAAACCTAGAAACACAGCTTTGCTAATCGATTATGGTATCTGTCCACATATAGCCAGACAATGAATTACAGCCACCCATTAGAAACTAAGAATATCTTTAAAAGCCCATAAAGGAAGTGCAAAAGCTAACATACAATTTATTTTGACCTTGCTCTAAATAACCAAGTAAAAAGCAGCAGCATCCTTCCTTCTGAGAACTCCTGCATCAACATGCATAATTAACCACAGCCTGTCTGTATGATATTCTTTATGAGTAGTAATGATTCAAAACAGAAAAGGGACTTTAAGCCTATTTAGCTTTTGGAATTCTCTCTTAGTTTAACCTTGAAAGCTTTTGCATTTTTTCTGCAGCTTTGTTTGTTTTCAGGAATTTACTCCATTTTAACTTTAATCCTTTTATATCTCCTACTTCATCTTTGCAATCCGTGAGCGCAAGTATCTCTATAGTTTCTCCTTTCAAAATCTCCTATTCACAAAGGTGGACAACATAGATGCTACAAGTTGTGAAGAAGAAGAATTATAATTAGATAACAAGTGTCTTATCCATTAGGCTGAAAAAAGTGAGAACTCTGACTGTTCAGGAAGCCTTTGTCACATACAAAGCAGCTCCTTCAGGCACAGCACCTCGCACCGCTTATTGCGCCCGTCTCACTCGTCCCAAGGTGACAGGTTCCATCCTGAGAAGTGCATTCACTTCAGCTTCACCAAGGGGATTGGAATTGTAAAGCCTTCCATTTTGACAAAGCCTTTGTCCAGAACTGGGTCGCATATGCTAAGAACAGTGATGAGCAGCGTTCCCACTAAAGCCATTAAGGAGGTCAAAATAAGGAACCATGAAGTACATGCTAAAAGTGAAATCAATTATATGAAAATATAATTGACCCCCTACACATAAATGAATTTTACTCTTGATATCTGCTAGCCCAAAGGAAATACTGAAGCACAAGTTTTCCACACAAGACATTTCATCTTATTTTATGCTGAGTTTTATTTTTATTTTTTTAAAACAAGCTTATGACAAACACTATAAAATTGTATAATCAAGTCAGTATCATCCCTCAAAATATTACAAGACCTTTTATTATGGGACCTCCCTTCTAAGTATTTTCAACTTGGAAACAGCAACTTGGAAATTTTGAATTTGGAAACAGCATACTGCAATTATTAATTTAGATGAGTATCCCTTTTTATTATTATTAATAATTATGGGTAAGGCACCTTTTTTGTTATTTTTAGATTGTTCTGAACTCCAAGTTCAGTAATTCAGGAAGCACTGATGAGATAGAAAACCATTGATTAGGTAACTGACAAAGTAACAGAGTTCGCTATCTCACAGAAGCATTTATGCACTTAATTTAGACATATGATTTCTAAATTATGTCTCAAATCTAGATATCCTTGCACTAATTTTCATTATTTTTCTAGAATGAAGGGTGTCTCAAGACTGCACCTAGTAAATCAATCTCATACCACATGCCACTTTAAAGCAGACTTCATACGAATGTAGCTTTTAGTAAAAAAACACCTGACTACAGAAGGCAAAACTGTTCAGGCACGGCCACAGGTCTCTAATGAGAAGAGAAAAAAAAATCTAGCAGCTGTGTAATACAGCATCTCTGACGCCGCTTTGCTTATCCTGCTACTTAGTTTCAAGTGTGCAAAGGAATACCTGGTCAAGAATGCTAAAATCTCTCTTGTGTTATCACCAAAAGAGAAAGCCAAACCCATACGAGCGAGGAGCATCCAGTTTAATGAAATCAAAAGGGAAAAAAGTTACCTGCTAATGCCTCTGGAAAGCAACAAAATACGTGTTTACTTTCAAATCTGAATTTTAGTCTCCCAAATGTGCTATGTGGACAACACTGGAGATTTACCTGGGTTGTACCTTTTCCAATGGATGATTGATCTGTAAAAAGTTTTTCATATGTCCCAATTTGGTTCTAAAAAATGAGAGATCTTGTTATTTTTAGACTCTGGATTTTTATAAAAGTATATCAGTATGAAGAAAGCCAAAATATGCTCAGTAACATCACAGAATACAGATGGCTAAGAGTCATACAGGGGAGCTGATTACTGAACAACTATAAGGCTAAATGTCTCCTTCCTCGTGCTAGATGTAAACCAAACATTAAAAAAAAATAATAACCAAGATACACACAAAAAAAAAATACAGTTTGATATTAACTCAGTAGAGACCAACATGGATAAAAATGGAAAGAAGCAATGGCAGCTGATTTACTGATCATTATCTTCTTACACTTACAACACTACTTTGAGAAACAAGGCAAAAATAGTCTACTCAGGTTCAGATTCTAGATTGGTAGTGATGTTTGTTAACTGCTTACTGGCCATCCGACAGCTCACATTAAATGTTTGTGTGGCTCAATCCTACACAAAGGTGACTCACAAACATTTAAATGGAAAAAAAGAAAAAACATGGTAAAGCCACCAGTTATCTCAAAATTCAGAGACTGAAATAACAAATGAGCTGATTATAAAGTGGCTTAGTTTAAAATAAATGCAAAGTAGAAAACCTCTTTTTGGCCTTTTTTTTATATCTAAGAGAGGTAGGAAACCTCTATTTTTATATCTTTGCAGAATATAATTTAACACAGGCCTCAGCATCCTCACAGCAAATGGCATGTATAGGATACTTGAAGAAGGGCCAAGAAGAATAGCAAATGCTTAAACACCAAGCACTTCAGCTCTTCATGTTAAGGCTTCCCTGGACTGCAGTCCTATATCTGCGATTTGCAGGAATTCTTGACACCATCTTACAAGCAGCATAAGAAAATGCCGTTTTAGTAACTCTGAAGGATAATGTCTGGAGGTATTAGCAGGGACAGCCCAAATATGACCTGACCCATTTTGTTTCTTACATGCTCATTTGAAACAAGTTATTTGATTAGTTTTATTATCTTCTAATGAAACAGTCTACTTACAAGCTTATCAGGCACCACCAACTCCTTACATGTGTGACCTTTGTTAGTAGAGTGTTTCAAATGCAGTAAATCCCTAAGGTAGAAAGAGTGGTCCTGGAATTAATTTCTACAAAAAGCTAGAAAAAGACACTTTAAAGCTCTAGGCCTGCATTTCCAGCCAGATTTTCTACTGCTGCTGACCTAAACAAATGTAGAGGCGACAAGCAACAGATGAAGATAATTGGCAAAAGTAATATATCTCCAAAGACAAATAGTAAACACTACCTTGCTTATTCTGTTTGAGTGAGGATTTGTCTTGAAAATCACCTTTTCTTTTTCCTTAGTCAGGTTGCTGGTGCAGCTGGAAAGTCAATGAAAAATTAGCTAGCCAAGGCCTCGAGACACATTTGTTCAAAACCTGCTTCATCTTCAATGGACACCTGAGGAGAAACTAGTTAAAAGCTTGACAGATTCAACACATGGCAGAGCATCCTTTACTGGCAGTGCTTTAAATTGCTGTGAGGGAAGGGGCATCAGCGAGCTAGAGGTCACTGGACGGGGACAGCACCACTATTACCTCTGTGTTAGGGACAAAAACACAAGAGATCGTATAGGACACAATCTCAAGAGTTTAATACCCTACTGCAGCTCATAATTTTATTTGGAAAATATATCTTCTTAAACCTTGGGTACTTACACATCTTAAAGGGGTTTTATGAGCAGTAATAATTGCACATCGGATTTTAGATGAAAGGCCAGATTCCCCCCTTCGGGCTCTCTAACTTTCAGACAAGTCTAATTTGCAGCAGTATTCCTGAACAGTCACCCAGGAGGGGGATGAGGATAAACCAGCTTTAAATTAAGAGCACAGTTGGGTAAGCCAGTGAAGGGGATTACATCATGTCCATGGACACCATAGCAGAGGGCTTTACTTCATGACCCAGCAAGTCCTTTTCAGGCCCGTTTCATGCAACTCCACCGACACACATGAACACAAGAGATGCCCAAGACACATACAGGTAAAATGGGATTTAACAAAGCATGCATTGCAGTCCTGGAACAAAATGGATGGTACGCCCAAAAGGAGTTTGTAAGTATAATTGCAAACAAACCCAAAGTTAAGGAAAAAAACAAAAATATCAAATTAAACAGGATCCCCTGAATGATTCCACTATGACAGCAATAGCCCTTCCAAGATCTGTTTTTTTTTTTTTTTTTTTTTTTTTTCTCCCTCCTCTCCTCAACTTGTTCTTCATTTAAAAACCCTAACCAAATCTTCTCAAACTGAACTTCAAACCAGGTGCTTCTCTACCTACTAGGACATTCATTGCACATGGAATGGTAGCTCACATATCATATGTTACGTAGTTTTGGTACCCAAAAGCCTAGACTTGGTTTGAACTGAAAATACGCATAGGTATTCCGTTGATACAGGAAATAACACATCCAGAGCTTATCAAAAATGCAATTCTTCCTTTCACTCCCCCTCTCCTCCTTCCATAATCTCTGTTAGAGAAGGAAGAGATGAAGATTAAGGTACAAAACTGTCAGTGCATCTCAGATGTATCAAAGAAAACCACATTCTAGATTGCATAAAAGCCATTCCCATACAAAATGTTTAAATTCTGCCTTTCCTTGCATATTGTGACACCCTCACTGCAAGGAATGAAGGGGAATATAGAAGCCCATGCACCTCTTCACTTCCACCTGAGGGACACAAGAAGGCCTCTAGAGTCAGGAATACACACAGCAAACCCTGATAATCTTGGAATGAAGAGAAAAGTGTTCCCTGTCCTGCCTGCAATGGGATAGCTGACGCACATAAACCTCCACGGGCCATCAGAATTTACACGGAATTACATGTTTGGGTCACTATAATCCTGTGAGGGAAGTCATTTTGTTCACTGCTCAAGATGCTTGGCGAGTTCATCATCTGCTACGATTCTTTCTTTATGCATATGAAAGACAAAGGACAAATCCATGTCTGCAGATAAAAATTAATTTTCAGTTGCCTTCATTTTTACTTATCACAGCTGACCATGAATTTGACTATAGATCTAAAACACACAGGCTTAGTAGCAGTGTAATAACCCAGCACTTTGGCCTTCAGAAGGAGCCCAAAGCCAAGGAAATACTTCGTGGCTGCACGGGGAACGCGTCACAGTCGGTCTCCTCAGCATAGGATTGGGAGAGGAGGCGTAAGGGAGCGAGCCTCGAGGCCAGAGCTTGAGCGCCTCATGCTGTGTTGCTTCTAGACAGAGGCAAGATGAACGGCCACGCAGCATCTCCGCTTTCAGGAGGCAAGTCTGAACAATAAAGCCCATTCCCATACACCCAACTCCGATCCCACACCTGAGAGAAACCTCTAACTAGTGTTTTAGGGGAGGCTACAAAGAGTTTATGCCCTTTTCTGCAGTTCCCTCTAAAAAGCCTTAGAGGAGCCATGAAGAAAAAACAGCTCTATTCCAGGTTCCACTTTTACTGCAGAGCTCATTTATAAGAGTGTTAGACTAAATTGTCCTGTTACAAATTTGCAATGGGCACTTCAGTGCAACAGCAGTTGGGCTGTTGGTTTTAGCAGGTGTAATGAAGGGTCCAAAATATTTGTCTGCTTGTCCTCATTAATCATAATACAGCTTGGATGTTCTCACCATATGCACACCTAATAAAAGTAATACAATATTAGCAATCAGGGAAGCAATCCCATGGTTTTAATAAATTGTAATATTTACATTTTTCAAATAAAAAGGATATGAGGTTCAGTGAAAAAGAAAAATTTGTTGTACATAAATCTCTAAATTGCCATGTCAAGGACATTACTCCATCTTGATATCTTACAAGCTTCAGTTATTAATAATCTTTAACATTAAAAGAAAAAATATATATATTTTTAATCCTAATCAGAATTTTATGGAGTCATTATATTAGGATGGCAGAATGATTCACCATAATCTTTTACCCATTTATTACAATCAGTATTTATTGCAAGGACAGAGTAATTATTTCACTTCTACAGCATCTTACTTAAAGATCTCCCAGAGATAAAAAGCGTCAGCTAATTAATTCTAACAACATCCCCCTCATTCGGCAGAGGACCTATTTGGGCTCTCAGGGCAGTTTTCTGAAGCACTATTTGTGCACGAGCCACTTGCTGCCTGCCACTAAGGCCCTGAAAACCAGTGTAGAGGGTGACTGTGAATCAATATGGGCAAGACCAAGCAAAAACCAGCATGAAGCGGCTGTGAGCACAATAAAATAAAAAGGGTATCAATATATAGGAGAAAAGGGTATATGTATTTGTTTCTCCCTCTTATTTTCCTAAGTCATTTTTCCTGACAGCTACTTTTTAATGTCCAATTACTTTCTCCCTCCTTAAAAATACATATAATAAAGTGTTTTATGTCATTTGCATTAAAGTAACAAAAAAAACGGCAAAAGACAACCACTGCCTTTTTTAGAAGGGAAGATGAAATACTTCTTCCTTCCACCCTTCAACAGAGGGAGGGCAGTACAGCAGCAAGGAATTTTCTTGAACCCTCTCCAGTCATTTTTCTAACATGCTGGAAGGGTGACTCTTGCTTTAACCCACCCTGTCTCCACTCCTCCTCCCCAATGTATTCTCTGCTCTCTTGATAAAATGCTGTAGACCATTAAGGGTCTTTAACAGACTATTGTCTTGATGTTCTATTTCTTTTCTTCTCTATTTCTTTTTCCTCTTCCTTGAAGCCTTGTAGGTTGTTTAGCTGCTTAGGAAGTATTTTAAGCAAGCTAAAGCAAGTTGCCTGAACAATTCGAGAATATCAATAAGAATGCACAGACCCTTTCAACTCTGCAAGACAGATTAAAGATGCGTGGCAGCAAGAAAAGCCATAAGCGATCGGGCTCTTAGGTTTAAGATGCAACGAAGGCAGCGAGCTAAGCCATCAGCAGCACATCAAGAAATCCACCCCAGGCAGCACTGGTTAACCCACCCGGGCAGCGGCCAAACAAGGGCTGCACAACCAGGGCTGCACAACCAGCACCGCAGGAACTGGACTGCTCCTTAGGAAGAGCTAGTTTGCTTCAGAATTTACACACTGCATAAAGATGTATTAAGCATGCTGAGACTTTCTGCAGAGTTGTAGGGGGCCTTCATCTTCAGGATATTACCTACATGCCTTTTATGTTGCCAAATTCACACGTACATTAGTTCAATTTATTACATCTGTAAGATACCTTTCAGCACAGAAGTTTCATAGCAGCTGAAGACTTAAACTGCTTAAATAGTCTTATGTTTTCCTCTGAAGGTTATAAATCATTTGCCAGAGTGCTTAAGCATCACAAAAATGCTTTCCTATTTATTAGCGCAACACACACACAAAAAAAGTGCCGACTTAAGTTTGTGAAGCAAACCATAACTCTGCCCTTCTCCATCCTTTAAAAAAAAAAAAAAAAAAAAAAGGAGAACCTTTTTAAACCGTCACATTTTAAACCATCCCAGACCCTCAACGCATTTTCACTTTATAAAGGAAGAAGAACAGAGCTTGCTTCTGCCATAGGGTGCCAAACAATGCCTTAAGGGAGAGGAGGCAAATGTAAGACCCTTTACCTTTACAGAAGTAAACAAAGCATGCAGCAGAGCTTGGAGCGCTCATCCCTTTTTTAAAATCATGCTTCTCTTCTTCACAGGAAGCTCTGCCACCGAAAGGTGCTCAGGCACTGGTTGGAATGGGAACTTAATTCACAGCCAAAGCCAGCAAGCATGAAGACACAGGTATCTTCTACAACTTCCTCAGGCCTGACCCATCTGGTCACAGGCCCCTAGCACTTACCGTTACCAAAAACATTGCAAAAGAGAATACACAGTGCTGATCTTGGCCTCAAGCTGTTTATTGCTTCCAACTCTCATATTATTGCTCTAAGAAAAGCTCTACACCTGATGTCTTCAGACCTAGGATATTAGTCTCAGAAAAACACCATAGCTAAATGAGTGCTATGTGCCTCCATGCATTTTGTTTTCCAAACCCTCCTCTCTGTCTTATTGCTCCCAATGACCCTTTAATTAAAAGGGATGGAAATACAATATTAAGCAGTATATGGATGTCTGATATGAACCAGTGTGCAACTCCCCCTAAAAAAAAAAAAAAAAAAAAAAAAGATCTATTAAACAACTGTGCCCCAAATTTGATGTTGTAAGTGATGTTGTTTAACGATGTGATTTGATGTTGTTTAGCGTGTTTCTGGAATCCATAGTAAGTTGGGGTTTTTTTTCCATTCAGGAAAAAAGAAAAAGAACATAAGCAGGACAATACCACACAACTTCTACCCAAATGCCAAAGTAGGAATGAGGTTCAAATCCAACAGATCAAAGCAGTCACACTCAAGTCGGGTTACTCAGTAATTTTTAAAATGTAGAAGTTTTTTAGTAGGCCTGTGCAAAACCTGCCATTACGCTGCTTTTCTCCATTCCTACCAAACGCTGCCTACCAATAGACAACTCCTGTGCCCAAAGAGCCGGGAAAAGTAAGACCCTTTTAGCAACTTTAGAGATAAAAAGGCCATGAAGCTCAAAGCACAGGAAATAACACCTAAAACTATCATGGTCTATCATTATATTCTTCTTTGCTGTTACAGCATATTTCAGATTTACAAGACTAAACAGAATGACAACGCGCTGTCCAGAGGAAGGGGTGAAGGAAAGTCAGCATCAAACCCACCCTGACAGCGGGCAGCTGCAGATGCGGGTACTCAGAGAAGGTCTGCGGGAACCTCCGAAGGCCGCTTCAAATGCCAAGTGTGGAAGGTTCCTCAGACATCTCCCCCAAGGCCAGCGAGTAGCAGAGTTTCATGCACCTTAGTTTCATGCACTTTTTTTTTTTTTTTTTTTTTTTTTCCTCCCCTTTCTTCCCCTCTTTGCAATTCCTGGGCATTGTGCACCCTCTAGTGGCAACTAGATATTTTACGGCATTCAAATCCTTTGTCAGCTCTAACGCAAAACACACTGCGAGCAAAAGCTTCTATTAAATGTATTTTTTTTTTTTTTATCTGTTTTGTTAGGTATTTCAGTCCTGTTTTAGTTCGTGTCATGCAAGAGTTGAACTCATTTATAAGGGGTGTTTTTAATTAAGGTATTAACAGTTGGAGGGATCATCACACTGGCATTCCCGTGCAGGTGGTATGTGCTTTCAGAAGAAAGCACAGGTAACGAAGGCCACCCATGCCACTTCTACCTTTACACAATATTTACATGTACCTACTCCAAAAAGGGTGCTTTCAGTCACTTGAGCCACCGCATCATCCCCTAACTTAGTACAGTTTTTATGTAGCTTGCCCAGAACCGTTGCTGGAGAGAACCTTGACTGTAGGCGAATTAGATAACTAGATCACAAGGAAATAAAATTGTCTAAAAATTACAGAAATAGGCAACAAAGGGAAACTACATTTACCCACAAAGAAGGGTTAATTCTAAATGCTCTCCCAGAAGAGACAAGAGGTGTCTTGGAGAGCAGTTTGAAGGAGAGCAGGATGCCTACAAGTGGCCTACAAAAGCGGGTGGCCGGACCAGAGGGCAGCTGTGTCACACACGCCCCGCGATCCAAGAATTCTTTGGACCCCTGCAAACAGCACACCAAAACAAGGAGAATACAGCCTACCCACCTTCACCAAAGGTTACAAGTGGTCATGCCGTGCTGTTAGTTTATAGATTTAGGACACAAAGGCCTGGTTCTAGAGGTGCTAAGCACTCCGCATCAGTTGACAGACACACGCACACTTGACACTTCAGTGACAAAGGATTGTGCTGACTTTGGCACAGCCGGCGCGGCTTTTCTATGCAATTACCAGCCTCTCAAACAATCCGTATCGAGAATTGTGCACAACTGATTTTGCAAGCATGGTTCATTCAGGAATGTGTAACACTTGAACCCTTTCCAAAAATAATATTAATCCCATTCTT
Organism: Tinamus guttatus; assembly: GCF_059628265.1. Classification (NCBI taxonomy): domain Eukaryota; kingdom Metazoa; phylum Chordata; class Aves; order Tinamiformes; family Tinamidae; genus Tinamus; species Tinamus guttatus. The sequence continues at coordinate 33,652 of NW_028288676.1, forward strand.
TGTTTCGAATAAATCTGTGTTTCCTATAATGGCCGATTAGCTCGCTTACGAAATTGGCTTTATAACAGTTAACAGAGATTACTGCTAAAAGCAACACCTACCAACTCTAGTACCTACGCAGAGGTTACCAAAAGAGGTCTGATTTTGAGGGTCTGCAAATAGCACACTTCCCAACAAGTCCATACTAATGGACGTGTCCCATCAAACACATGCTACTCTGCAGAGGGTTCAGCAAGAATAGGCAAGGTTTTATACACACCTGGCAGCAAGGAGAGAATTAACTGGTTTTGTAGCATAACACAGGAGAAGAGATTTTGCAAACAGCACTATTAATATTGGTGTAAAAATATTGTTAAAGCTAGTTTGGGATTAGTTCTCATACCAATGTACCACCTCCTCTCTTCTAAAATGATTATTACAAAGCTGTAGAAAACTATGAAAATTCCTAACTTAAATTTCTTCAGCTGTTTTAAACATAACTAGAGATTATTAGAATATTAATAGGATACATTAACTTTGCTTTATCCTCTCCCATCTCTTACAAATGGCTCTCCATAGCAAGAAGGGAAACAAAGGCTTTCCTTAGCAAGTCTCGTTTTGGGTCAGTTTTTAATTAAATGAAGCATCTGAACCAACATGTCAAAAACCATAGGAACATAGCATTTACTAAGGAAGACTAATTCAAATAAAAGCTCATGGTACGGTACAGCTTCTGTACACATTAAGACAGTGACATTAAACTACAGATGACAAATATTTCAGAACTGTTTGCTAGACTCAACGTTATACACAAAAATAAAAACACTCGCACACTGCGTTCCCCTGCCTTGCAAGCCCTTTTGATAGGTTTGCAGGAGGTGACAAGGACATCAGATTCTCTGCATTGCCCTCTGGCCAGAACAGTGGTAACTTTTGGTCAGGCAAAGGCAATTACACCAATAATAAAAAGCAAAAAAAAAAAAAAAAAAAAAAAAAAAGGCACTGATTCAAAGCAATTAATTATTTCCAGGAGCACCCTGAAATGCCTAATATACAACATTACCTCCCCCCCTCCCCGCTTAAGACATTTGAGGAACTCAGATACTTTAAAACAAAAACACAGCACACTGCACTTGCCCATCTGCTGTATAGCCACAGAGGAAAAGATTAATACCTCAGTATATTTTTTGAAGAGTCAAATAACCTATTTGCATATTTTTTGCTTTAACTTACATTTCAGCCTTTTAAACTCAGTTTCAATCCAATGAGGAAACCAACAACTACAGATTTAATTACACAGAAAAGATGCTTTAACTGCAGAACACATTCAATAGCAAAAATCCAAAGAAAACCGCCTTGCTTGAAACGCGTACAAATCAATTTGTTATATTGATTCGGAAAGAGTGCTCTTTCATTTAAAACACAGATTACCAAAGGCCACAGCTGATAAAGTCCTATATTTCAAGGTACAGTAGGTAAGTTTTACTGAAAGACTGACCACCTGTGAAGGAGAGACTTGCTAAACATGTCTTTTTCTGCTCTAAAGGATGCAACCATTAGCCACCTCTTAAACTCTACTTACCGATAAGCAGCAGAATTTGATCCTGCTAGGACTTGCAAGACAATTTCATTCCAAAGCAGAATATTCAAGACCTGCTGCCATTTTACAAAAAACCTCGGGCATAAACTGCAGTCTCTCAAAATTTCTAAAATTACACATTTTCACTGAGCCTTCATCTCTCCTCCCTATTAGGGCAGGCTTAGAGGGCCATAGGCTTAGCTGCTGAAGTGATAGGCTGCACAGAGCCTCCACTAGCCACTAGAGGGAGATATGCACACACATTGGTACCAAGTATGAAGCTTTTTGTATACACTCAAAAAATAAAAGGAATTATTTTTATAGTCCAATCTGCAGAAGTCCCAAAGGAGGAAACTAGTTGTTCATAATGCTCAGCAAGTTACAGGGGTAAATAAACAAATAAATAAGCCACATAACCTTCTGAACTCCACTTGCCAGCAAGTTAAAAGCTGGGGTTTTTTGTTTTGTTTTTTTTTGTTTTGTTTTGTTTTAAACCAGTATTGCACATGACTATTTTCCCCTTTCAAAAAGCACATTTGAAAGGGTTCAACACATAGCAGGCCTATCTGGAAGGCTCAAAAAAGTCATGCTCAAGAACTGTGCCCAAGGTAGGTCATCAGTGACAATCAGTCCCCGTGTCCCCTGCACCTGCAATCATAGAATGCTTAAGGTTGGAAGGGACCTCTAGAGATCATCTAGTCCATCCTGTCATTGGAAAGATTGAGGCAAAAAATCACAGGAGAAACTCAAGTGGAATCCGCAGAATTATCTCTGGCTGCAAAGCTCACCGAGAGATGATGACTGTTGGTAGGAGCTAAAGCTGCCATAAAGAACAGTAAATTGCACCAAGTGACAATTAAAGTCGAAAGTGAATAAACAAACATAGCAATTTGTCCTATAAATTAAATGTGCAGATGTAATTCAGCACAACAAAATGAGGGGGAGCCAAAATATGGTCTTTAAAACAGATTGTTTCAATAATGTTTTTAACTGTTCCTTAAAATGTCAAGAGCTTCTTGAGCTTTAACAGGTTTTCTCCTCCTCTCCTCCAAAGAAAGGAGGCACAGAACTTCATGAGTTTCACCTCTATGTACACAAAACTAACATAATCTACACATACAAAGTCCCAAGAAAAACAAAAACCCCTGTCATCAGATTTTAAGATTGGAAGTTAAAACACTCTAATTTTAGAAAAACACCAAGATTAAGATGATTCGTGCCACTAACTCAAAGTGCAGGTGGTAATAGCATTCCCATGACATGCTCACATACTTTTTTAAATGGTAATATCTTTGTTATAGTCCACATACATTCTGGAAATTAAATGGAGTTATATATATATGTATACACACACAGATATATATGTATACACACACACACATATTTTCTGGCTCATTTGATTTGGAAATAGCTGCATGTGACCAAAGTAGAAAATTAAAGCAGATAAGGAACAGGTTCATGATCAAAGTAGTTGAGGCTGCTTTAGGGAACTCAGTTTTTATCCTTGTATTTGCTCCATCATTTCTCAATAATGCCTGGAAAGTTTTCCTCATATTCTCAGTATTCACTTGAGACAAAGGGATTTAAGGAGAAAATCATCCTTTTGAACTTATGCAACTACAATATAATGCAGCTGGCAGGGGAGAGAAGAGAATACCATTAAAAACTTTTTTTATTAACTGAGCTACCAGTCTATCGAATAAGAGTCTCTTCACCTCAGGATTGCTGCAAAGATGATTTCACTTACATTTAGGAACCATTTTAGCCTGCCAGACAGTAAAATTATTAAGCAACTCTTATTAAATAACTCAAACACCAACTTAGCCCATAGTCAAAAACCTGAAAAAGTAAATTACTCTGTATAGCACTCAGGGAGCTGTGATTACACATTCATAAGCAATGAGTTATATACGAGTCCTTAACAAACAATATTAAAATTCTAATAGGGAGAAAGGAGAAAGCACATCTAACAACTGACATTCCAGGAACACAGCCTCTGCAGGTCGTGGGATACTGCTCTGGGATTTGGGGTGGGTTTTTTTTTTTTTTCCCCCCCATCAAGCACAACATATATTGCAGCTGTACTACAGCTAAAAGAAAGCTTACTGTTAGGTTGATCAAAAGGGTAAGTTGAGAGAGTTTCACAGAATACATACGCTTCACTACAGGTCCTTCTTATAACAAAGTGAAAATTCCCACCAGCCTAATTCAAACCCTTTGGTGTCAAGAGATGCGTATGTATCAAGGCACCATAAGAAACAGCAAGAATCAGTACTTTGGGAATCTTTTGGAAATAATCTACTTACATATTGCCAAAACCATGGTTAAAAACTATTAAGAAGCTTAATCTGCATGTTACAATCACAATAGCAGAAATCCTATCAGATAATACCAATTTCCTAACCATCTCTGAGATACACTGTGTATGCATTACAACTTCGATTTGAAGCCAAAGTGTTAAAAGATTAATCCGTTACAGCTCATTGTACATAAACCAGAGCGTTGGCCAATGCATTCCTTGCACAAATCCACCGTCTTCCGTCATTTCCCTTCCAATGGGAAGCTTGCAGTGCACACTGCCATTTAACCTTCCCCCCAGTAACCCTTGCCTCTGTAAAGCATGTTGAAACTAGGTGATAAGGTCCTCAGAATGATTTCTCCATTGCTACACATGCATCTAACTTTCCAGGCTGAGCAGTCATTGAATGTCACTATGAGATCCAATTACCTTGACCCATCATTGAAAAACCACTAATTCCTTACAGGTGACATGGGAGAGTATCAGCAGAGCAGTAGCTATCCATTCCAAACCCAGTGGTCTGTACTGCCCTTTATTTTTACAAGTTTTTTCTGGGCTTCCCAATGCCTGAGGGGTAGAAGAGCTGCCTGCTCTGGAAGAGTCTAAACTTTAATTAGTTTCTAACTCTGTTCCCTTCAACTTTTCCACAGTAGTGCAATAGCGCTGTTTTGAGAGTAACAGCATATTGCTAGACTTTTGCAGATGAAGTTATGGAACTACCTGGCGAGCTACACTTCTCTTCAGGCTGCTTCTCTCCCATCAGTGCTATCATTTTGCCATCTTTTAGGCTAACTATGAGCAATGGTGTCGCACTCCTTGCGGGCGCTTCTCACAGTAACTGTGCCCACACACCACAGTGCTCCCAGTGGCACTTTAGGTACCTTCTTTACAGCATATTCAATTTTTTCCTACAGGCTGCAGCACAAAATGAATAGGACATTGGGGCATTCAAATATTATTCCCTTGGTCGCAGTGTACAGTAATCAGCAAGCATTTGGAAAAGACTATCATTAGTCACCATCAATACAGAATCTCTTTCACAATCAGGGTACAGTCTCACTCAGACTCCAAAAACCTTAAAAAATATACTTTAAAAAATATACCTCACGAATGCCCATCCTTACTCAGGGGATGATAGACCCCAGTCAGATCAAGATACCAGCCAGTATCTATATTCTTCCTCCCCACCCTCCAAAAAAGTTCAAGAAATCAAGAGTCAAGGCACGCCGTAAGTCAGCACCACTCCAACCTCTGCAAGAACTTTAAGCTTTTACCTAAAAAAAAATGCCACAGCTAGTGGCATTACCTTATTGTTTTTATGATAACTTGCTGTGTTGCATATGATCTTTCACAGGTAAACACGGAAGACTGGGGAGAACAAGTTACTCACCTCTATTGGTAGAAATGTAATTAGATTCTGTAGCAATTAATCCAAACTCATTAAAATAAGTGTTTTCTAAGCAACAAAATCTTTGCTCTATTATTTTAGAAAAAATGTTTTTCTGAAGTGACTAATACCCTATAAAAGAAGATTTCACAGGCCTAACAAAGAAAGCACAAGGCCTACATACACAGGCGTTGCTCAAAACTTGAGGTTAAAAGAAAGAATGCAGCCAGCAACCTGCTTATCCAAGCCAGCCAATGCTGAATAAGTTTCATGCCCCAAGAAATAACTTCACACCTACATATAAGTTTCAAAATATGAAAACAGTATTTGTAGCAGCATAAAAAAGTACCACTGCCAAGAGTACCTGATTTTTTTAAACCTTTAAAAAACACAAACCTGTTACAAGAAAACAGCATATAATAAATTAACTGAAATAAACTGAAAAGTTTAGTTAGTTAGGCACTCAACCTTCCATGGATAATACGAGTACTGCAAAAAAAAGATACTGCATGTAATAAAATGTTCCTCAAAACACAACTGATCTAGTCTGTAGCATTTGCTACAGGTAGCCAGGACATATGACTTGCTGAGCAGTTCTACAGCACCAAGTTTTTGTGTATACACAACATATGAATGAACGACTTTATATATGTATATATATATATATATTTATATATAAATTATATCATTACCTTGAATAAGAATGGTAGGAGATTGCACATGCTTCAGCTTGTGGAAACCTCAGCTTCATGCTTCCAGTCTGACTCCCAAGACTTCCACATTTCAGTCGCGCTTCCCTCCTAGCCTTCTGCTCAGGCCTGCATGCAGGGCTAACTTTTCATAACTTTAGAGGTGGCACTCATAAGACATTACCAAAAAAAAAGTAGGTGATCTGTGGCTTTGAATGCTGATGGCTTTGAGGAAATTATTTCCTTCTCAGGCTTTAATCTTCAGAGGAAGAAAGAACAACAGAATAACTGAAGCTGCTTAAGCAGCAGCTATTGAAGTAGCAGTGGCAGCCCTCCACCATGTGGAAACTACTATTTAGGGATATCTGACCCAAATCCTATATAGGATGGCTAGATAGCTTCCAGCTGAGTAAATAAAATTAAACTCCCATCCATCACACTTTTTGCATATCCTATCTGGAAGGGTGCCTTTGGTGAGTCTCTGTGCACATTCACTGCTTTGCATTGCAGCACTTTTTATCCCAGATTGCTGAGGATGCTTTAATAAGAATACATAACAACATATGTAGTACAGTGTTTAAAACTTGCTCATCAGCTGCTTGCAAAGACATCCACATATACATCCACATATTCCAAAGTGTTTTATGGTCAGCAAACCACTTACTATAATGTATGACAATTAACTTTTAACAATGTCTATTTTTAAGAAGCACTGCCAAATATAATAATTACATTTTGGAATGCTGTAGCAATTTAAGGCTGTGCTTTCCCCCTGAGCCCTTTCTGAGGCAGAGCAAGCTGCAGCATCGGCCACGGTTCCTCCCTCAACCCTGCCACACGGTGCTGCTTGGTCGCAGAGCCTAGAACACCTTATACAAGAATTGTCTGCTTCTCAGCATCTTTAAACACAGCTGGCATTGCAGAAATCTGAAGATGTGATAACAGGGGGAGCTTTGAGTGCTTTTTGTAACTACATTTGCTGCCCGGAAGACAGAACGCCTGCGTCGGGCAGCGCGCCCAGGACGTCACCTGCTCGGCCGCGCAGCCCGGGGCACCGCTCGCCGCCCGCCCGGCCTCCGCCTCCTTCCTCCCCGCCTCCCGGGGCGCCCTCCCCGCCGTTACGCGGCCCGCGCGCGGCCGCCATTTCCTGCGCCGCGCGCGGGCGCCGCGAGGGGCGGCGCGGCGGGGCGGAAGTTCCGCGCGCGGAGCCCGGGCGCCGGCCGCGGCGCCCGCACGGTACCGGGGGACCCCGCCGCGCTGCGGGGAGGCGGGCGGCGAGCGGGACCCGCGCGGGTGGCGGTTAACGGCCGCGCGGACCGTTACGGACTCTGCCCCTAAAATTACCTCCCCTATAAAAAAAAGCGTTCATATAACCCAGCGCTGCTGAAAAAGTGTGGTTGGTTTAATGGTTTTTACCGAAACTAGGTTTTCAGCCGCAGTTTCTGTTGTTCTGCCTTGGGAGCGGGCACAAGCGTGCTGCGACCTGTGTGTCACCTGCAGTGCAAGCAAGGGGCAGCCGCACGGGCCAAAAAACAGCCAAGGAAGGACCTTGTAATGCTGGTTTTTGTTTAGTTGTTTTCTTCACTTTTGAAACGCTCGCTTTGTAGCAGGGGCTGTTCAGCAGTTTCACCTTGATGGCATGTTGGTTTAATCTGAAACCCAGACATGCTTTGCGCTTTTGAGCAAGCTTCGTTTTCACCGCAAAGTCCTTAAGTCACTTTGAAAACTAGTGTTGACTGGGGCCAAATTTTAGCCACGTTTGTAGCTGTGCAGAACTAATATTTGGTTAGGAGTAACGATTTTATACTAACAATAAGAATTTGACTGTTGTATCTATAGTTTGGGTGGCAGTGTCGGATTAACTGCGAAGCATTACGCTTCATTTACTTGTTAAAATCCTTCTGCCAACAGTAAATTTGTGTTCAAATATTCTTCATCTTTTTTCATTTTCTGTAACTTAGTTGCGGCCATGGCGGACTTGGAAAGGAGCTTCAAGGAGGACATGATCGCCCAGCTGCACCACTTGGCAGCTGTTGGCGACACAGGCAGGCTGCGAACTTTGCTCAGCCGCTCGCCGTCGCTCATCAACGCCACAGCGCAGAACGGCTGGACGGCCCTGATGTACGGGGCCAGGAACGGGCATTTCGAGGTGGTGCAAATCCTTCTGGAAGGAGGGTAAGCTGCTCCGAGGCTCCTGCTGAAGAGCGCTAGCCTGAATCCCCTTCTGCCTGTTTAATCTTTGTATCAGAAAAGTAAATTCACCCACTAGGTAGAGGAAGAATTTTCAGGTTTAAAATTAAGAAAATTTTGCTCTCTGATGGTTCATAACCAGATTTTTTAATTTTATCATGTTTACTACTCAAAAGATACAGGTCTCTCTAAAACTGTTGCTTTGATTTTCAAGGTTGTATTGTCACTCTTCTCAGAAACCAATAGAATGGGAAAAAAAATCATACCCTGTTCCAACCTTTGTAGCGTGTATAAAGTTGATATATATGTTCCTCTTTGTCTTTTTCTCTGAGCTTTAATTGTAATCCACGTGCGTCTATGTTATAGTGCAGACAATAACATGGAAATATATTTGCTGACTTACTGGTCACTGAAGTGAGATGTGAGTGGCCCCCATTTAATTGAGCAATATTAAAGTTATTGGTTGCTGAATTTCATTTCTCTTATCTTGAGGTCAGTTGCTATAGTCCTAGTTTTCCCCAGTACCAGAGAAAAGCAAATGATGCCTCAAAGCTCAGCTCAAGACCCTAAAGAAGATTCTCCTAAATCCCGAACAAAGTGAGGGTCTAAATGTTTTAAATGAAAAACATTTCTAAATGACACAAGTCAGGTACTCAGGTTCAGTGGAGCTCTACATTAATCAAGATCGTTCATTTCTGCATCCCTAATTACAGAACCAAGCAAGATGAGTCTGGTGTGTAATTGTGGATGAGTAAGCTCGTGTGTGGCATTGCATGTGGATGCCCCACAAGTCATCCCAGCCTTTTGCTGCTCCTAGCCAAAGGATACAAACTGTCCTCTGGGACTCAGCATGCGGGGTCAAACAAACTTCTGTTTTACCCTATAATCAGCACACCTTAGCAAGCAGAAAAACACCTACATGACGAGTTTTTTTGATTGAAATATGTGTACTGAAGAGCCTTTCTCCTTGAGGCTTTAGGGAGTATACCACTTTGTTTATTGTGGGAAAAAAAGGATTAGTTTCCTTTTGCAAATGTCCTTTTCAGGACACTTCTTATAGGTAATTTGAGTACAGTTGCTGATTTGATTCTGTGGCCTCTTCAGTCTAATTTTAGCCGTATGTAGTCATAATCACTTGGATTAATACATTGCTGGATGTATAAACAAGAATGTCAATAGAACTATGAAGGTGATATTATACAACATTCCAGAGACTAATCCCAAAAATCAATATTTTATTCATCTGTGTTTGAGAAAAGCTACAAGAAATGTTTGAAGACTGGAAAAAAAGAGATTTTAGTGATGTAAATAATTGAAGCAGCTGTTGAGGACACTGAATAGCAATTTGGTCACAGCCTGCATGTACCTGAGTAGGCAGCAAGTGCAAGACAAAATCACAGCAAACTTCAGTGGCGGAAAAATAGGAAATTACACAGGAAATAAGGCAAGATTTTACAGTAAGAGTAGTTAAGCTGAAAAGATAAGTGGGCAACAGTAGTTCCTTTAGGCTCAAAAGCTTTTAAATTGAAATTTGAATGCTTTCATAAAGTGTACTCAAATTCTGTCAAAAATTATTGAGTTTAATGTACAATCGGAAGTCAAAGAAGACTTGCTTTTATTAGGATGTGTGTATCAACAACTTGTGCTTGGCACATATATATGTATAGGCTTCTATAACTACAGATGTTGTATGTTTATTAAAACAGTAGGTATTTTCTTTCTGCTGTGGCTTTTTTTCTGAGGTTTGGTTACTCTTATCTAGAAAGTTTGATTTAATGCTGAATTTTGGCGTTTTGGCTTCCTATCTTTTTAATAAACTGGGATTCATAAGGCACAAATTTATTTCTACTTAGTAGGGTCAAACATTTACTGTCCTGAGGCCAGCAAGTGAAAGGCCAAGGAATTTTGGGAGAATATTTTGACTGTAAACAAAATTAAAATATCACTTCCACAAAGTGACCTCAGAAAATTAATTGGTTATCCCCTCTGTATTTGTTTAAATAGTTACTGCTAAATTTTTGATTTTGGAGGTTTGTTTTGGAAACAGAGAGAGATCCCTATATGGACCACCTCATACCGCACAATGTCATCTCTCACTGAGCACAGGCTATAGCCTTAAGACTTATTTAACAGAAAATCTTGTCTTGTAAGTCTTTTGATAGCATGTTGGGTACCTTCTAGAAAGTAATGCTCATTAAACTGCTTTTTGTGTGCGTCTGTGTGCATGTCTCTCTCATATCTTTTGGTTATTCCAAAGTGACCTGTAGTGCAGTTTTTATACTTCCACTTGCTTATAAACAATCTTGAGTATTTTTTTTTCCCCTGTTTGGTCTCTTTATTTATTTTTTTTTTGCATTACACAATGTCTGGATTATATATTAATTTATTCCTGTTGTAGTACAGCCTGAATGGCCGTTAATAGTTAATTTGGAGAGCAGTCTTGAGACCCAGCATTAGCAAAATGAAGTGAATATGAACACTTTTCACTACTACAATGCAAAGTAGTTAGCCTAAAAGGTGCCCCAATGTAGACTGAATTTCTAAAAATTCCTTCACCCTAATAGTGCCAATATTGTTCCATGCATAAGTAAGAATAATACAACATTTGGGCTCTTAGAATTACTGTGCTAACCACTGCTCTGTTCTGTTTCTGTAGGTGTGACAGGTCCATCGTTAATAAATCACGGCAGACTGCTCTGGACATTGCTAAATTTTGGGGATATAAGCACATAGCTAATTTGTTGGCAAATGTGAAGGGTGGGGAGAGACCCTTTTTTCTGCCAAATGAAGTGAAAGAGCATGAGAATTACTTTGGCACAACACTTCTGGACAGAAGGAGTGAAAAAAGAACGGATTCCAACTGGCTAAGGGAAAAACAAACCCATCCAAGCTCAGTGTACATCCTTTTCTCCAATCTAAGCCCTTTAGTCACTCTAGGGGGAGAAGCAGAGAGTTCCCAGCAGCCAGAAGTCAAGCTCTGCAGGCTGCACCACGAGGATGTAAAGCAGTACCTGACCCCAGCTGAGGAAGTCACCTTGATCTTCCTGGGAGTGGAGCTTCAGCTGCGCATGAAGCCGCAGGCCGCTCCCAGCGGCACAGTGCCGAAAGAGGACCAAGAGGATGGCTTAACCGCGTGGTTTGCTCTGAGCATAGATCCCACCTCTGCCGAGAAATTTAAACAGACGCACGAAGACTCATACTTTCTTCACCCCCCAATGCCTGCACTGCTGCAGCTGCCTGAAAAGGAAGCTGGTAAGGTGCATAAAAGGCAGCTGTAATCAGATGTCTCAGTGGAAAGCTATGCTGAGAGATTCACTGGTGGGTAGTACAAAGACAAGCAACTACTGTAGGGCAGCTATGCATTTTCAGTGGCATTAGAAAAATTTTAATCGCCACTATTTGTCAGTGATGTTGTCAAGAACTTTGTATGTAAACACATGCAGCTGCAAAGTATCTGCAATTGTGAGTAATGGATTATGAAATACATTCATCATCGGGTTTTACAAATTATGCTATTTTAATACAAATGCATATGCATGTGTTTTAAAGCATTAAAAAAAATCCTCTTAATACTGAGCTTCAATGCAAGAAATAAAAGAATGTATTTGTTGCTTACCCCAAAAGAAAAAAGTATGAGCAATAGCAGCACCCAAAGCACTGCAACCCTGTTGCTTGGTGCTTTGCCAACAGAAAGCAGACAAAAGCAGTCCTTAAACATTACAATATAGCACAAATATGAACGCTAAGGATATCCTAGCTAAACACACAGGTGTTTTGTATTGTTTTTTGACTTGTTCCAAGATTTTATAGCAACTTTTAGTAGAAAGGAGGTTTTGGTTCTCCCTGCTGTATTCTAGTACAGTCTTAGATTTAGATATTGAAAATTAGTGCTGCAAGGGAAGGACTGCAAAAGTGAATGCATTCCAGCCTGGGCACCTTGCAACAATTGCTGTTGCAACAATGTTACTCTTACTGAAGGATAAACAGCAAGCGAGTAACTTCCATCTCTAATTTAAATGGAACAAAGCATGATTATGTGAAGGCACATGTAGTAGCACTGAAATAGTCATTATAGCCACAACAAGAATGTGATATGTAATTTGGATGCTTTACCCAGATGAAATAATGGTAATGAGAAACAGGGTATACTGGTCCAGAAATCCCTTTTTTTTTTTTTTTTTTTTTTTTTTTTCCTGAGTACATGAGTTGGCCTGTGCTCATGTAGTACTGCATTGCATTTGCATGTACTCTCCTATCACCCCGCCAAAATTTAAAAATCCAAATCAATCATATTGCTCAACTTCTCTTAAAGCAGATGACAATTTAAGCCATGGCCTTGCTTTTTTTAATATTAAATTTTAATATGTGCTTTATTTTACAATACTAGAAGCTTAAATGAATTATTATTTGATTTTCTGTATCTCCGTTTACAGGAGTAGTAGCCCAGGCCAGATCCATTCTGTCATGGCACAGCCGCTATCAGTTCTGCCCAACATGTGGGAGTGCAACGAAGATTGAGGAGGGGGGCTACAAGAAAACCTGCCTGAAAGAAGATTGTTCCAGTCTCCGCGGTGTTCACAACACCTCGTATCCAAGAGTTGGTGAGGATACTGTAGGATAAACTTGGGCAAAAATATCTTATTCGTAACCACTTCCATACTGTTGCAGACTTTAACACCATTTCTTTCTAGTTACTTGCCTCTTCCCAGAGGGTCTGTGTCTCAATGCTATAGGTGGGGAAACAAGGAAGGAAAAAGCTGCTCTGCCTGCCTCAGCTGGTGACCATCTGCTCACCTTTCATTCTCTTACTGGGGTCTCTGATTTTTTGCAGCAGTTGTAATCTTGGATGTTGCATGCGCTTATTCCTGGGCTTTGCTTTGGGTCATATCCTGCAAATACGCCTTTCTACCAGTAAAAAAGTTTTGCCATTTTCATCTCTCTCACGGCCTGTTGTGAAGCTATTTCTTTACTGTCTCTAGCATAACAAAATCAGAAAAGGAATGGTTTTCTATAGGGAAAGACTGCTCAACCAACAACTGTTACTATTACTTCCCTAGAAAAAAAAAGTATACAGACAAAAACACCTGAAATTGTATGCTGTGCTATGTGGCAAACACCTTGGAATAGGGCACTAGTCTTTGAAAATACTGTTTATATTGATTGCTGATTCAAGCCTTCTTAGAGAGAGAAAATACTGACCTTCATAACAAAAAAGGAAGACAGAATAGTGAGAGAAAAAAAAATGTAAAGGCAGAGGTCGAAAAAAAAACAGAACACTGGACTGCTTAATAGTCTGATGAAAATAAAAAGGGAAGAAGAGGGTTGGAGAGCATTATGCAGTGACACAAAACCACAGTACCAAAAAGAAAAAATATTAAGGAGTAAGAAAAGGAAATACAAAAAGGCCAGAAATTCAGAAAGCAGATAAAAATGCAATGTCAAATGAGGGATTGAGCGGGAAGAGTCAAAAAAAAGACAGAAGTGGAAAGTTCATTCAGTATTTACATTTTAGCAAGACTATCTAGCTTTTCTATGTGCATTTCAATCACAAGTACATCCTTCGCCTGCACATGTGCGCAGGAGGTCATAGGAAATTGCACTGGTTGCTGAAATTGTTGCTGGCTGCTGGAAGTAGAGCTAGGTTAGTGTTGCTGGTCCTCTTATTAGCTTAATGCTTCAGCTGCAGGTAATTTATGCCCTGAATTTCAAGCCTTGACTATTTAATAAAGTGCTTTTACAAAGCATGTATGTAGTGAAAATAAATGAACAGATATCTTGCAGGAAAGAAAATAAATAAAGAAACAAACAAAATAAAAACCTAAATAAAATACCAGCTTGCATTGGGGAACCACAAATTTCAGGTACTTAGAGGCATCTTATTTGTATCTTCACCCATCAATACTGAATAGGCTGAGGTTTATTGGTGTTTTTCAGTCCCCAAAAAGTTGAGATTATTTCTTTCCTGTGCCTTCCAGATCCTGTTGTGATAATGTTAGTCATCCATCCAGATGGGAACCACTGCCTTTTAGGTAGGCAGAAAAGATTCCCCCCTGGAATGTTTACCTGTCTTGCTGGATTTGTTGAACCAGGTGAGTAATTTCATTTTGCTTTATCAAAGGACTTGCATGCAAGTATTGTAAACTGAAAATATTTTAGATTTTTTTTCTATGTTGTTTATGGCTTCCTATTAGATAAGTTGGTATAATAAAAATACCTTTCGTAAACCCTGGATCCCTTGATTTAAAAAAAAAAAGAAAACAACTTGAATATCTATAATTTTAAAATAGTTTTTTTATACACTCTCAAATTATCTAATTATATTTTAAATTTTAATTATATTTTTAAAAGAACATATAAAAACGTATGTAAGAACTTTTCTCTAACAATATTCAGCAAGGGGTTCTAGTATAGAGAAAAATGAAAGTTAAACTAAATGATCAATACTAAGCATGTGCTTAAGTGTTTAAGGCCTGACTGATTATATGGAAGACCAGCAGAAATATTACCATTTCAGAAAGAAATGAAGGGACCTTTTCCTCACTGTGCTCAGCAATAATACTTTCAATAAGTTAAAATCACTAGTAAGTACAGAATACTTTATAAAACATTCTTTAATTTTTAACTACTTCTTAAAACCTAGAGTATAAGACATATTCTGTAATTGTGCAATGAATTATAGTGCCCCCATGAATAAGCTGATTCAGGTATCATTTGGAAGAAGCCAGGAGCCTTATTTTTTCACTCTTTTCTTTCATCTAACTTCCCGACAACTTACTGCTCTCTGATATGCAGTTCAGTTACATAATATGGAAATTTTAAGAGCAAGTTATCTTTGGATCAGCTGAGTTAAGAGTTTGCTCAACTTAGCCGAAACTTAAGAGCTTTTTCGTTAGCAAAAATAGTATTTGGTTTAACAGCGAATGAAAAAACTAAAGAAAACAACTTCGACATGTATGGAGAAGTTAGTTTTGTGATTGCATGAAAAGAGTTTGCTATATTAGTGGCTAGTTCTTTCATTAGACAAAATGAAATACATGGAAACATCACTGTATGTTGTAATCAGTATGAAAGCTTTTGCTTCTCGCAAATACTGTTTAAACTACTTAAAAGAATTTTCAAAATGTCTCCAAGTAAAGCACTGTACTGATGTGTGGATTGTTTACTGAAACCTGCATTAATCAGTGGTTACAACAGAGAGCATACTTAGATATGCAAGTCTATGACCATCATCACTGTCATTTTGAAATTTGTTTAAAGCACAGTGCATCTCCTAGCTCATTTTTATAGTTTTAGATGGAGTAATGATAGCTTGCACATACAGTAAATTATTGATTCAGGAAATTAAGATGATGGTGGAGAAGTTCTAGTACTTTAATTTCAAAGTTTCTTTTAAAAAATAGTGCTTTGGTGACTGTCATGGCTTAGCAGTCCTCTGTAGCCCATGTTTAGCTCTGCACCCTAATCTAGATTTCAGGGCAGTTCCTGAGGCCAGTTCAGGCAGTTCAAGCCAGTTTAAAATCTTTTGAGGCAGTCCAACGTACAGGATCTAATCCTTGCTTGGGGGATTTTCCTCAATGTCTTGTCCTTTGCCCTTTTGATTAGGTGAAACGATAGAAGACGCTGTTCGAAGAGAAGTTGAAGAGGAGGCTGGAGTCAAAGTGGGCCATGTTCAGTATGTCTCTTGTCAGCCCTGGCCCATGCCCTCCTCCCTAATGATCGGTTGCTTAGCTGTTGCCGTGTCTACAGAAATTAAAGTTGACAAGAATGAAATAGAGGATGCCCGCTGGTTCACTAGGGAACAGGTAAAGTTCAATTTAATTTCCTGCTTATATTGATTGGTCTGGGACTGTATTGGTTCTGGCATACAGTAGAACATTCACTTTTTTCAGCAAGTTGAACAAGCATGTATATTCTCCTTGTCATCATACTGTAACTGCATGATATTGCAAATTGCAAGCAGAGATATTCATAAGGGAACTTGGTAACTGTGGGGTCATATTCAAGCCCATTTCATGACATTTTGTCATAGTTAGTTGTTCATTGTTTCATAGAATCATAGAATGCTTAAGATTGGAAGTGACCTCTCCTTTCAAGAGGTCTCTAAGTTACAATGATTTTAGCCCACTTTCTTTCACAGGCCTGTGCTTTCTTTGCATTAAGGTGAAAGAAGTACTTAATGACACTGAGATTCTCCAAACAAGCATGTTAGTGTTGAGGTGGGACAGGGGAGGTTTAGGGTAAAACTCTGGCAATTCATTACTTTCAACATCTTTTTTTTTTTTCCCCATGCAATATTAGTCTAATGGTCCAGTAATTACATGCAGTTTGCTGTGTTAATATGGAATTTTAAACTCTCTTGAATATTTAAAATATAGTCAAAAGAGGGAGGAAAAAAGACTAGTACAGAGAGAAATACAAGATTACAAGAGAAAAAAAGAAAGATTGCTAACCACCATAAACTATGTAGGTTGTCATCACACGCTACTCAGGAGCTGAACTTCTTAACAACACTATATTTCTGCCTAACACTGGAAAGTGGTGTGACTCAGTACGGCAACTTGAGGGCAAAATTAGCTACCTACAATTTCAGTGTATCCCTATCTACTCCTCTATTCCTATTTAGAACACCTATCTATTTTAAATGAGTATCAGTTCTGAATACAGTGAGTCAGCAGCAGCCTCATAGAGAGAAGGGAATAAATATGCTTCAAAAATTCACTTAGCTAAAAGCATACTCCCATGTTGCTTGCTTCTGCTTCAGAAAACCAACAAAACATAATTCCTCCAAGACCAAAAAGTTGCCTGTGAAAAAATACATAATCTCAAAAGCAGTGTAGAGCACCCTCTGGTGGTTCTTACCATAATAATGGCTTTACAGAAGCCTCAAGTATTGTATAGACAGTCTGTGACAAAAGTTTATTTGAAAAAGTATGCCTGGAGGTACGTTAAAGCTCAAAGATATCAGAAATTATAACATCCTTTCTGCATTTTTTTTTTGCATCTCTCTTGGAGAACATGATCGTAGCTCTGTTGTAGTAGCAGTAACAGTAGACTGGTTATATCTGTATGATAATTCTCATGCTCATAATTCTGTATGATTTGTCATACTAACTTCTAATGAAAAGAATCTCTATTTATTGCAGGTCATGGACGTTACCATTAAAGGAAATCGACGTTCGTTCTTCGTGCCGCCAAGCCGAGCTATTGCACACCAACTGATAAAACACTGGATTGGAATGAATGCTAATCTTTAAATTCAAATAATTGACTTCTTCAAGTTAAATTATTTTTCCTACTGAATGGTAATGGTAGAAGTAAATTAGAGCAATCATATCTATTTTTGAGCCTGCCCTTTGGCTCCAGAGTTCAACAGTGCAAATTCGGAGGGCAAGAAGGAACCTAAGCTATAACTAGACGATAAGCCAATTACTATCCCAAGCAAGCAAGCAACAAATAGGCAACATTGATACCTTATTGTGCCCAGACTGCTTTTTGATTTTAGAGTCAAATTATTATGCCTTTGACTGTCATGCTTTTTATTTCCAGCAACTCACTTACCTATTCCAAACTTACTGTTAGATTTGGGCCCAAGATCTCTACCTCCTGCCCTCCCTGCTAAGGAGTAGTTTGTTTGTTTGTTTTTCATTATTTCCTTAAATTCTGCCTGGCACAGGAAACACCAAACAGCATTTAATCTTGAAAACAATGGCTATATTTCAAGAAATAGCCAAGTTAAATGCTGTACAGGTAGTACTTGTTATCTTTCACGTGAATAACATTGTAAGGCAAAGATTTACTCCACCAGTCTCACTTGGCCTCCACTTACTCAATTATAAGCCCTGAATTATTTTAAATTACTATTAATGATTATATTAACACATGATTTTGCTTATAAAAATAGGTATTGGAGAATCATTCCAAAAAGCCTAGACATGACTGTTTATATAAAATGATAATGTACTTACCTTAGGCAATGACTTATTTCATTCTCTGATCATTAGAAATGGAACTGTAGAATAATGAAGTAGATTATTTAAGCAGCACATAAACTAGTATCTTTAAAATGTACAAAGTTTTTTTTAAAAAAAAAATTAAAATTGTTACTGTTATTAAGAATTTGTGGTTAAAAAACGTAACAATCACAACAGTAAGTTTAAGAGTGTGATATAGTATTACGAACATTTACTTATGTATATTTAATGTTATACTTCAAATCTGTGCCTTAATTTATTGTGTGACTGAAAAGACTGGAAACCATATTCTTTCAAAATAGATGCTTATGAAGATGTGATATTATCATTATTGTCATTATGAGATTCAGTAGTCTGTGATTGTGCAGCCACTGCAATGTAAATGATTAGGAGGAAATACAATTATAGTCATAAATACTAACTTACCATATATTACTTTTTTTTTAATTTAGAGTACCTTGATTCTTTTTTAATTAGTGAAAGATGTGAGTTTTGGGTTTTTTTTTTTCAAAGTTCTGCAAAATCTGGCATCATAACAGATATTTGTACAAATCCAAATGGTTTTGGTTTTTTTGTTTTGTTTTTTTTCATCCAGTGTTCATCCGACTGCAGCATCCTGTTTATAAGGCAGTGGTATCAAACTTGAATGCAGTGGGTGCAATTGACAAATCATCAGGTTGTTTCTTCCTTTCCCTTGTTTCTGGTGCACATACAAATAAAGAATATCAGGGAATATGTAAACCTCTCTGGAAAATAAAAGGGAATAGAACACTGCTTCCCTTAAAAAATTTGTTCTCCTAAGCAGAAGGGGAGATCGGAAAAGTTTTCAGAGACCCCAGGGAACAAGCAAGACCAGAGGCTGTCAGTGGAATTGAAATGACCTTTAAAAAAAAGAAAAGAAAAAGGATGGGGGAGAAGGGAGTCTAAGTACAAGTTGTTCCTACAAGATGAGGAGGGCAGCACACAGCCGTGTATGTAAAGGGGACTGGAAACTAAGCAGTGGAAGGAGGTTTGAAGTAGGTCTACAATGGTGACCAAGCATTAAGAGAGATGAACAAGGAGGGAACGATGAGCAGAGGGAAGAGCAAATACAGACAGTGTCAAGACAAATCATTTATGACACTGAAGTAACTAAAAATATACATGCAAGTCCCTACTATAAGGTTTTTATGTAACAAATCATGAGTTGCTACAGAGATAGGTTTATAATTATGAAACTCTTAAGAGTGTCCACAATACAATACTGATAGGATTTCCATTTTTTAAAATCATTTTTAATCTATATAGAGTATATATGTAATTACAATACTAAAAAGAAATGATTTGAAAATACCATTTTACAGCATGAAAGTAAAAGGATATGCTAAAAAGAAAGCAGTGTTTTAACAAACTTTGAATTTGAAAATAATATTTTAATAGTTTTCAGTTCTTGTAACTTCTAGTACTATTTATAATGAATTTTAGTATAGCTACATTTAGAATTGCTAAAGCAAGTGCCCCATCCTTTCTTTCCTTCCCAACAGATGAACCAGTTAGGAAAAGATGACAAAACATGTCTTCTTTAAGAACTAATTTGATCATTTTAATCTCTTAAGGTGAAACTTTTCTTGGCTTTTGATTACCTTAATTGGACCTGTAGGAAAGCATTTTAGCTTGAAAATATCCATTCTACAGCATAGAAATTTTCTGAATGATAGTTATTATTTGTTGATTACACATGAAGCATCCACCATGAAGAGCCAAATGCTGTCGATGTTTAACAGCTAGAGCAATTTAGAAAAGTGCCAAATTAAATTTAGCAAGGAAATTAAACCCAAAGCGTATAATGAAGCAAACTGGAATATGGTCAGCACAAAAAGCTCCATAAGATTGGAGCTGCATGCCTCAGCAAAAAGACTGCTCCTATGAAGCTAATGCACTATGGTAAAAAACTTACCATCCCTTGAACCACAAGAAAGAGAAGGGTTTTGTTCACACAATTTAAGACTGTTGTATCATTATCTTTGCCCTTTTTTCTACGATGGTAGCAGGGCACAGGAAGTTCTGTTACCATATGTAGATGTACAAGAGAAGCATTTTTGAAAATGCCTTTTTTCCCCCCACTAACAATTACTAACTTTTTTTCAGTATATAATAGGTAAACTATTTTATCAATGTGTTTTATCAATTTTTAAAATTTTAAGAAATTATTAACTACAAACTTCCAGGTAATAAAAATAATAATATAACAAGGTGAACAAAACTAGTTTGTAAACACATGGAAAACTTAATACTGGTGACCAGTCAGCTCATTTTAAAATACTGGCATGAGATTTTTCATGCAAAGTTTTCCTAGGTCCTGAAATATTTCATATAAGACTATTTCTTGTATCCTATTTTCACATTGCATATGTATAAATATATGAAAAATAAAGCCATTCCAATGTGGATAGTGTTGCTTGAACCCTATATGTTGTCTTTTGTGTAGGAGTATTACTGAATTGGTAAAATGTGACTTACACTCTACAACATGTGAAGGTAGAAAGAGTGGATGTCAGTAGGCCGATTAAAGGTGGACCAGTCACGATGCTGCATGGAATTAATTATACTAATCAGATTCTGAGCTTAAGGGACAGAAATAGAAAAAGAAGTAGAGCAAGACTGTAAATAGTGTTGCTTCCTCTTTTATCTTTACTTTTCACATACATAATATTATTAACTTAGATTTTGCAGACAAAACTGATGTTCTGTAAAGCGTTTGCCCAGGTAAGTTGAGCGAACATTATTTTTCACAGTTGCTTTAGCTGTTAAGGGTTAAACAGCCAGCAGTCCTTTTTTGCTTCAGCGTCTGAAGGATATGTGTATGGAGCACATTGCTCCTGACCGGGGTTGACAGTGCAGAGTGGATAAGTGCAAAGGAAAAAAAAACTGTACGTGTTATCCTATTAAGCCACGGCAAGGCAGCCAGCCCATCCTGCGTTAGCTTAGAAAACCAGACTCTTCACAGGCACTCAGAATAGCAAACGAGAAGCTGAGAAAACCCAGTCTTGACTCATAGCAACAGTAAGTATAAATACCTTTTTATTTTACATGGCACCCTTAAGTGTCGGGTATTGTTTTATGGATACTTAATTGCTGTAAGTCATTATAGCTTTTATAAAATCTGGAATTTCTGAATTGTTTTTACAAGTAAATGCAATTTAAAGAGTTCAGATTATAATTGAGTACATAGTTTAGGTTTGTGAATAAATATGAGTAATGGTTTCCTAAATAGAAGAGATTTTTATGATGGATTTTTCATTCAAGTGTGCCTGTCATCTTATTTACAAGCAGATAGGCACTTAAAATGTAGCAATATATATATTTTAAGAATTGAAAGCCTACCTAAACAAACTTCAATTTCTTATTTGTGCTGTCTTTATCCGCAAAGACCATTTCAGATGTGGAAGGTGAAGAATGCTCTGGTAAGGTTGCAGGGCTAGGACATATTGGTAACGAAGGAATATTACATGCCCTTGAGTAAAGAAGCTGGCAGTCTCAGCTTGCAGCACTTGGAGAGCTGGGGATGGAAGGGCCTCCTCCACATGAAACCACTCCAAGAAAAGTGTTTTTCCTACTCCTCTTTAAGAAGGGAAATATTCTACTAGTGGATCCCTCTCTCCCAGTTTGGTGGAGAAACAATTTTCTCAACACACTTGCACTGAACTAAGAACATGCCTACGAAATATTAAACACTTCCCTTTTGCTTATCTCCTATTCTATGTTCCTACACACCATAAATCTCCAGAAAGTGACCTTGGAAGCTGTATAGTCAGAAAATAAAGCAGGTAGGATATACTCTAAGTTCTTCCATTACAGAGAATGGAAATCAAAACATGGAAGCTAGGATCATTCTTCTTTTTCTTACAGCACTTTATAAGAAAAGAAATATTTACTCAGTCATAATTTATACTGTATAGTCACACAGTTACTCTCAAAATAACCAGCTAACTCACTTCCAAAGTGAGTCACTTCCAAAGCTGGCAGTGAGCTAACTCACTTCCAACTGTTGCACACGTTCTTGATAAGCAGAGTTTCAAGTAAAACACGAGAGGTTTGGGGGTTACATTATTATGGTGAGACTAAATTCTGAAATTCAAAAAATGACCATAGGGTGACTTGACAAGGGAGCGTAGTACTGCTGGTGGCAGCAGAATTTCTATTTCCTGCTATTGGAAAGAGCAGGGTGTTACAGTGAGATTTCTGTTAACTTCATGTCCAATTGCCACGTCATATCTGAAGCGCATTTCACCTACCTGCTCCTGTGTTTCATACCAACGAAGTTTGATTTATATGCCAAAACAACAGCAACAAAACCAAAGTGACTGACTCCCAGAGAAAACGCCTATAGGACAAACCCAGTGACAAGAAAAGGGCTGATCCAGCTTCTGCTCAAATTGGCTGTTTTTCCTTTGGCCTCCGAACAGGAGTAGAAACACTCAAACAGTTGGGACAGCCAGGTAATTTATGAGGAAAATTTTAGTAAGGGCAGAATGTTTTTTTTATCCAATATAACAGCTGCAATGCACAAAAAAGTAAGCTGTCTAGGCCACTGTAAAAATATGTATTTTATGCACACAGAGTAAATACATGAACATCCATTATATTTAACTGATACCACTGAAAAGCTGAACTATAATTTTTGTGTGCATCTGAAAGCATTTGCATTCCCAGTAAAAATAATCTGGAAAATACTTGACTGACTCACTACCTTATTAGCCTTTCTAAAATGAAAGCAAAGAGCAGTACGTGGGCAGGGACATCTTTTAAGTATAATAATCAGAATAGAATGCCAGCTATTCCGTTGAGAAAGTCAGTTTAAACCTATTTCACACTATTTGTCAAGTGTCACTTGTCGCTTCCATTAGTCTAAACTAATGCAAAATCCCAATTCCACGGAGTCTGAGTTGCCTGAATGTGATCCTTGATGCTACAGGTGATGTTCTTAGTCGCTCAGACAACAATCTTTTCTGAGGACCAGAAATGTTGTAGAAACATTACCGATTGCTGTTCACTTATCTTTTGATGAGGTGAAAAAGCAAGACCATGATTCCATATGGTTATTAAAAATTCTGCAGCACATTTCATGAAATAAAACAGTTAATCACCCCATCTTAGTATAATTGCTGAATAATTTCACTTACACATCCTTTTCTAAGTATTCAGTGTGGTTATACTCTTGTCGTATATAATTGGGTAGTGCCAGACAACTACCAAGGCTGCATCTGCAGGGAAGCTGATTCTTTCCAGCCACATCAGTCATGTATCAATTTTGTGGAATGCCTCAGGGTCCTGTTACTCCTCCATATATATTTAGAAAGGGACTGTCTTTTTTTTTAGTCAAAATGAAGAAATATTCTAACCATTTTCCAAAGACCTTTTGGCCTGTTTTTGTCTTTTCTCTGGAAAATATATAGAAGAAAAGATAAGCAGATGAAAATAAGATATATACACCCAGCTGAGAGGAAGAATAAAAAACACCACTAAGCCAGGTATTTTTGATAGTGCACCTCTTTCCTTGCATGTGTGTGTTTGACTTGAAATACATTCTTTGGCAGAAGTGCAAAAAATGCATGTTCAGAAATTACTGAGATACAGAATAGTGGTAAGTTGCTAAGAAGATTTGTAGCATCTCTGTAGGAGAAAAAAAAATGAAAAAAAAAGAAAAATGGCAGAAAATTCAATCAGAGGAATTCATAAATATGTGAGTCCTATATATCTTTGAGTTATCCTCTACAGCACCGAAACACCAACACAGGCAGCACGCTTCAAAGTCCGATCAGTAAGGAGAGCCAAACATAAGCGAACTTGAGCAAAATGAGAGCCAAGAAAATGAATATGAGTAGGCAAGAGAAGACTCCCGAGGAATACAGAAAGCAAGGGGCACAACGGGAGGCAAGGACAACAAAATTTGGTAGACAGGTTTAGAGACAAAAAGTCAAACACTACATCCAAGAGGAGGAAATGTATCAAAAAGGGCCGGTATGTTTGAAACACAGAGGAGGTAGTAGAAATCTTTTGATTCCTAAGTTCATGTTTGATTGTTCTGAGATGTTGTAATTGGACTAGTGAACACTCAGCTTCTCCCAAGGAGTACGTGGCAGTGGACAGTATCGCCCCCAGATAGAGCTCCTACCCTGCAGTTCTGATGCCTTCAACTAATCATTACCCCAGGCAATGGGACTTCTCGTGACTAGTATCGAAGGTGATGGGATTCCTAATTCTGTTGAGCATATCCCAGCTGGAGAACCAACAAAGCAAGAATAAGCAAAGAGAATAAGCAAATGAGCAACGAAAGAAATGAGAAAGTATAATTTACCATTTGGAAATGCAGCAGAGACAATAAAGCTATTTAGATATTAAAGGCTCTTTCAACGTTTATTTAAAAATTATTTTAAGATATCAATGACAACATACTGCATCTGGTATTTAAATGAGTAATATATAAATATGAAAATTAGCGAAAGAAACTAGTCTTCCTCACAAACAGTCCAAACAACATCCTAAACTATAGCTTTCACCTACTTTTCCTTCTTTACCAAGTACAAAAATTTAAAAACAACAATAAAAACAGTTTGAATCATGCTGGTCAGCTCCGTCTTACTTCTCACTTTTAACCACATGGCAAATCTGAAATCCTCCCACTGGGAGCAACGTGGTCCTACAGGCATCCCTGTTGATGTCAATCACTGTTGCACATTGAGATTATTTTAGGACTTAATTTTAGGAGTTGAAGAAGGGATGGTTTTCCTTAGGTTGAATTGACAGCAATTCTGGAAGTAAGTCTTTTCCTCAACTACAACTTAACAGAAGTAAGTATAACTAAAATATCAGTTATTACTGTCAGATTACTGTTAGATACCCTTGCAGCACTGAACTTGACACCTTTGAGGAGGCTTGGCTGTCTGTGAAGCCTTAACTAAAAACACTCAGCCAAAAATATGGCAATAGTCGCATTCTACACAATGCAAAATCCCAAAACGTCTGCTGTGAAGTAAATACACAACTTTTCTTTCCATACGACATTAAAATATAGTAAAAATATTTAGGGCTTTTTTTGTTAGTTTATATTCCAGATTGCATTTTCAGTATTCAATAGTGTCAACAAAAACAGTTTAGCCAGCTTTGCACAGGAACATGTCACCATTCTATGTGGTTAAATAGTGAAATCCCTAACTGCTGGATTTCACATATTTTGGGCAGTTCAATGCCAATTTTGTTTCATTTCACTGCAAGAAAACAATTCACTCAGCACGGATGGGAAGATCATCTCCTAGTTAAGGATTTGGGGATTCTATTCTCTTATATTCATTTTCACTACTTTTTTTCAAAATTAAAGGCAACAATATTTTTTTTCAGTATCCATATAAATTAGATTAAAATAGAAATGAGTGCTTAACACAACACAGTCATGTCTAAGAATCATGGGCTGATGAAGTCAGTCATGGTCAGACTTCACAGACAAGATAGATAGAGAAAATTAAGAGAGCAAAATTGTCATACCGACTCTTTCTCACAATCAAATGTTTTCCCTCCCACACAGAAAAAAAGTGGAGCCTAGATGCCCTCGGGTTTTAAAAATGAGTAGAAAAAGAAGAAAAAGCTGCAAGGGCAGAAAAAGCTCTGATTCCAGAGAATGTAAGTCTACTGAAATATTTAATTTGAAGTAAAAACATCAGAATCATATACATTTGCCCTCTGGTCATTCATCAAGACAGAAATCCATCTCTGTGCCTAAAGATGTTTCTTAAATTGGAAATATTTATCCATTCAAGTGTGATTACATGTAGATAATGTCTTGATGAGACCAGTTATTTTTGCTGAGCTGCTCTCCTACTTATTTCTGGGAGCCCTTCCCAAGATGCTGGTGTTTAAGACCTCACGTTCACATCATTCTCTCTGTAGCTCTATGGCTGTTGTTAATGTAGAATAGCTTGATCTAATCCTGCTTAGCTAGATGTCACTGTAAACTATTATCCTCTAATGCACATGACCTATTCTAAAAAAAGCTGGAGTCGGGCAGATTTCCATGTGCCGTATAAAAGGCATGAAATCCTGCCTAGACCCGCTTCCCCCAGGGAACGGTATCAGCCTGTGCTTGGGATGGGGAACTCTTTCCTCCTGGGAATGCTGCCACCTCTTCGCTGAGCCAATGGTGCCAATATTTCTTAATTCCTCTGTTTGCTCACCTGTAGAAGGGTAATAAAAGTCAAGTTCCACGCAAGCGACACCAGATTGAAAACGTGCAATGGGATATTGATTGTCCCACAGGAAAGGAGTAAATACTCCGATGAAAAATGGAAGTAAAAGGGGAGATCTTTCTAAATGCAATCTGAATCCTACATAATATCACTACTATAGATTTTTCTGAGAAAAAAAACCTATATGTATACCAATTTCCTATAGCTGGAAAGAGTTCCTGTAATTAGAATGAGCTAATATGGGCTACCCATTTGGCTTTGTATTACTTATCAAATAGCTATGCCAAAACTAACGAATACTGGAAAGAAAAAAAAATACTGTTATGGAAAATACACTATCCTTTAGAGCTAAAAAGGCATTTTCTGTGAAAAGTGTCTCAAAGCTAAGAATACAGTTATGATGCTGCTTACCAAATCACGGAAAAATGTTGCTTTTTTCCCTCCCTTAAATCAGATGAACAATTGCCACCCATTTGTAAATGCCAGCAAAATCTAGAAAGTCTCGAAAATAAAGTAGAGGATGAGCTGGCTCACTTCTCTGAGTCATCAGATATAAAGGGTTCTGAAGAAAATGGAAAAGATCATGAAAATAAAAACCAGAGCACCTCAGATGCATCTGAAGATAGAGACCTTGATAACGTATCAGACAGTGAAAAAGAAGGAAAGATGGAGAAGAACTGCCCTGCTCAACCACTGTCTCCTCAGCAACATGAAATCCTAGCTACAGTAGCATTTAGTGAGTCAGAGGGCTCCTCTACAGGAAAAATCACACTGTGGAGCAAGCCAGGCTCTGCAGAGTCCATTAGCTTGGCTACTGGAAAACTTACTGCAGAAGTAAAATATGGTTCCTTTAATATTAAAGTTGAACTTGAGAACCTTTCTTTGTTTGGTACGGGAACAAATCTTGTAGTCAAAAAATCTAGAAGTTCAAAGAACAGTAGACGCTGTCACGAAAGACGGTACCAGAAAAGCCAGTATTCCAAATGTCCTAAGGACCACTGTCCTTCAGCCATCCACTCAGTAGATAACAATGAGAAATACAAGATATCCTCCAAACATAAAATCCAGACTGCCGCTAGTAAAGATGCCTGCCTGAAAATGAATATTGAAGGCAAAGAAATTAAAGTGAAGTACACCAACAGAAAGAAGAATGTGATGGTTAACGTCAAACCCGGCAGACAGGCACACACCAAAACCTGCAACAACAACCACGAAGATACATATTGGAGTGAAACAGATTGTTCTACAGTGGAGGCCCCACACAACGGAGACGGTGAGTCATGTTTCAGTCTTCGCGAGGACGACTCGACATCTCTGGACGGCTGCCTACTTCTTCCTCCCCCAGAAGAGTTTGCCGACTGTGACACAACGCACCTGGATACTATTTCAGAGGGGGTGTCTTGGTACTCTGAGAATGACAGAAGAGACTCGGACAGCCTCTCTGCAGCCTTGAGAACGTGGGAGGAAGAAAATTACTTCTGTCAACATGACAAAGAGGAGTATGAAGACCACACCTGTGAAAAAGAAGATGCTTCAAAAGATAAAACAATTTTCTCAAAACTGAATAACAGAAATATTCTAGATAGTAATATCTTGAATAAGCCAAACTTTGATAAGGCATTCATCATTAAGAGCAGCAGGACAGTTGAAGAAAGAAATATCAGCAACAATGTCAGTGACTCCGGGCAAAAAGCAGCAAGAAGAAAGTCTTTTCCAGATACTACCCTGGATACGCTATCTCCAGTCCATCCTAGAAGAGATTCTGGCTTTCATTCACTGCCATCTTTATCCTTAAAAGTATTATGCAAGGAGGCCAAACCGAGAGACATTTACAGCAAGAACATGCACATTTATACTAGCAGTGCGGAACTTGGTAAGTGTCCTGACTTCACCTCCTCTCTGAGGAGTCTGAGAAGTCTAAAGTCTTCCTATCAGTACGCTTTCACCTCCTTTGATCATAACATTACCATTTATCCACCTCAAAGTTTAGATGATGCTTGTTTACTAACTGCATATGCCAACTATATAGGCCAAAGCGAAGAAACAGAAGAAAAGTTATTGAAGACTCTTTGTTCCTGTGACAATGTAAGTGAGAAACAAGAAAATAAATGTCTGGAGCCTCTGAGAAACCTAGCCATACGGGAGGAAGACGCAGAGTCTACTGAAAGCATTTTAGATGAAGGGCCACCTGAGTACAATCATCTAGAAAAGCAGGTAGACTTGCAGCTGACACAAGTCTCTCCAACTTCTCCAAGCCCACCAGGTGATCTCCTTAGTGACAAGGAAAACCCTGACGAGGCAGATACCAAACATGTCCCAAACCAACTTCTACTCTCTGCAGAGCCTGAAGTGACAAAGAACAGGAGAGAATCAAAAACGACTGTAATAGCTGGAGAGCTAGAACAAAGACTTATCATCCAAGGTGACAACAAATTCATACCTGATTCCTTTAGCCTTCAAGTTAGAAAGGAGCCTAAGCTTTCCTTTAGTATACAAAAAACACCCTTGCTCTCAGATCCTGAAGAACTTGACACGGAAAATGAACTGGACAGCCTGATGGAGATTCAGGACAGCTGTGGGAGCATCCTTGATGAAGCTAATTGTCACAGTGATTCTGCACAGGCTGCCACATTATCTGCTTCTTCAGCATGCACAGAAAAGAAAGAGATTTTCACAGAACATTCACATATCAAGGAAACAAGCGAGAACCTTTGCAGCAAACAGTTATCCGATGACAGCTTCAGGAGGGAGCCAGGAGCACATCAGCCACATCAGTTAGCCAAATCCACCTCTGAGGAGACTGAGAAAAAGCCCAAAATGAAGGAGGATTTTCAGCAAAACACTGATATCCCCCCATCATCAATAAAACAGATTAGTCAGAAAGGTACGTGCTTTAAGATTTCTGGGTTTAGTATCACTTAGGCACCTCCACTGTAGTTGGCTTAGTGCTTTATTGAAATCTATTTGGGAAAAGGAAAGTATATTTTGACTTTACAAAGAGATCATATTGGTATGCTGAACCACCTGGCTACATAATGCAGTTATCGTACTGAGGATCCTAGGAGCTTTCTTGAACAGTCAAGAAAGTTTTAATAAAAAATAAACAAAATTTTCGTACTGCTTTGCTCAAGAAGTGACTATTGTACAATAAACACTAATCCACATTAAACAATAAGCTGTGCAAGCAAAGTAGCTTACACCATGCAAACATGCATCCACCTATTTTGCAGATATTGTTGAGGAGGGACCACAACAAGGTTGGTCTTTGAGGGACCACAGGAGAGCGAGTCCCCCTAAGGTCCCAAAGAAACTCTTCTATTTGACTCCAAAATAGATCCTAGCAGGCTTGGAGACTAGAAGTTTCACACTGTACGAAAATACGTACTTTTGATCATGGTGAAAATACTTCTTAAAATCCTAGCATTCTTTAAAAAACACTGGAAAGTTTTTA
This sequence comes from Tinamus guttatus, assembly GCF_059628265.1. NCBI lineage: Eukaryota > Metazoa > Chordata > Aves > Tinamiformes > Tinamidae > Tinamus > Tinamus guttatus. The sequence continues at coordinate 63,416 of NW_028288676.1, forward strand.
ATAATATTCTTCATTCACGATATCTACAGAAAATAACGTCCTTCAAGCTCACTATTTTGGTACTGCCAGTGAGATTCTTAAATGACCAAAACCACCAAAAACCTGCTATTGACTAGATAGATGCATACTATTTATGCACACACACACACACACAAAAAAAAATTAATTAAATTGGTTTAGAAGTGCAGATAGAAGATATTGAAGGCAGCCATCAGAATAAGGGAAAAATTTCTGTCTTCCACCTATTCCAGGAATGGTGGCTTAGCTTGGAAATGCTGGCAAGGAAATGACTAAGGAGTAGAAAGAAAATCTTGTTTGGATTCTAGCAAGGCTTTGTAACTAAAAGAAGCTGTAAACTACGTTTTCCTCACTTGTTGCAGAAAGCCATTTTTGAATTGCTATTCTTTTCTATCTATCTCAGGCATGCTCAGGAAACCTTGACCTAGACACTGGACCTTGGGGTTTAAACACATTGCACAGAAGCGCACTTAGCTCACAACAGCAAGGAATGATTATTTGGGTTTTTTTGTTGTTGTTTTATTCCCCTCTCTTTCCGTTTCTCCCTGGCTGAGGCTTTTCTGTGCGTGCGCTGGCTCTTAGCTGCCACCTCACCTGGTTTGGGTCACCCAGTATCCAAGGCTTCGGCCTTCTTTTAGTCCGTGGATGAATTTGAATTTGGCATGCATGTTATTTTTGTGGGGGTCTCACCTTAAATAAGTAAGTGTTCGTATTCAGAAAAAGAAAAATAGAGAAAGAAGAAAAAAAAGGCGGGGAGTGAGGGCAGCATTTAAAGTTTTAAAAGTGATTAATGTGAATTAGAGTCCGCTTGGAATGGGGAAATAACAAATTAATTAGCCAAGACTTCGGGCACAAGTGGCAGCCTGGGGCTTCCTGTGCTCAATAACTGAATGATGCTGAAAGAGAAATATGGCAATTTTCAGCAAAGGGAGACTGCATGTAGAACAGAGGGGAAAAATAGAGCAAAACATTGTGAAAAGGACTAGGAGGTGGAGTCCAGGCAATATAAAAGTCTGCCAACAAGGACTTATGTCAAAGGCATTTAAAGAAATCGTTTACTGACTCACCAATAACCAATTCTCTTGGAAAAGGGGCTCTGTGATACATTTTGTGACAGTGATCTGAGAAAGGCCAGAATGAGACAGAAAGGACAGGGTGTTACCGAACCAAGAGCTGCACTCATCTCTGTGGGAAGAACTTATTTCTTCTAAAAAGATACGGTTTATGCATTTTCAGTACTGTTTAATATTGTCATTTCTGTATGTGCAAACAGGTTACTCATATTTAAAATGCAGAAATTTAAAATGGGATAATTGCCTGAACATATTCTGAAAATTATGTTTAACACCTATTTCTCACAAGCAACATCTGATTATAATTTAGACCTGAAATCAGAACTGAATAAAACCAGAAAGCTGCCCTTGTTGAAAGACACCAGAGCCAGTGATAGCTCCCAGGAAGAAGCAATAGATCAGTGGGCCAGGCGACGAAAACAGTTCAAAGACAGCAAAAAATGCAGTTCAGCTGGAGGAAGCTCCATAAACAGCACGATCACCGAGGGATCAAGTAAGTACATCAGTCTGGCAACTGTATTTTTTTCCTCCTGTGAGTGACTGTTACCCTTTTAGGATTGTCAGCCACGGACACAGATCTTCAGCTCATAACCTGAGCTTCCATCTTGGTCCTTACTGCGAGCAATCACACTTGACCCAATGTATCCCTTCCTCAGAGGGGGATTTAGGTTCCTTCTTTCCTCTTCACACATGAGAGCAAACAATCTGCCTGATAAAAAGTAGGTGGCATCATCCTTGCCCTTACACAATTAGTTACAGGACAAGCTCTAAGCATAAACAGGCAACTGTTCATGGCAAAAGTTGCCTGCTTTGCTTAAGTCAGAGTTATGAGAAGCTGGCAGTTGCTTTCTCCTCACTAAGATGCCTCCCGCAGCTTCTATCTTCAGGTTTGCTACTTAGGTTGTCCTTCATTGTCCCCCCAGTTACTGGAACAGTTATTCCTGTAACTATCTCATTAAGAAATCTGTCACCTACACCAGTTTCAGCAGCTTAAAATCTCATGGGAAGGAATTTTTAAAGATTAACTGCTTAATGAATTTACACTTCATGCAACTAAAGTCCCCATGCAGGGACTGTTCAGTCTAGGAGAGAACATATGCTGTACTTCTCACTCTGCCTTTGCCTCCTGGTTTGCTGCTTTAACAAATATAAAAGGTAGACTTGACAGATGAAGAACTTTTTATCCTTTCTTTAACAAACAGGAAATTTTACTGATGCTGCAGATATATAGTATCCCTTTCTTAGAGGAATACTTGGTGCTATTATTTTTGTGAGGGAAGTTTTGGCAATAGATGCATAACCTCCTTTCTGAAGGAGGTTAAGTGCAAACCTGTGTAAGCAAGCCTGACAGCTATGGGACTAGTATCTTCAGTGTAGGTGCAATACCACATAAGCTGTGAACATGTTCCGTGTGTGTCCTGGGGAGGTAACTTCTGCAATCAGCAGCAGCTCAAGTCATTGCCTGAGCACAGGTGGTTAGTGCCAGCTGGGATGCCATCAGAGTTCCCTATGGGGCTTTCAGATACCACGAGTGACCTACAGGATATCCATGCCTTTTGAAGCAGTAATGGCAGGGCTAGCAGGATACCCTAAACCATCTCGTATGATACCTCAACCTGTGTTCAGGCAAATGAGCCAGTCCCCAAGTATTTAATGTCCATTACCAAAAACAGCAAGGATGACCAACTGATTCGACATACAAACAAAGAAGCTGTTGGCAGTCGCTTATGATCTTTGTCCTAAGATGCTAGACTTCATTATTTTATTTGTCAAACACTGTGCTGTACTGAACTGCTTGGACCAGTTTAGCTTCATTTCTAAATTCATGCTAGTTGTTTGAGACATGCTTTAAGAACGACAGCTTGGTACTATCTACTTGTTAGTGCTTTTTATATAGCTAATCACCGTATCTCATACTGTCTGTGTGAGAAAGCAGAGGTCCGTAACCGCGGCCTATTTGTGCATATGCTACAGTTAAACAACCTGTCAAAGTGAAAGAAAATTGGATCGCCTTGGATATAGGCTAAATGTATCCAGGAAGTAACTCCCTAAACAAAACAAAAGGAAAGCTGGGTTTTATCTTTGGAAATGGACAGTCTTTCTACAGAACTGTCACAGCAAACACAGGATAAAAACAAAGCAAATAAATAGTGCCTTTCCCAGAATCATGCAAGGCAGTTTGTAACTGAAAGGATTGTGATTTTTTCCCCTCTCATTCATACGAAAGCATTTTTTCAGGCTATCTATTAATGTATTCTCTGACGTTCTGTGCTTTTCTATGCCTTTCACTGTCTGCTTTTAGTTTCTGAGGTCTTTCAATCTTTCTCTCCACAAACTGTTACCTACAGCCTGCCTTTTACTCAGCCGTTTCCTCTCTTATTCTCGCCCCTTGTCACCCTGAAAATCACTTGGTCTCTTTTCTTTTTTTTCTTTTTTTTTGCCTTTTTTTTTCCCCTTGTAGCAGAGGAATTACAGACTTCTTCACTGTCTCCATGTTATTCTGAGTGATATGGTTTGAGCTAGTGAGCCCATTACAAAACACAAGATTACAGTTTCACCATGAAAGCTATTAATTATGTATTAATAATGTATATATAGGCTACTTATATATTAGCAAGGTATAATGCAAGCAAGCATTTGGTCATATGGCCCCTGTAGGGTCATACCCTATAATGAAGTAAGTTTTATGTTTATCCATAACACGTCTTAATGTCTTGCTATTTCATAGGACTTCTTTTAACACAGATGATTACACAAAGGACAACAGACTATTAAAACTGTACTGCAATTAAGTGAAAAGTCCATATAATCCAATCTGCTTAAAATAAAAATCACTGATTTAGCAACCTATGAAAGGAAATATAAACAATGGTCACTATATTGCAAAAACACAGAATTTCAGAAATTTTGTAGCCACAATGTAATGTTTCACATAGACAATCAGCAGTCAAGAGAAGACACAAAAGTGTCTCTCTTCTGTGTTTACAAACTTGTAGAACAGCAGAATTAAAAACGTCTATTAGCAGAGAAAAGTAAAAATATAATACCTACAGAAAAAAAGTCTACCACAAAAGCTGAGAAATACCATGTACTGTGACACTGTATTTTTCAGTAGGATATGAATAATTGTTCTAAAAATAATATTTTTCATCAGGAATGTATTGATTTGGGCATATTTACTATACGTAGACACAATTAATTTTTTCTGAAATCTCCTGATAACACAAGTAACAATAAACTAGGTCAAACAAATATTCAAAAAAATATACCCCAAAATAAAACTCCTTATTTCCCTTTCCATAAAACTAAATATAAGCAGACTGCATCAGAAAGGGTTGAGATGAAGCAAACAAATGTAGTAATCATTATTTGAGGTATTTCAGTCACATTCCTATTTCTCTTAGTGTTCCCATGAGCAGTGGACTGGCACTAAGCTCCTACAAACTTGTCTGGTTTGCTAATGAAATAGACCAGACAGATAAGAAGTTTTCACAATTAATCGCCGAGTGTCAGACATCTCAAACAAGCAAGGGTTTTGACCAGTTTGCCTACTGATATCGTTTTCATTTGCTCTGTTCTCCTAATAGTGAATTCAGAGGATGCTCGCTCATTAGATCTGGGACTACATTCTGAAAATGACGACAGAGGTTTCTACACAGAAAACTTTCATTCTGCTTCCTGGGTTTTCAGAGGAGATGATGTTTCACCCAATAACAGTCCCAGATGTCTCAGCAAAAGGCCTAGACCAGTGGCAAGTAAGTAGTCTAAAGTTACAAGCAAAAAATGTCATAAAGCTACCTAATTTGGGCACTCTGCGGCTGCTGCGGGATTAACATTTTGGAGAACATGCCAGAGTTACACTGAAGACAAGAAAAAAAGAGGAATACAAAAAGATAAAAAGAAAAAAAAAAGATGAAAAATTAAATGAATATTTCTTATTGAGCTAATCCCTCAAAATATTGTGACTACTTGACAACAAAATCCATATTGGTAATAGGACTGAATAAAATCTCATCTCTTTCTGCATAATAAACATAAAAGCAATGTTTGTCATAGTTTCTTTAAGTATGGCAACATCATACAAGATTATTTGTGAATACAAAGTATATTTAATTGTCATAAAATCAGTTCTCTCTCAAGCTTTCGAACAGTAGATCCAGAGAGAAAAGCACAAAGTTTGCTATGAGCATGAAGAAGTTTTTGTGTTCTATTTGCAGTCTAGACGCTGTCATGCAAACAGATACAGTGAATATTGCTTTGTTTGTTGGGCTTTCCTTTGTTTTTCAAATGTTGCTGAAAGTTAACATGTTTTGAAGAGCTAAGAACAAAGTGAAACACCTCTGTAGCTTTCCAGGAGATAGTTCTTTGCTGGAGCTCATAAATCATTCACCACACACTGGAGGATGTGAAGTGTTCTTGATAAATCTCTGGGTATGAAAAATCTCCTGTAAAATATATGAGAATATTCTACAGAGAATTTTGATTGCTTTCTCTCCCCAGAGAAGAGCCAGAAGTTTAGCAAACCACTTAATGGAGGTATTGAAGTATCTATGATCTTTTAGATAGATGATGTCAACTAGCATGCTGGTAAAGTAACCTTCAAAGCAATTTCTGCCTACCAAATGTTACATGATTTGAAGACAAAACAACTATCATAAAATATTATTAAATTGGTCCCTCTTAAACAAATAAAATAAAATCAAAAGCAGACACTCTGAGAGAACAATTTGAGTTTACACTGAAGTCTGTCAGGAATATAACCTTTACTAAGGTACCTTCAGACCTTCTGAGACATGACATTAATACTAGGCTTTTATTGCTATCACAAGCAAGAGAAATGTTGAAATGTGAAGTAGAGAATTAGACCCTGATCTTCCTTTCTAAGGAGGATGGTCCTTTATGTGCTGCATTACACTGACTTGAAAGACACTTCACATGGGTACAGTGCTGTGGTAGGAGATCCCAATATGGTGGAAGGGTTTGGACTATGACAGCACAGGATTGGGGAGCAGACAATGAAGGGCTGGAAAAATAAAAAGGAAGGAACTGCTGTCTAAAAGATAGCTTCAAAAACATAAAAGAACTACAGTTCAAGAAGTAGACTTAAACTCGTTCAAGAATTTAGAGTGAATTTTGTATTTGTAGCTTAGAACTCTGACACACATTTGTTTAACAGAGGGCAGGAGAGATTTTCACTCCCCTAAAGTAGCAGAACGTTCGCATGGGTCTTTGCCACTTCAGTACAACGTCCAGCCGCTTCCCTTAATCTGCTGATGAAATCATATTTCACTGAAGCTGTCTGCCTTGGCCCTGAGATGGATGAGGGTTTGTCAGTCCCACGGCGTGAGGGAGATGAGGACTGATGGTCGCACCAAGCAGCAAGGAGCGGTACTGCGACCATCAAGCAATCTGCAGAATGAATGAGCGTGGGCTCTTAGAGAGGGGGAGTGTTTATAAACAAGCTGCTGCTTGTTAAATTGGATTTGACTTGCACAAAAAAAAAGGATCTCCTTTTCCCTGCCCTGCAGTTCGGGAAAGAACAGTGAAGATCGCTAAAGGGACTGGCAGTTACCCCTGGGGCTTCCGAATCCAGTTCTCAAAGCCTATCCTTGTGACTGAAGTTGACACAAGTAAGTAGCATTGCCACCTATTATTCACCAACATCTTGTTACAGCGGGAGCTGGTTTCCACAGTTAGCGGATGTGAGGTATTTAATAATATATACTCGCACTTCTGAATCGTCTCTGACAAACCCTCTTAAGGGCCCCTGCAAGAGTGGAGGCAAACTGAGGGAAGGCCTTTGTGGGGCTGACGTCTATTTACAATCACAACCACAGAATTAAATAGGAGGGCCCACCAGCAAGGCATCTAAGAACAGCTCTGTTGCTCTCCTGGCCTTATGTATCATGCGTTTCTATTTCCGGACTGCACTGGTCTAATACTGGCAAATCCATTAGCTGAGCCCATCACTTCAGCATACAAATGGTGTCGTTGTTAAACTCCTCTAGAGAATAACAGAAAATCCAGAAATCCAAGCAAAAGGAGCCAAACGCAGAGAAGCAAATGACATATCTGAAAGGTTAAACACATTACAAGCTTTAAGACTTGTATCAGAATCCCCACAACTCCTTAAAGTCTAAACACTGTTAGACTTATACTTCAGCTATCATGTTTTGTACATGATGCTGTTCATGACTTCTAAAAGTCATTGTAACTTGTTGCCTCAGAGCAAATGCCCTGCTTATTAAATGCTAAAAATAAAGTATTCAGTCTGGAAGAGAAATACCTGCAAAGGACAGAGGTATTCATTAAAAAAATAGTTATAAGAGGTTGGCTTATTTTCTAACTATTTGCAGAAGCTGGCTATGATTTATCCAAGGATCTCTTAACCTCTTACTGTAGTCTACAAGTAAATAAACGTGATTCAGGTAACAAAAAAACTGTTCTGTGCTCAAACACATACATTCAATAATTCCATTATCAATATTGTCAATAATGTGAATCTAAAAAATATTTTACCTGTAGAATACTGTACAGGGAACCAGGTAAGACTGAATTATGGCTGAAGTGACTACATAATAACATTTATCGTAAACCACCTACGTAAGTTTACTCCAGAATACTTTTTTATATCTATAAGCTATGGAAAGTAGGTAAGCTTCACAGTGTAACTAAAATCTAAAATGACATGGCATGAATCTGAGAAAGTAATTTTGAAAAAAACAACCTCTAATCACCTTATTAGAAGGTTACTTTTAAGAGCGAGGTTAAAGATTGCCATCATTCATTGCTAATTATTTTAGGAAAATAAAATTGCTGGGCTCTGCCACCACTGGTCTAAATGCCACAACTGTGGTGAAGAGCACTTGGACAACTAGCTGTGGTAAGACAGCTTCCAAGAGAACTTGGAATCCAAGTTCTCATTCATGCACAGTTCTTAGCTCCAAAGAAGTCTTCTCCCTTGTTTTAAAAGTTTCAGCTGACATATAGATTATATGTTTACATATAATAACATACACATTTACACAACATATATATAGAGATGACTATTCTTTTTCTCCAGACAAAACTTTTCAGTATTTTTAAAAGTATTTATGATCATGAAATCTTGTATGATAGGTTGAAGGTCAGCACAAACCAAAATGTCTAACTTGTGAATGATTTGTAATAAATGAGTGAACCATGGCTTTATTATTAATTTTTCACTAATCTGTTCCCCAAAGCTTCTAAGTGCCCTTGGAATGCAGAACTATCACATTTACTGATTCAGTTCAACTTAATAATAATTATATTTCAAATAATAGGGCATGGAATAATTTCCCCAGTATGTTAAGAATGCCGAAGTATAAATGAGGAAAAAAAACCCTGAAAAATACGTGGATGGAATTTAAGTGACTGTGCATTAGTGTTTGTGAATAGAGCATATTTATCACATCTGATTTCTCTCCATTCCTGAAAAGTATCTGTCTGAGGAGTAGTTTATTAGGAGTACATGTATTTCGTGATAGTTAATAAATATACAAGATGATGATACATGAACAAATCTGAATCACTCACTCTTTTCTTAGCTAGAATGTTATTTCCTCATAAAGACACAAATCACAAATACTACAGCCAAGTTCTGTTAGCCAACAAGAGAAATATTAGCTTAGAAAGCAGTCTTTTGGTCTAAAATGCATAACTCATAGGGAGTAACTGATGTTCTTTCCACTGTCTTCACTGAAGATTGGACCAGATCTTTTTCTTTGGAAATTTAGGCCCAAATCCTAAAAACACTGAACTGCCTATTTTCCCCTTAAAATATTTAAATCATAATGACATTAAATTATATTTCTGCACTGACAGTGATTTTCTGGCACTGAATCAGTGCTATACTGTGAAGTTGTAGGGCAGTCATACGTTGCTCAGAAAATTTACTCCACTTTCAAGTTGAAGTCACGAAGACCCCAAAGCATAACTGTTGACTGGATGGACAGGCACCTGTTTTGGTCACATTTGTATGTGCGTGATAATGAAATCCCTTTTTTCTACTTGTGATTCCAGACAGTGCAGCTGAAGAAGCAGGGCTTCAGGTAGGGGACATTCTGATCGCAGTCAATGGAACGGATGTCACCAGTATGCCACATTCAGAAGCTGCAAATCTGGCAAGGAAAGGTGAGTTGGAAATTATTCTCAGTTACATCAATCAGGATGGTTATACAATGATCACAACCTACAGACAGAACAGTGTTGGAGGCTTTGGAAGTCTTAATTAACAGTTAATACATCTACACTAGCACTAACATTGCCCAAATCACTTGCTTATACAGACCTTGCTAGGATTATAGCAGAAAACGGGCTGACTGACAAAAAAAAGACCCAAAGAGCATGCTTGACAATAATGCTTTTAGCCCTCCTGCTAGCTCTCCTGCCTTCAAGAAAGTCTTCTGAAAGTGACATCAGACACACCAATATCCTATTTATGCCTTATGCTTCCTCAGGGAGGAAATTCACAGCTTGCTTCAGCGCTTGCAGCAGCTATTTCTGTGCTGCCAGGAACAGGAGCCTAGTCAGGAGAGCAGCGAGGTTATTTCACAAGGCAGCCTGCTGCAGCACCATAGGAACAGAGAGTCACTAGTATTAATCATGCCTATTCTTCCTAGTACTGTGATGTCTAAACCCTAAAGATATCCATGTTTGCATGTTTAAAGTCAATCTATCACAGCCCTTTTATTTATCCCAGATAGGGTTTTGACAAGGGCTCACAGGAAATTCAATAAATTAAAATGCTTTTACAAGATAGTGACAAATGTATCTTGACACATATCAAGTTCTTTAATTATAGAGGTGTCATTCACACTGCTACATTTAAGAGTATGTCAAGTCTTTTAGTAGATAAATTTCTGATTACAAAGTATTTTTAACTCCACCAAGAGTGGCCTGAGTCTTGGCTCCCAGTCAGCATTCCCAAAGTCAAATGACCCCAAAAGAGAAATCCAGCAAATGTTTTGCAAATGAAAACATGCCATAGTCAAAGTTCTCAATCTTCTTCATTGCAGTCTGCTCTGAAGTAGTAACTGATGTAATTGGATTTTCAGGCCTCTAGGGGCAAAGCTGTAGGTTTGTTGATAGCATCAGCCAATATTATAAAACCACACTGCTGATAACAATATTACATTTTCAGGCATTCTTGTAGTCTAATACCTCTCTGGAGCCCTTCCTTTGGCAATGGCAAAGGCCAGCACAGGTTAGGCTCCAACAGCACAAAGAGGGTAAAACATTAGTAGATTTCACAACAGAGAAGAAAGAACTCCTACGAACCTAGGTAAAATAACAGAGACTGAAAGCGGCCATAAGGACATACTGGTAACTTTTGTATAAACCCCAGTTTATGCACACACATCTAGTTTGGGGCACTGAAATTTAGCCAATTCTCCAAATCTACAAGCTTGGTTCTTGCAAAGAGAGATCATAAAAACTATTTTAAGAGTTGCCTTCAGGAAGCTGGCTCCATTACTCATGCTCAGCACAGCCCGAGTTTCGTTCCTGGATTGTTACAAAAGGCCAAACGTTCCAGAGGCTGCGCTGGGAGGAGAAGGGGGTGGCCCGCCACACCGTCCCCTGTTGCTCAAAGGCCCACAACAGCAGCAGCATAATCCTGCATGACACTGCCTATTATTTCTAGTTAGAATTCGTGTTTTCATATTTTTCATTTAATATTTTAGGTCCTGACGTCTTGACCATGGTGGTGGGATCAGATATCAGCCGCTACCCCAACACTCCCCGGCCCACCTGCCGGGGGTATCTGCACAAACGGACACAGTCGGCGATACTGAAGGGCTGGAGGAAGAGGTGGTTTGTGCTGAAACACAGTGGCCACCTGCAGTATTACAAGCACAAGAAGGTAAGGAGAACCCTGAGCTAAGGAGAGCAGCAGCACATGATCTTGGCTGGTGGTACTTACGGAACAGCACACACACTAAAGATGTTTTCAGTTTGTGGTGATGTTTTCTGTCTGTAGTGTATGCAAAAGGCCCCTGGGGACATCTCTGTCTTTCTTCGTGCTAGCGACAGACACAGGCACTAACTGCCAAGGCTTGGATGGATTCACGCTGAATCTCATTGTTCTGGCGCTAAGAAAGTCCATGAACTGAGCAGGCTCTGTGAGGTTTTGCAAGACAGGAAGCAGTTTCAGAAGTACAGGAGCTATATATTCCACCTACTAGAACCATAGAATCACAGAATGCTTAAGGTTGGAAGGGACCTCTAGAGGTCATCTAGTCCAACCCCCCTGCACACGCAGGGTCACCTAGAGGACGTGGCACAGGACTGCGTCCAAGCTACTTTATGTTTTGTTTTTTTTATTTAAACAGCGTAAGTTTTCTGTGTGAGAGAGCAAGCAGTAGAATTTCACAGCGAGAAAGGCAGGCGGCTTCGTTAGCTCTAAGGATCTCGGTTTTCTGAGTTCACGAGGTGCCTGCTGGACAGTTCCTCACGGCGCGGGGCGCATTCCAGCCGGTATCCAGCAGGTGGAGTGTTTTGATAACAGATAATTTTCACTAGGCGCCGGCCACATTCCTCAGCGAGGCAGCAGCATTTCACTGCAACTTGTGAGGCAGTTTAGCAGGGGTTGCATGTAATTACAAGATACTAATCCCTTCCCTTGCACAACTTCGTGACAAACTTGTTCATGCAGCAAGTTACATTTAGAAGATTAAGACAGTTTGAGGTTCTAGCAAGATGGTCACACTCTCTTTTGGCTATCACAGCCACGTAGACACAGCAGCACAGACTTGTAATGAACGAGAATATAACCCACACAAGGAGAGTCTACACGTGAATATAATCTACGCCGTCTCCCCCTGGTAATCCTAAGAACGGAGTTGCATGGACAATGCTACTGATGTGAAGAAGAAACTTCCAGGAGGCTCTGCAGTAACATATCCAGATTAAAATGAGTCATGCTTTCAGGGATTGAAGTTTCCTGATCAAACTGAACACTTCTGCTGGGAGGTGGAAAAAAAAAAATCTTGCACGAAGTAGCTCAAAATCGTAGAAAGTGCCTCCTCCTCCTCTACCGTTTTCTCTCTGCCTGGCCTTTCCAGCAGACAACCCGGCAGGCTCATTCCCCTGCACAGGCCACGAGGGAAACAGCAGCCGCCTGTCAAGGCTGCGCTGCAGAACTCCTGGGCTTAGCAGGAACGCAGCAAAGCAGCCTGCCCTTCTCTCATCGTTACTTCAGCACCAGTTATTCTAGCCCCACAACAAACAAAAAAGCCCAAACACATGCCTAAGAGGACACAAGCATGCAGGAACTTTTCTTCTTGAGAGAAGTATTTATTTCACCTTAATCAGGTCATTCATCAAATTCTTGAAATGTAAAGAAATCTAACTATGCCTTTTAAAGAGTCTCCAATTCCCAATTAACTACTCCTGAAGAAACAGGGTTATATAAATTGGATTAAGGATTAGAAGGTGCCCATAATCTTACATGCATTTGTATTTAATTGATCTGTTTTTCATTTTTCCTTTCAATCATCAGCTACTTCCTCACCTACTCTCATCTTTTTTGCTGCCTTGAAAAATGCCTGAATCATCCCAACTTGGTATTTTGACTGCAGTCTCTTTTGCACCGAAAACAAGCTTCCCTTTTGTTTACAGAGGTTACATAAATTTAAAGCACTGCATAAATATTTTGTAATAGCAATTGCTCCTTGTTGTCTTGCATGCCCGAAGAGTAATGCCATTCAACAACTCTTTGTTGTTGAACTCCCATGACTCTCATGTCATACACTTTTTTAGTCATCTTCTCTCTCTTTCTTCCTGGGCTCCAAAGAACACACTAAAAAAATATTACAGTACTAAAGTACCTGAAACCATGAGGACCCTTCACTGCTTCAAGTGCTCAGATGTTACTTTGAAGAGGCCTTTAGCAAGATAAAATTGAAGATGCTTAGATAAGGATGCACTTCGTCACTCCCGAGAGATCCAGTGTCCAAACAAAATAAGCAGCAGCTGAATTGGACCTTTTGATACTAATTCTTTCTTTTGGGTATGATTTCTATCAGGGCAGAAGAAGAATAACATAAACAGATTCTGCTTATCCCACGTCCTTTTTTAAGAGAATTGCAAATAATGCTCTTGGTTTCACAGAAGATTTATCTATCACATCACCTAAGTTGGAAACACCATGTTCCAGGCCTCATTTCACTTAGGAAGACAAATTCTTCCTCTTAGGGCATATAAGATGTTCTCCATAACAGTGCATTGAAAACAAGAGTAATTCTCGGAGACAAAAGTAATTCAGGATAACCTGCGTATCACTTTCCAAACACACATTTTTATCAATTTTCAGGTACATCCAGGGCACGATTTTGATATCAAGGTCAATAACGTATACGTGTGCAATCCCAGCGACTCCAAAAAACGTCATGCTGAAGTTAGTTAGAGCAGTGTGAGAAAATTTGCATTTATGCCTGAAATGGTGCAGATCATGTTCTGTGGTGGAGCAAGTAAAGGGTGTTTCATTGCCTGTTTTAATTCATGTCAACAAAACCAGGGAGCTACATCTCATCATTGCTATTTACAGGTAGAAATTACCCATTCTCAACTTCCCTTCTCCCACTCCCATTAAAAAAGAAATTGATGTTCCTAGAGCATTTTACATATTGATTCACCCATGTAATTGCTGCTGTTTCAGACTCATCTCTACCCCATCACACAGTGGGGAAGCAATAGCTGTTCCAATAGCTTGGTCCACAAGGGTGTTTTGTTTTCCCCTCAGCCAGATGATGCCACTGACCTTGATTTGACAAGCAGTTGTCCATATGAGTAAAAAAATTACATTTATTCACCTCAGTGCAGACAGCTAGGGTTGCCAGCTCAGAGCAGAACAGCGTATGCGTACACCAGGTTAGATCCCTGCTTGGTGTAAATTTGTGAGATCAGTGGAGCTGTTAGGTACACTTTAGATGAGACTATATCGACTTTAGATGAGAAAGATGCTGCCAGCAATCTAGGCACAGTAGTAGAGCATCACTTCAGGAGGTTCACCCAGAGCTCTCTGCACCATCACCACGTGACCTCTAGACCCTGTCAGAACTCAGCAAATTAACAACACATTTCGCTTTTTAGGATAAAAAATATTAACCACATGATATTCAATAAAAACAATGAATAGCAGTCCTAGAACCAACGTACAAATAAGCAAATAAGGCACAAAAAGGCCATGGAAAATGCCTCCCTCTGCCACAAGGACAATGCTGCTGAAGAAGTAACAGTGTTCTAGGTTCAGCAGGAAAGCATAAGGATACAGAAAGTATTACAGCCAAAAATACACTGCTCAGAATTCCTCATTACAACTCTTTATAATGTAGGAAGCTCAACTAATTAAAGTTGAACATGAGCACAGTCATAAAGAAGAGTTATACTAGTATTTATAAGACTACTAAAAATAACAGTCAAAGCCAGAATTTCCTAATTTCACCATTGCTGTCTTGCTATATAAATTTAATTAAAGAAAATATAGCATGCAATTCTCTGGGTTGAAGAAGAAGAATTGATAAAATAAAAACAATTAACAAAAGATCATGTGTTTGTAACAAACATCCTAGCTCCTCTCTATTTGCTGTCTTGTTATCTTTACGATTTATTTCCTGTCCCTTTGCCATAAATAGGTCTGGGAAAGAGAAAAGTGAGACAGAGAACCAATTTCATAACTGAAAAGAAAAATATGAAGGAAATGTTATTCAGATTATGGTCTGGGGGAAGCTATAAAGGTTGCTGGCTCCAATCAGGGAAGCACGCCATCAACGTATCTCCCCTGCACACGTATTTCCCAGAAATTAGACACTGATATATTCTTGCCAAATGGGCTCTGTCAGTTCCTTATGTTACCTTGGTCATTTATTCCTCTTTTTTTCCTGCTTCCCTCAGCTAAGAATGACACAGAGCAAATATATTTAAGAATAAATAACTAGATTTCGCTGGCTGTGTTTTTAAGGACTCAAGGCAGGAAAGCCAAAAGAAGGAACTGTGATAGGAATTAAGTTAGTGAGGCTGGAAGTCACTGCCCTGACAGTAAGAACGGGAAGTGACATGTTTTAGAGATTCACGTTAAAGATTCTTCCAAGAAACTGAGCTGTGAGTCAACAGAAACAAATTCCCCTGCAGCTGCAAAGCCTCAGAGGAATGGCCTTTTGCAAAGGTTTGCAATAGTCTGAGGCATGCTATAAGAAAACTGCAATGGGTCCTCTTGAGAAACCTCTCTGAACATAGTGGGAGCAGCGAAGGGGAGGGATATGTGCTTTTATGCCTTCCTTGTGGATACATATAGCCACATCAGTTTTAAAAAAGGATTTCCATTTGCATTGCATTTCTTAGGCTCACGAGTTCAGTGCCTCTAGGAAGCTTTCGGGCACAGCGCGAGTGACTAGGTAAGAGTCTCTCCGTGTTGAGGGCTGGGCAAGGACGGTGGCGCATTCCAGGACAGCCCAAAGCTCTCCTGGAGCCCAGTCCAACACGCAGCTATCCTCAGCAATCGGATGCTAGGTCATATTCACATTTCCACTACAATGCCGTTCCATTTCAGTAGCTCAGCATCATCTGGTCTTCTCCGTTCATGACAGTGTGACACCACCAGCTAAATATCGCTCAGATAGATAATTAGTCAGGACCATTTGCCGTGCCAAGGGCCCCTCAGCTTTTTTTCCCACCAACAGGACGGGGACATTCTGTAGTTAGCAGGGCCTCCGTGAACGAAACTTGGCCATTCTTTAGCTGTCTCTATTAGTGGATGCTCATGTTTGCAAATTGTTCCCTTTACGCTTTCTCCCCTATTCAGGGCACCTATAAACTTAGTTACTGTTTGGTTTTATTCAAGCAACAGTCAACAGCAACAATAAGCAGCTGGATACTGGTCTCCTACATAGCCTTTGCTCACGGCAGGTCACATCCTAGGGTGCCCTGGACTCCCAGAACAAGTGAGGCCCTCCCAGCGCAGTGGAAAGCCCTCCCTAAACTGAAAGGGGACATTTCAAAGCACATTTAAGTGTTCCATTCTCCTTCGACAATTGCCTGCTCTATATGCAGGAGCAAGGCATTTGACAAAGTGTGTATTTGCAGAAATGTGAAGCTTAGACTCAATGGTATACACTTCTTGCACATACTCTTAAAAGTGTTCCCATTAGAATAAAACAGAGAAAAGGAAAAGGCGTTTTTAAATTATCTTAATTTCTGTGGCATACACAGAGTCCAATTATTATAGCAAGAAAGAAATCCCCGGCCTACTACATGTGTGGACCTTTCATGGCATTTAAATCTATGACAAACATTCAGTCCTTTGTTTTCCTGTACAGGCCTGTGTATTCATCACTAAGCCTAAGCACTTTATATAAAAGGCTTAGCTATAAATAGATTTAGGCCTGAGCCATTGCTCATAAAGAAACCACTTCTATTTGTTCTTCACTCTTGCTTGGAGCTTTAGCATCGCAGTCTGGGAGCTGCCACATTATTTAGAGCTGGTATACAATCTGATTTCTTCTGTACATCTTCCATGACTCCCATGGCTCTAGGATATATTTTTCTATTTACATTTAAGGAGCTGCTGACTCCTAGGTTTCTAATTTTCCTCTGTATTCCTCTCTTTATTAATAAATCATAAATACTGCTGGCTGGTGTGATACATAAGTTAATTAATTTTGGCCTAGCAACAGACTGCATACCCAGGAAAGACTCTAAACAGATACATCACTTGACCCGATTAACTTTTGTACAATTAATTGCAGTGAAAGAGACTTACCAAAAGAATTCAACTCAAATTTGAAGAATGGTCATATCCCAAGACCATCTGATCATCCTGCAGCTGACAGTCAATACAACTAGGCACAGGATAACTAGGTTCTTAACGTCAGAGGAGGGTTTGCATCTATCCCCCCACCCTGCTGCCTTGCTCTTTGGTGCATTTCCACTCTCACACTTGTCTGTCAAGGATTTTAAAAAAAACATTAAAAACAATGAAACTTTAGTTGTATTTGAGCAGAACACCTTACAAAGATCTGGAATCTGGAGTTTTCTGTTTGCTGGCACACACCTCTCTTCTAGATCCCTCCTGTACACGCATGTGACCAGCTCAGAAGAAATGCAAACAGGCTCTGGCTTTCAGTGCCTCAGTCCATGAGCAGCCAGCCCACCACACAGCACATTTTAGTGGCACTGCTAAAACACAGCACAAGAATTCAAAGAAAGGAGACAAAAAAACTAAAGTTGCAGATGATCAAAATGTTGTAAGCTTGGATGCCGGGGAAAGTCATGCCAGCTGCAATGGAGAAACTCGGGCTAAAAGGAAAACAAGCAGGAAAAAAGGCATGAAAAAAGAAAGGAGAGAGTTCATCTTCTAGTCTAGTTTAAGGAAACCAGGGCACAGCAAGAGACACATTTTACAAATACAGCCGAACTTTCTCTCTTGTCCCTACTGACCTGAAACCAATCTGCACCAGCAACCTACAGACAGCTGCCTTAGGCTTTCTTCTGCCAGTCATTGATGCCAGTCAAATGATGGAGCTAGCCAATCCATCATTTTCTGTTTTGTAGCATGGATCAGTTTTTCCTCTGCGTTTCACATTCCTTTTGATGTTTTCTAGGATCTGTAGCTATTTTTGTCCCCTTTCCCTAGTACTTGCAGTCTCTTGCACAGCTTATTTTTAATCTCTTTTCATTGTTTTTCCCGCAGTTGATTTTGATTTCTTTCACTGCAGATAGCATGAAATGCATGAATCTTTTCAGCTTCCCTTTTCTCATAGACAAAGCAGCTTAACTAGAACAGCAAATATGACTCTGCTCAAACAGAACCCTTTGATCACAGTGAATCATTCAGGAAATGCCATGACTCTCATTTGTTTTCTAGAAATATTTACACCAAATTAAACAGGGCTGGCTTATGAACCCCCAGTTACATGCCCTATCTTAATGGCCTTTTCACTCACCAGAGGCAGGGGATTCCTGCTTCCCCTTGCTTACTGCTCCCTTGCAGTCCTGCCTGCCCTTTGGACATAGATACACTTTGAGGTGAGCCTTTTTAACTCGCAAAAAAATACTTCGCCTAAAACTCACTTGAAGAAAGAGTTATTTAAGCTGTTACTATTATTATGCTCACAACAGCACTTGCCAAAGCAAAAGAGGCTTTCTGCTCCTTACCAGTGACCTCCACCCATGTTAAATCCTGCGGGTCACTGAGGATCTCAGAAACATCGCATAGAAACATCCAGAGGGCTGTATCACTCTCACCTGTTCAACGCAGGAAACGTGAACCTTGGACCCACACTTTCGTTCCCCTTCTACAGGACAGAAAAATCTTCTTGACTCTACATGCAAAACAGAACAGCAGTAGCTAAAATCTAAGCTAGCTCACTTACTTAAAATCTGCACCTTACATGTCATCAGCTTGAACAGCAACACACAGTTGTATTAAGTACCACAGTGGCAGTAGTGTCGGCAAGCTGCCCTCCAAACCCAGGCATACCCCACAGTTTATATAATGACTTTTTCAGCTATATGTCTTTGGCACATTTTGGAACAAAGAGAGGTTTGCTCCCAAGGCAGCAACCACCTCGATGAAAAGAAATGCTCTCTACCACTGGCTTAGCAGAATTAGGAAAGCACATCTGCCTCTCCACCAATAAACAACATTTGGTTTCGCTTTGCAAAACAGGCCTCAGATCCATCTTCTCCTTCCCTAGATGTATTCATTTGACATGGAGTGAACAGAAATCATTCTTGACGGCACAGAGCAGTCATCCTGCCTTCACTCTAGGGAGCACAGAGCGCTCAGAGGAGACGTTCACAGGGATGTGCAATTGCAGGGCTCCCACAGCCATTTCAGCGCTTGCAGCAACCGTTGCCTGCAGGCTGCAGCGTGGATCATGCCACGGAGAAGCAAACCCCGCTGCAGACCAGCCCCTCATCCCAGCACGCGGGTTTCGTCACGCTGGGACGAGACTTGGAGCCTCAGTCTGTGTTTCAGCTACGCTGCCGCTGCAGGGCGGTTGTGTGTCTGGAGGTATTGGAAGGAATGCAGGTCGCTCAGCACTGATGACTTCTAGGAGTGTCTTGAGCTACCATATTGACTCAAGACCTGCATCTTCAAGAAGCAGAAATCAGAAGGATCTAGGAATCCATTCATGGACACCTAGTACAAGCCAGTTCTCAGTATTAGGAAATATTTTTTGTTCCCACAGTAAATACTTATACACAAGCAAACTGATAATTATATGCATCGATGAATATACAAAAAAAAATTTCAGGTATCCAATATGTAAATATTTACTTATTGAAGGCTATGTACTTTTTTATGCAAAGAAAAAAAATGAGGCATTTGTAATCTGCTCCTATTGATAGCACCTAACTAACTTCAAATAATTTATTTATTGTATTCCATGAAACTCCATTTTTGTGCATTTTGCCACAGCACTAAGGCTTTTCAAGCACCCCCACGTCAACTACTTTATGCCGGCAAAATTGATGCAATTGTTCCAGCTCCAACCCCCCACCTCTTCAGGGCAAAGGGGTTTAGAGTATTGCTTAAAAGAAAGGCCAAGTTCACTACCGAGACGTGCGCACCTTTGTTTTTAGTCAAGACACGTATTTGGGGGTCTGGGGTGCAGCAGGGAACAGGCAGAATAGCTGTTTCACCTATCTACTTATATTAAGGAGCTTAATGTCTTCTTATAACTAACCAAAGAGAAAAGCATTGACAATACCCTGTAGTCTCAAAGAGCCTTAACTCAATCCACAACAATACTGTACAAAGCACTTTGGAAATGATTTCCATTCAGCGTTGCCTGAAATGAATGAGGAAAGATACTGAATATACTGATATTTAGGGCAACTTGACAAAGGAGCTGAAATGCAGCCTTTTAAATTCTGCCTGCTATTTGCTGAACGCAGGCCTTTGTTCCCTCTATCTGCACATACAAGGTGAGACTTTCAGCACAAATCCAGACTGCAGCCAGCTTGGCCTTGCAAAGGGGCTCCTACTCCTAAAGTTTTTCAGTACACTTCAGTACCCACCCTTACTGAAGTGCACTCGCAGAAGTTGGGGTATTTGCAAATAGCTAACAAGGTTTCTGCACACAAATACACCTTCTAATGAGGCAAGGATGATTAAGAGCAAAAACGCAGATGCAAATTTAAAGGGTATTTGACTATTTTATCTTTTGTGACTCCACCATAATTATTTTCTGAGAGTATTAATCATTAAAGCAATGGTAATTGGGAGGATGGTTTCAAAGGCATAAAATCTTAACATCGGATTTTACACCTTTGAATACTCTCCTTAGTTTATCCCAATCTCACAGGAATCAGTTTCATGTCTTCGAGACTTTGGCACAGCTTTTTTCTCTCTAATTACAGGATGAAGGGAAATGCAAGCCCCTCGAAATAACAAAGTTGGAAGGAGCAGAAATTGGAGTTGACACCAGTCTGGGCAAACCATTTGTTTTTAAGTGCATACCTCAAAGTGGAAGTAGGATTTTCTACTTCTGTGCAACTTCTAACCAAGAAATGAAGAGGTAAGTGGGCATGCAGTTTGCAAGGTCAATTTTATCATTTGCACCTGAGGAGAGGGGGCGTTGAAAATTCTGGAGTTATGTTCACAAACTCTACCCTAGTCAATAGCAAAAAAACCCTGTCAGGTACTTATGGGAAGGATGGTGGTTTTGATTTTCACTTGCACAAGTCTCAAGAACTCGGATACATAGCTTTTTTTGTTGCTGTTGTTATTCGAATGAGAAAAGAAATACCTTTCTCATCAAGTCTCCCAACATCCATGCTCTGTTCAAGCTTTCCCTGCAAGCTTCATTTTGGTGATCTCCATTAAAAACACCACTGCTTCCATATTCTCAGTCCCTTACCTGCATTTCTTCATTCAAATCAGTTGTACATCTTCCTACAAATCTAAACTAGCTTATCTGTCATTTCACACCAAGAGCCTATCTTGTGCCTAGCAAAGCCTGCTCAAGTAATAAATGCAGTCCCATCTTCCACTTCCCTTTTGGTTATGCCAGAGCATTTATTATTTCTGCATTTTAAAACAGGCAGTCCACAAAAGCATAGAGGCTCCGATAAGAGTCACTGTGTTTGGGGTTGCCTTAGAGTGCAACAGATTTTACAACAGTCTTTCTCCCTTTCCTGAAGTTTGTAGCTGAGTTAAAACAAGAAAGACCGCAGCCATGCAAAACTCAGACAGGTAGCAAGTTTTTAGGGTTTTCTTTCAAAATATCCCCAAATCTAGTCTCTTTTTCGTTGTTTTATTCTATCAGAAATATAAAGATATGAAGCAGATGATATTTGCTAGGATAGATACTGTAAAAAACGGAGGGATGAATCAGTACTTGCACTGCAGTGACTGCTGTAATACATGAGCATTTCCCACTTCTGTTCCCATACGAGCCACAGCTCACAAGCAAACACTTTGCTAATAGATAACCATTTTGTAACTTCCAATTGCAGGCTGCTTTTAGGCTTTTCACAAATTCTTTATCTACATCATAACAAGGACACCAGAAAAACATAATGTGAAGACATTGCAACATGTCAGGCTAAAATTTATAGATTCACCTGCTTGCAACAGTGCCCTAATTTACTATAACATCTTATACACCAAGCTATGAGAGGTATTTTCTGAGAGTTAGAAACATTTGTTTAGAATTAATCCACTACTTATCTATTCTGAAGTCTTGAATCTGTCCTGAAAACTGCACATCCCTTTAAAAGCTGTCTACATCAGCAAGATTTCAAAGAGGCAGTGAAATACACACATTCTGTTCTACCAAGCTAAACCATTTTCATCTCTGGTCGTTTTATAGGTGGTTGGAGGCCATGGATAAAGCGGCGCATCCTGTCCACCAGGTAATGCTTTATTTATACTCGAAGCAGGCTGTGTAAAGGAGACTGTGCAGCAGACACATATACCCTGGGCACCCGGAGGCGCAGGCAGCGGCGAGGATGCTGCTGGGACACGAAATCAGCTCCAACCTAAAAGCCATAGACTCCCATTATAGCGCCGCGGCAGATGCGCTTGGCTGCCATATGGTAGAAGGAATCAAAATGTTCCCTGTCTAGATATCAGCAGCTTGAGGCTGATTCAGAAACATAACTCAAAACGGGGGTAGCCGTGCTGACGGGGGCAGGGTGGGAAGGGGGCTGGGCACAGTGGAGAGAGGACTCACCAGCACGTGCTCCATGCCGAATTCCACCCAGGCCGAATAGCAGGAATTAAGGGTGTAAAAGGCTATATCTGCTTAAGTATTCCCTGCACGTCTGCCTTGAGTGCAAGCTACCCGATTTTTGAGGCCATACATTGTCACTTCTGGCAGAATATTAGAAGGTGGGTTTTTCTTGGAGTTGTTCTTTTTGGTATTTTTAGAGAGGAAAAACATACCGCAGCCAATGACCCTCACACATCGCCCCGCGCCTCACGTAGCTCTGCTCCCTAAGGGTCCCTGTGGCCTCAAACCAGGCCCAGCTTCCCCCACGCTGCAGGGCTCGTTCTGGTGGCTCCGTGGGTAGGAGCAACCCCTACGTGCAGGGGGGCTAAAGCTACCTCAGCCCTCCCTTTCCCAGTGAAGTGCCCCAGAATTTCTATGCTTTTTTCCTAAAGAGAGACCCATCTCTATAAAAATAGGCTGCTCATCAGTAAGGCAGGTTTTTAATAGCTACTGATCCAGCTTGTCTCTTAGCAGAAAGAATGTGAGGCCCAAATACAGAAAGTATTAATGTTTTTCTCAGAGTAATACCATCAGTAAAGGGAGAAAAAAAAAAAAAAGAAACTGACCTAAAAGAAAATCAATAAAAAAAATAAGAAAATTGCAATTTACAAAGGATATCATATGTTAATGCAGAAGGAGGGGAAAATAGATACATAGATTTTACTTTCCTTCTTCTCTCAACTCAGGCCACATGAATAAGTAAGTCCTCCAAGCAGTATGCTGCTTTAGTGATAGTTTTCCAGACACTGAAAGGAAGTATTTGTTGTTTCTCTATTACCGTTTGCACTGGAATAAAATCACGTGGGCATACATTTCTTCAATTTCAGTTTTCATATGAGATTATCAGGGAAAGACATAATTTATGCCCAAGTTTATCTGACCTGGCAGTATTTTAAAAGTATACGAAAGAATCCAGATATTTGAAATAAGAGGAATAAATCATTTAAAATACTACATATGCCCAAGCCAAAATAACCAAAATAAATAAATAAATAACCTGAGACAAAAACTAGGAAAAACACACACACAAAAAGAAAGAACACATTAAAAAAAAAAGAATCTTTTGTGTAACATGCAAAAAATACCTGTAAAGTAAAAAGGTTCGACTTCACACACATAAAACACCCTTAGGCACAGTAAGTTGGCTCCTTTCCCTGCTACTGAATCTTATTTTTAACTGCTTTATCTTTTTCATCTCCATCTTTTAGGAAATAACATCCTTTTCCTGAGGAAAATTTTGCTTTACTATTTTGCTTTCATCATCTAACTTCTATCCTTAATTAACGTTATTTCCAACTAATTCCTTCCTCCTGTTTTTAACTAGACTTCAGCTGAACAACAGAAAGCTTTTTTTATCCCTATTTAGTACACAATTTCTTACTGAATTTTTAGGATAACTAGAGTACTGCAAGGGGAGGCTTACAACATAATGATTTAACAGACTAATATACCAAAACTATGGCCCCAGCAAACCGACCAGGGCACGAATACACCTTCAGCCACTCAAGTCATCTACTGAACTTTGCTGCAGTAAATCCCAGGAGGTTTCCTGTTCACAGCAAAGAATCCAGCTAGCTATATATTTTTTCAGGTCTTTTCTCCATCACTGACTTGTCAAGTGGAAGAAAGATAGCATAAATAAATGCAAAGGAGAGCCCTGATGGAAACAACCGGGACACTATTGGGATTGCACATATTCTCCCCATGGACTTCAAATGGCAGAATTGATGCAGAGTTCAAAACACACATTGTGTCTGTGTATATATATAGTATGTATATTTCAGACAAACAATACACAGTAGGTTTTGTTGCAGAGGCCTTTTAGATTTAAAGGAGGAGAAGAAATAGAAATGCTTTAATCTCATGCAAAACTATTTGCTTCTAATTTCTACCTGATTTTTTGAACAGCTTTGAAATATTATTTTATCTACTGCCAGAACGTTTAAGTTAGATGCAGAAAAGACAGGCCATTATTTTAAGAATAAAGAAGCTAGTCACTACTTGCCATTGTAAAGCATATGTTTTTAACTGCACTTTCAGAGTTGTTGACTTTCCAAGTTGCTCTGACAAGAAAAGCTAATTCTCTAGCAGAGACCTTGAGTTTGTGTCTTTTCCTAACAGCAGGCCCGCCTTACTTTCCTCCCAGAAATGATTAATCGTGCACTTGCCTTACAGAACCACGTATGGGTGGACGTCACGCTGCATAACACAGCGCTGCCGCCCCTGGCTATCAAGAACCCCGAGTGCCTCGGGCTCCTACACCAGCTGGACAGGAGCAGGGACGTGTGGGTTCAGCACTACTGCATCCTCAAGGACGGCTGCTTGTACTTCTACGCCACCCTCCGCTCCACACCCGCCCAAGGTATGGATGAGTCCTGGACTGCAAGCGCCTGGCGAAGCAGGAAGGCTTCACCGCTCTTTCAAAATACAGTTTCAGGCATTCATGAAATCCTGAACAGCAAATTCACTCTAACAATTCTGTAAAGGTCTGGGTAGGGAGTGCAAACTTGACCTGTTCTCCACGGTCCTATCTGCACCCTGTACTGCCTGAATTCTTTCCCCAACACAGGTAACCAGGACCACGTGCACTCAACCTCAAAAATGAGCAGGCAGCTGTTTCCACAGAGGGACCTCATTGCTGGCAACCGGCTGCCTGCCTCACCAGAGGAAGGAGAGATGTTATTAAGGAGGGCTGGTTCCACCACAGCTAGGCCCTTTCCACGTGGCCTTGGCCAAGAAGCTCCACCCAGTGCTAGGACAGGCTCAACCATGTGCAGCTGGAGGCCCTGCCGCAAGGGCTGCCCCTCACGCTTGGCAGCAGGTCTGCGACAGGCGCCCCAGTCACAGCGGAGGGCATCGGGCCAGGCTTTGGGGACAGCAAAGTGAGGCTATGTGGGGTCAATCACAGTGACCTTGCAGCACAGGAGCACAGGTTCTAAATGCTGGGAAGAACCTAGAACAAGCATAGCTCTGAGAAAAATGGAGGGGTTATTTTTGGTTTTGTTTTTCAAAAAGGAGAGGGGTCTCAGGGAGAGGGGATTGGTCAGGACCTATAATTTCCCCTTTCCTGGCCTAAGGAAGTTGGCAAAGAGCAGAGTCAAAAAGGAAATGCTGTTTAACTTACTGCTTGCCAGCCAGCTTTCGGGTCAAAAGGAGGAAATTAGGGTTTATTCATTTTCCATATGATCAGGCAAGAGGCTTACTGTTTTGTAGTCTTTCACATGTACATAGCACTTTCATCTACAAAAGGCCATACATATGAAATGATCAGTGATTTCCTACCCATCCGAAACTGAGGCTCAAAGATTTGTGGAAAGTTAAGCAATGAATCAATGGAAAGGCAAAAATCAGCTATTATATATTTATGACATTCCAGCCCATGCTAAATATGCCTCTTCAGTGTTTAAACAACCTACAACATACAAATGCTTCCATACTGCAGTGTTTTCTTGCTATTGCAGCTCTCCGTAAATGTCATGAAGAACGAGGTCTGTGTAATGCCTCTGCTTCCCAGTTAGCTGGTGTGGCCCTCAGCGGTGCTCCTGGTGCTTCGAGCCTAAGGGGGTTCGAAGGATCAGCACTAGCCCCGAGGTTTTTTGCTTTAATTTACATCATTGTAGTTTTTCAAGGAAAATAAAAGCTAGAGAAAAATATTTTACCCCTTTTAATATTATATGACAAGCTAGCTTATTTCTGGAAAGAAATCATTAAAATTATATTGTTGATTGTTTGCTGCCCAGAGTGAATGCCTGGAAATTGGGAAGGCTTTATATGGTCGCCGTGCTGGAACTGCACATACAAGCTGAATTGCCATATAGAATGCATATGGAGCCCACTCCATGGTGCTAATATTCTTCTCATCTAAGTCTCCAATTCATATTTCACTTTTATTTTGGATGAATTAGAAGACAGACTTAGATATCTATTATTTTAATGTGCATAAAATGGTGGTCTAAAGTAGCCAACCATTCAGTGAAACTTTCAGGGTCTACCTGAAGCAGCCTCAAGGTTTATTTGACTAAAATTAACCCCCTGAATCTTGGAAAGTCTTGGAAAGTTGTCAGGACTGGAATTTTGTGCACAAGTAGGACACAGCAAGGCCACTCTGAAAATTCACATCCACTTTCTTTCTCAATCTTAACTTTTATCATGGCTTTGCTTTAACATAACTTTAAGTATAGCTATACTTCAAATAGTGATACAACAATGTCACTTTCTTACTAAACAGATTTCCTATTTCTGTAGTCGCATTAACACCTGCTGATTTTAGGGACATAAAATGTATTTTTATAGCTCCATATTCCCATTATATCTGTCAAGCCAGTACTGCCAAAACAGAGTGAGCTGGAGTGAGTTTTCATCATGCAACAGAATGGTTTCTTAAGTTCCATTAACTTGACAGTCAGAACAAATGGGAGCATGAGCATTACCAGAGGGGAAATTCAGTGCGCAGCAAAGAAAAAGCTCACCTCCTCTACACTGCTTTTCACCAAAGCCTGGGCCTTGCCTAAGGAAGACAAGGGGCAAGGCTGCAAGAATTCGGCTGACCTCACAGGGCTCCAGGTGAAGCTCAAACCTGGCAGCTGCGGAAAAGGGAAAACTGGCTCATTTATAGACAGAACACACCTGATCAGGAAATTTCGTAGTCACCATAAAAATTGAATTGTACATTATTTTTGATATTATTTCGAATTTGGGGGATAAAGCTAAGCTCTTATATTGTTCAGGGTTTCACTTTATATGTGAATTGTGTAAAGGGGATACACCCAAAGAATCTGCAAGAATTGTCAGGATGCTTGTAGTTGACAGTAATTTCATAAACGGTGCATGAGACCCAGCGTAAGCTTTTCTTTCTGTCCAGGTGGCCTTTATCTACAGGGCTATGTCGTGAGTGAACAGGCTTTGGGCTCCAAGAGATCTGTAATTGAACTCAAACCTCCATCAGAAGAGTTTAAAACCTTCTACTTGTGTGCGGAGAATATGAATGAAAACAAAAGGTAAACTGAACACTTTTTTTTCTGTTCCTTCTGCCAAGAATTCAGGAAAGCAGGAGCACTGCTTTAGTTTGGGAAGATCTAGCAACAACTTTTCATTCTGTTTTCACTTGTTCCCCGCCAGATTTCCCTTCTAGCTTTAGTCACACTGCAGTACAATATGTTGGCACATGTGAGTCATCAGCTCCGTTATTGTGGATGTTGGAATTACAGCGGGGCTCAATTGCAGAGAGAGGAGAATTGCAGAAAGGAAGCTTGATGGGGGGTCCTTCCACAGTGGCGCGTGGGTGATCACTCCAAACGGAACAACTATGGTACCTTTCACTAGAGAAGCTCTAACGAATGAGAAGTACATCCTCCTCATCCCCAAGGGTGATTTACTTCCAATAATGATCGCTGGAATTGAAAAAGAAAATTGGTCTGTGAAATCATTTTCTAAAGGTGAATTCCATCATCATAATGCAGCCAAATTCTAAATGCTGTCAGTGGGAATTCGCTTATAGAAAGCCTACTAATTATAGGATTTGTGTTTTAATTTAATGAGCAAAAGGCAAAGCTATTCAGTGTTTTGGAAACTGGTGTTGAGACATGTTGCAGTTATACTCAACTCCTTCATTTCATGCCTCTCCCCAATCCACTCACTATCAGCACACACAGAAGCAGGACTGTACAAACACCATTTGTAACAGACATGTTTCAAATGCAAGGAAAATGCATTATGTAATACTCAGTCACAGACAGCTGTTGGTCTTTCCTTTCTTCTAGGTGGATTACAGCTTTGAAAGCTTCAATTAATAAATGGTTACCTCTACACCAGGCAATTCAAGATTTCATGAACAGACCACTGGAGGAGACAAGGATGTGAGAAGAAAGGTCATTTTCCCCTCAATTTCTCTTTTTCATTTAAAATTTCATGCTATGTCTTTTAATGACTCATGTCAAAAAATGCTCTAGCGAGAGGTAATCTTTAGCATTGCTATACATTCACATCTTTTGTAAGAATTAGTAAATAAAAGCAAAGCAATGTTGCCTTCTCTGTAATGTTTTTTATTTTGTGCTTCTAGTCAACTCTAAGGTCCCTCTGCCAAGGATAAATTTATTTTGGCTTTACACACTGAACTGTCTTCAACATATACCTGATGTAGCCAAAGCAGAAAGCACTGGATTTCAGCATATATGTATATTGTTCCATCTGATGTTTTATAGATGCATCATTTTTTATTTTGCAAACACAACCCTTGCAAAGATTTCTGTTTTTTCCCCCCAGCTGTTTCATGTCTGGGTTTGCAATGAAGTCTCTAAAGGGTGCCAAGCTCAAGGTAGGGACAGACCAAACTGATTTGAGAGGGTAACATTACAGCATGACTGGAGGAATGGAATAAATTTGTATGAATGTTTTATGTTATATTTCATATTAACATAAATTTTAATTTTAAAATAGTTTTGATTTGGCCATCTTCCATCAGAGTACATCGCATTTATGGAGACAAATTGGTTTGAGATTCCAAGACACTGTTTCCTCCCAAGTTAGCAGCAAGAGACAGCACCATAAATGTTCATAAGGATGTCCAGGTTAGACATCACCGGTGATTACAGCTGACCATGTACATGGTATTATGCATTATTCTGTAATATTAAAATAATTCTTCCAATGAATCTGAATATTCAATTTCCAAACTTTCCAAAATAGGAATTCAAATACAATAATAGATTAGTTCCAGTTACTAACTGAACCAACATGCTAATTAAATATCTCACCTTAAAAGATGTACAATTTAATGCTGCTGCAAAGTACAGAAAGGAACACAGGGCTTGGTTACAGAGAAAAATAAAAGCCAATTCATGAACTTCTATTACAAGGCTGTGATGCCTGATATTTTGTCAAAATCCTTAGACCTTCAGATCACATGAACACACCAGAACCTCAGCCTCTGTCTCGCCCTTACTGTCAGCCTGAAAATACGAACCATGACGACAAAAACAAACAAAATACTGAAAGGCAAGTGGAGCTCCCCCATCCACCACAAATGTATTTTTTTAAGCCTCTCTACATTGAAGCCAATATGGGGAAGACAAAAATCATTAGGTTTAAGTGCTGGAAGCAGTAGTACTTCAAAGAAAGTAGCTAACAGTCTAAGACATTTGCAGCAATGGTTCGAATGGTTTAATTCAAAAATAAGAACTGATAACTGAAAAGCATAAGCGCTTTTCTCAAAAGCATGCACCAACCCCAAAACACGTTAACACAGTTAGCTCAGAGCACACATTTGCACCAAGTTAAATGTATCTGAAAGCAAGTAAGCTTCGGCATCATGGTCCTGTTCCACATTTATCTCCGTGTTTTGAAATATTCATGTTCAGAAATGACTTCCAAATTTCCACTTTTAGAACAAGCCCCGTAGCCAGTATAAACTACTACTTTCCCTTACTCTTTTACCTGGGAAAGAGCAACACGCCTGACCATGCCCTGCCTGGGCCACGTACAAGTGCTGTTGACCGGAGACTGACAACCAGTTCTCCAAATAGGATGCCTGTTTGGAGCTAGGAAGCAGAAAAAGAGCAATAGGTAAAACAAATGCAAACAAATCAAAACAGGACAAATGCATTCTCCCCATTAAAAAACAATAACAAAAGTGAGCAGAGCAGGGTTTGCTGGCACCCCTCAGTGGACTTGGACGGGCTCAGATCTGACCTCCCTTTGGGACCTAGTTGTTTCTTCAAGTAGGGCACTGGAAACACTTCTCCACTTTAGCAAGTGCCACCAAAGCCGTCCTCAGACGAAACGACAGCATCACCACGTAGCCTGTTTGTGCAAGGCTTTGAAGACACATGCGATAATATACGTGGCACGACAAACTGACAGCGACAAAAGCCTCAGCAACCTCAATAACAAGGTGCAAAAAGAAATGTGCTGTTCATCGCGGGGACCGGCTACGGGGCAAGGCCTTTTCACTTATTATCGCAGCAGATTTTCATCAGCTTTAAAGTCCTTCATAAATCAGAGAAAAAAAATCTCATGCTTTGACTCCACAATTCCAATAAAGTATTTGAATATTATATTAGTGACTTGTGCTTTAATTTGGAGCATGCAGCAAATATGAGCACTTGAAAATGTGCTTCCTCGTGGTTGGTACAAGTCAAAACTGCCTCAAAAATGTCTCAAGTGAAGTCAGTACGATGACAGCACTATAAAAATGTGCAGGTAAAGGAAGATTCAAGCCACAGTTTATTTCTGTTGGAAAGCAATGTGTTTACATACCAGATGTTTTTGGTCTTATACGTAAATGGGCAGTAGAACAGTTTATTGAAATCCCTCATTTGGATGAATTTTATGGAAGATTAGTCTCTCTTTTTCTGTGATTTTTACACTTCCAAAATTTATAAAATGCGTAAAAAAAAATAGTACTAATAAGTTTTCTCAAGTGACCATAAACCTTTGGAAAATTGAAAAAAAAAAACAAATTATTGAAGACAAAATAAAACACAAAAACTAGCAGGCTTCGGAGGTATCTAGCTACTAAGCTCATAAAAATGAGGAGGAAGGAGCCACAGAAAAGCTTTCATCCTGAGCTGAGGATGGTTGCTCACCAGCAGAATAGCTATGAGTTATTCTCATTTTTACATTAAATGGCAGTAGGGGTCAAGGACAGGGACAAGAGCTGTCAGCCAGACGTCTTGATAGCACACACACACCTCTTCATATTGTTAGCAGGGCTAAAAGCACTTAGAAAAAAAAAAGTTTGGAATTTTTTCCTGGCAGTTTGTTCTGGTTGTGTGAAAACTCCCATCAGAGGACTTAACATTGCAATCATCATAAGCTATAATTATATAGCTGATTTTATGATTATTCTTACTCGTATTCACACCACTTTTGAGGCACTATTCTCCTGCGTTATCCTGGGATTTCTTCCTGATCTACATGCATTGTCCAAAAGGAGTTTTTCTGAACATTTCCAATGCACTTATGAATCCTTTCCTCTTTTTTTGTTACTTCCCTTTGGAGTTTTAATTACATATGAGGTCTAATGCTAATTGGATAACAGCATTGGATAACTTACCTCTTCATCTTTCATTGACTTATTTTGCCCTCTGTTTTTTTTTTCCAAAATACCCAAGAAGTCAAGAATTATTTTGCTGATTTTTCTTTTATTTTTTTGATGCACTGGTTTGTTGTGTTTCCTTTACATTTTAAGCTGCCTAAAAGCTGGAGCTACATTTGAATGCTATTAGCAGTCTAAAAAACAAAACTAAAAATTCCATTTCCATATGCCAAGTGTTTACCAGGTAATTTCTGTATTACTGCAAAGTGAATTAAACATTCATTTAACATCCAGTTGCCACAGGATTTGTTATGCTTGGTCACAGCATTGTTTATCAAATTGAGAGCGATGCATCCTGAGCTGCACCAGACGGAGGCTAAATAAATAGTTAAAGAAATAAATAAATGAAGCTGTGCAGAGCAAACTGTCTGTTCCTGCACACAGAGGATAAAAATCCTCCCTGAAGCTTAGAGCAATCAGCTTACACCTTCAAGCATGAGATAGGGTTCACTGAGCCCGGCATGCACATGACTGCAGGATGAACGTTAGTCATGGACACAAAGTCAGCCAGGCCTTAAAAACACACATATATATATATATATGTGTGTGTGTGTGTGTGTGTGTGTGTGTGTATAATGGGACTGTTAACTCTATATCCTTTCTATAATATAGCCACACAATATTTTTTATCATGAAGTATGAATGATTTATTTTCTATAGTGAATGGCCATTTCCTTAATCACGTCTACTCAAGCCCCAAGGGAGAGTAAGGAAAGGACACGCAGGGTCCTTATTTTACCCTTCACTATCCTGAGCAGCTCATCAAAATACCTGTCACAACCTCTTGGCATTACAGGAGGTGCAGCTGCTGTGGACCAAGTGCAGGGAAAGGCAATAAAGTCATTTGGGATAAGGTTCATGTAGAAGAAAGAAAAAGAGCAGACTGAATCTCTTGACCAATGAAAGGGTAAGGACCTGGATAAGGCTGTTTTGATGCAAAGATTATGGCTGTTCATGCCTTGAGCCTGCGCTAAAACTGCTAGAATAAGACGTGGTAAGTCTGCTTAAATGGGGGGGAGGTCATTTTCTTTTAACTGGTAGGAGTTTTATTATAAAAACACACAATATTTTGATATCATGCCGTTTAGGTTTAATTAAGTGCTTGTGAATGTTAGACAGGCAGGAGATAAATAAGTAAACTGCCTTCCTGGACAAGGTAGGGTAAAGCTACAAGCTTTAATGTTACCTCCATACTCTTCCTGGGCATCCCAAGCACAGCAAAAAATAGAGTACAGCAGCAGTGGCTCGCTGAAGTATCACTTTTCTTCCAGTTTCTTCATTATTATGCTTGAAAGATGAGAGCTGAAACCTGAAATGTGCTGAATACTCCAAACCCAGCCAGATACATGGTCTCGTTTGTCTCTGTGCTGAAACTTAAAAATTCCAGTTATGCTTCTGGTGCTTAGCACTTCACAGAATCCTACCTGTAACAGCATTTTCCATCCTGCTGATTACATCTGTAAGGGAGTTAATGAGAGTTAATCTGTAAGAGTTAATCTACGGTGTGTCCTACATATGATCTCTATAACATATGATTCTCTATAAAGAAAAGCACTTTGTTGTTTTTTTTTCCTTTAAAAAAAGGTTTTAAATAAACTCAAAGGTTTTTGTTGATACCCAGAACACCAATAGGAAACACGCGAGGTTAAAAAGCACCTCAGTGGTGGTAAACACAAATGCCCAAGGACACTCCGGTCTTATGCGTCAGTGTCGTAACTTGCATCCGGCCTCCCAGTTTGCCAAGAGAGACATATGGCTGATAAAACAATGTCTGAAAATGCTTGCAATTAGTTACCATTTGTTTACTGCCTAATTGGAAAAGCTACTGTTTCTTTTAGGCAATTCTGCGTGAATGGAGAAAAACATTCATGATCGCACTGCAGGTCAATGACAGAATTCAGAGAAAATGTTTTACAGCCACTAACACAGCCACAGGTCTTGGCCAGCACAGTGCAGCTCTAAACTTCATGGAAAACTCGATTTTCGTATTTTGAGCAGCGAAGAAAAAATCTGTCTCCAAAATAAGCTTTCATCCTGATGTTTCCAAACTGCTCCTCAGACGACGACAAGGAGGATTAGGCAAACACAAGTTAGAAGCTGCAAAAGCAACCGTGGCAGCTCGGCTGTTTGTACCCTCAGGTGCTTGTTGGCATCTTCAGCCGAGAAGCAGATACACATGTTAAACTGCCACATTTTATGAGCCAGCAGAATGGATTGGGCACTTACTCCTCCTTCTCTCCAGTGCAAAATCAGCGGGCTTGGTTTAAATGGCTGCTGACAGCTTTACTTTTATCTTCACGGGGAAAAATGTGGGAGTAGAGCAAGAAAAATACGATCAGGAGGGAAGGCTCTACCTTTGTCCTGAGAAATGGAAGTCTTTCTTGCTCTTCCCATGGTACTAAGTAAGAAAAGGCACTCCTTGTTTGAATGAATGCTAAGAAAAGTGTTGCTTTTTCAAGTCCTCAGGTTATTGCAGCAATGGCAATAGGATGTTATTATTTTTATACATTTCACAAGAGAACTCTTAAAGGCAGAGATGAAAGTGTCAATACATATTTTGCAAGCGTAACGGAGCACAGCTTTGATGTAGCCACCAAAGAGACGGCCCCCAGCCATGACAACTGCCAATCCTGTCTTCTCCGAAGGCTGAGGGAGTTTAGGCTCTGTTATTTCATCTTTCAGATTCCCAGCTTTAATCCCATTCCAGCTTTTGCTCCAGCTCTTTCAAAAGCGAGCGTGGAAGGCGTGGGGTGAGCGCGATCCCGACTGGCTCACGTTGGCCGGGGGCTGGCTCCGCTGTGCGGGCCCTGCGCTGCCAGCACCTTCCCATGGGTCACTTGTTTGCAGTCCAGGCTTGATATTTATTGCTAGACATGTCCGTGTTCAAGGGTTTCCTTTCACTGTGAGGGGGGCGGGGGGAAAAAAAAAAGAAGATAACTATACTGAACGCCTCCGTTAGCAGAGTATGACATTCCGCCGAGAAGAAATCGGGTCATGTACTTGAAGCATGATTTATTCAGACGGGTTGCTGCACTCCAAGCAGAGCTCTTTTTCTGCCCTGTTCAGCAGAAAATACGCACGAGGTCCTGCAGAGGGGAAGCCACAGAAGGTCAACGCTGCATCTTCCACCAGGGGCTGAGTTATTCAGCAGGAGACGCGGTGGGGTCGCAGAGCCTTTTCTAATAATAATCTTTGAAGGACACGCGTGTAGAGAGGTTCAGATTTGCCTTTCTTTCTCCCAGGCCGTGAAAACTCACTTACCGCAAATGGAAACTCATTTTCGTAGAAAATATTCCTGAATTTTCTGAGTTAATCCACATTTACACTACACTAACAACGATGAGACCTGCATTAGCCAGAACTGTGGAAAGGAATAAAGAGAAAAAAAAACCTGCAGCAAAGAAACCCTAGGACAGAAATGCGATTGCTAATGCGCAGGCTTTGCTGCCATACGGGCGCTGCTGGCGTCGTGCCAGCCCGCAAGCTGACACGCTAATTTTATCTGAGGGGAGGCAAGGAAGGATTTCAGCAGCGTGTAGGGTTTGGCATTTCGTATTCAAGACGAGCTTCACAAGGGCAAGTAATGCCAGCCAAGACAGATACTTCAGAACAGAAAGCCACGTGCTGACGGAGCCGGGAAAATACTTTCCTTTCTGGGGGGAAAAAAAAAAAAAAGAAGTCACTTAAACCTAAAAGTTTCTTCATCTAGAAAAAGTAACCTCTATAGATAAAAATATTCAGAAAAAAAAAAGTGATTTTTTAATATATTAAGACATTTTAAGGGTTTGAAAACTGTGGGTTTTTTTTTTCCTTTCATTTGTGTATTACATTGCATTATTTTATATGCAGTCAGCAGAAGCCATGTATAACCTAACACCTATTTTTATAATCTACAACATAAGTATTTTCCTGGTTTTACATCGCTGAGAGTAGCTGTTATTTCACATCGGTTGAAATAGCTTGTTTGCATTGCCACAAACTGGAGTTACTCCAGAAACAAAAAATGGTTTGCAAAGCTCATTTGAACTGCAACCGCTCAACACGGAATTCTGAAACAAGAGCACGTGCAACGTTCCACTCACTAAATCTTTAGTGAATTGCCCTTTGTTTTATAGCTGTTTTCGAATATTGTCTTCAACAGATTCAGTTCACTTCTCTGGGCATTGCTTTCCCCGGTACAAGTAAGTTTTCCCGATCAATGCCGAGCGCACCTACCTGCTGCTCTCCCGTTGCCACAGCAACTGGAATTTCCCTGCTTGTCGGATGCCCGGAGATGGTGCTTACCATTAGGCTGTTTTCTAGACCCCACAGACGAGACGAGCTGCACGGGCTGGGAAGCCGAGCGGACACCCCGTGTCGCTGCAAAGCTGTTGCAGGGACCTGTGCCCG
Organism: Tinamus guttatus; assembly: GCF_059628265.1. Lineage (NCBI taxonomy): Eukaryota > Metazoa > Chordata > Aves > Tinamiformes > Tinamidae > Tinamus > Tinamus guttatus. The sequence goes on from NW_028288676.1 coordinate 99,232, forward strand.
CAGCCCAGCTGCCCTCGCTGCCGCACGGGCTCTTTGCCAACCCTCGGCCTCCCTCGCGGCGATGCTCTTAGCTCCATCGCCACTTGTAGCTGGGTTGTAAAGCTGAATGCAACGTTCTGGGTTGCAGAAGGGATTCCAGAATTTACAGGGAGAGCCATGTGGCTCTGCACAGTCCTGCTGCAGACCTTGACACGCTTAAGCCTCCGCCAGCCAGGGAGTTTTGGCAGAGCTCCTGGAAGCGAGAGGAGAGCTGATGCTGCCCCAAAGCCCCGCAAAGGCGACGAGCTGTGGCCAGCAGTGCGGTCTGGCACGGCACACGGAGCACACACCAGCAGCACGCAGCTTTTGGCAGCACAGTCAGCGTAGATGCCAGGGAAAGGCTGAAGCCAGGAGGAAGCGGCTAAGTGAGGTCTGGGGAGCGGACAGGCTTCGTTAGCCCATCCTGGAGCAAACAAAACACACAGGCAGCTACTAAAGAGCAAAAAGCTTGCAAAAGCTTCCCATCCCAATGGGGTGCCCCAAGGCAGCCAAGGACCCAACCCCACAGCACCAAGGCACGCAACGAAGGAGTGCAGAAACAGAGGAGGGAGCCTTTCATCCTCTCAGAACCAAATCTCAGGGAAAAGGCGGAAACAGAGCACTGCAAAACACCACTGCAACAGGCTACAGCTTCTGTCTCAGGGGACTATCCACACATCATTCCAGCAGGATCTGGGACTGGAAAAATGAAACCACAAGGCACAGCGGATGTGGATCTTATCCAGCAGCCGCTCATAGGGCCCCTGTTTAAATTCAGCACTGAAGGGAAACCTGAGCACAAGACATGTTCACCCACACGCGTCCAAAATAAAAAGGGAACAGTCAATAGTAAAGGTATTCGCACTTTTAAATAGAGATAATACTGCCTTTATTCGCTTTTGTCTGTCTGATCCATTTATATTTTATGCTATTTGCAGCACAGAACATACTAATTATTCACACACAGAGAAGCTGGCATGAAAGGAGCTGGTGCCATAAAACAAATAGGGAGACAAAAAGAAAAAGCAAGAAATTGAGAAGTAATATTTGCTTCTACCACATACAGTATTTCCTCACCTCTCCCCCCAACCCGTCCCTTCCCAAAAAAAAAGACTAAGCTAGAAATAACCTGCACATAACCTAAAATATCTTACTCTGTTTTCCAAGGATCAAAAAGGCCATTCTGTGAGTGACCTGTAAGAAGATTATGATAAGCAAATGTTTGTTGCTCCTGAAGACAACTCTGGGAAAAAAAAAGACCTCCCACATATTTGACATGATGAAAATGGCCTGCACTTTAAGGGGGGGGAAAAAAAAAAAGGAAAAAGCTCCAGGTGCTGATTTGCTGAGGCAAGGATTAACTGCGGGAAGCGATAAGATGAAAGGTCTTCTCTAGAAGACATTTAAAAGCATATTAAAGGAAAAAGCAATTTCTCCTCTCTGCTGCTGACACTCAGATCAGAACACAGTGCAGCTGAGCAGCAGCGGAAGCTCCCACATCTGTTCCCAGATGCTCCACAACCGTAATAGGAAACTTATTCCAACATTTGTTATCAGCTACCAAGACTGGTGAGGAGCCCAGCTCCAGTGAATTCAGGTCAGAGGGAAATAACAGAGCAAAAAGTCATGCTCCTATTTTTTAAAAACTTTTTTTTCCCTTTTTTTTTGGTTTTGCATCTGATAGAAGGAAGCAGGCACAGCTTTTTAAAAGGCTTTTATACAGCATTACAGTATCTTCAGGCTCACATAGCAGTGATATGACACATTTTTTTCCATCTTTATCTGTCAGAGTCTTCGGCTGTGAGGGCTTTTTTAATTATATACTATTATGTGTGCCGTAATAGTAACCACGATATGCTAGTTCTTTCCCAAGCATACAACAGACAGCAATTCCTGCTCCGCGTTGCCTCCACTCTGCTGCATTGGCTGCCGTGGAGGGAACAGCTTTGTGGGAGCATCAGCACTCTGGACGAGCTGGAGCAAAAAGCCTCTACAGAATGAGAGTGCAGATAAGGAGAGGAAACGGGGCAAAGCCTTGCAGTGCCTGACACAGACATACTGTAACCGTGCCCATTTGTCTGCGCGCATCAAAGCCAAGCGCCATTGCACCCGTCCTCCATTTCGCAGCGCGAGCCTTGGAAGTTGTTTTGCTCAAGCTCTGACCGTGGCCATTTGAAATATTCATAGCTGAAATTATGCACACGCAGATGCACAGATGCTCGGGAAGGACTGCGCGGCTACACCTCGAGCTTGAACCTTATTCAGGTCACCCGAGCCCCCGTGGGACTGCGCTGTTGTTTACTGTCTAGTAGCTCCAACATGATTTTCCCCACCTCCCGGCAGTGTGGAAACTCCTCACCAGAAAAGCCCCGGGGGTCCACCTTCAATCTCTGACAGATAAAACCTCACAAAAAGAGAACACCAGCCCTCTCCTAATTGAAAGATGGTGTGAATTTGTTCCGTTTATTTGCTCATCCGCAGAAATACCCGTGCAGCTGCTTGCCCTTGACATGAACGCCACTACCACGAAAAATGAAGGGCTCCCGCCTCGCGGCAGAGGAGAATTCCCTGTAAGAGGAGGAGGACAGTGGGAGTTGGTCACCCGAGGAGCACTGGGCTGCGACAAGCATCGCAGCACAATTAGATCAGAGGAAAAGAAAACCTGGAAGCCTATGAGGACAGGAGGAGCCAGCTGGGGACACTGCAACTTTTAATATCTCGTAGCGCTCACCTTGTCCTGTCATAAAAGGCGTTCTCAAACATGAAAACAGCTCTTTAATTGCACTAATGGACTGATTGCAGAGTCATTTATTTTATATTCCTTTTTTTTTTCCAACTAATTTGTTATTCCTACTCACAAATCAACAGAATTAAAATGATTTAAGATTTTACTTAAGGTTTAAAAGCTCTCAAAAGCCATTCGTACTAAGTACGTTTGGAGCAGGTGCGCACAAGGCGATTTTAGGTAGCAACGGGGAGGCCACCTGGCCAGCAGCCCGCGCCTGCAGGGAGCTCCCCCTGGGGCACTACTCACAGGAGCGTGGTCATATGGTGCCTGCGCCCACGGCCTCCACAGAAGTTTTTGCAGGCCTCTGCCCTCAGCTATAGGGTTTTGTTGGCGTTTTACGTGGGGAAAGTTGGCCTGCTGCTTTGCTGGTGCTTTCCCCTTTGCTTGACTTTGGTTACTCTCTCCTGAAATGCAGAGATGATAACACTTCTGCTTTAGTTACCTGCACACATTCATGTGTGAGGGCTTCTGCGAACTGACCAGCTCTCAGGGGCCAATCCACAAGGAACTGTTTACTGACTGGAGATGTATGGTGCTCAGGTAGGCCTTCCCACAGGGCTCTGAGCGCAAGCGAAGTGCTCGGCCTTTCCCTCAGCCTCGGGGCGCGCAAAGGGCTTGGTGGGGGTGTGCAGAGCAGCGCCAACACCTCCCAGACGCGCTAGGCAGGTGGCCGCATGTTCCCACAGCCTCCTGGCCCCGGGACCACCTCCAGCATCCCTGTCCCGGGTATCCTAGTTTTCCCAGTTTCAGAACAAGAAGCTGCTGAGCACCTTTTGCTGAGGGACAAGGTGCTGAGTGGACCGAGGCTCCACCACTCAGGACAGGAGAGAGGCAATGCCTGAGGCGACCCAGAAGCCAGATGATAGGGGAGCTGCATAAAAACAGGACATCTTCCTTTAGGTTCTTGCCATGCTGGGCCCAGAGCTGAATCACAAGAAGAGAAAGCAAGCAGGAGGGAAAACAAACAAACGAGTAGCATGGTCATTAGCGGACATTATGTAACAGCTTCATTAGGACCCAGTTTGGATCATCACATCCCTCCCTGATCCCTTCTAATCAAACAGCCGCCGTGGCGGCTGTGGTGCTGCCAGTCGTCCAAGCAGGGCCCTGTCAGAGTTAAAAGCATGAAATACTGAGCGGAGCCATAGCAGCCTTGCACGCATGGTGCCTCAAGGACAGGAGAGGCACCGGGACACGTCCATGGCCTTCCCTAGTGCACCTGATTTACGAGCCCAGATAAACGCGCTTTCCACCGCCACACGCAGTGCGGAAGCTCCAACACAGAAGAGAGAGAAGAGCCACTCTTGGAGACGCAGGGAGCGAGGCCAGGGGTGAGGCAAGCGCAGGGCGTCAGGTCCTTGGGAGAAATGAATTTTCAGGGATTTGCAAGTGATGGGGACAAGCAGGAGGCAGAGGGATGGGGCCTGGGCTCAGCGACTGCAAAATAGCAAGTACAACTCGATACATTGAGATGAGAAGGAATAGCAAAATGGAAGGAGTATTGGGAACAGGAGCGAGAAGAAAAGCCCATTTCAGTGGAGCTGTCTGTTGGAACAGACAAAACACGTCAGGAAAGGCATCCAAGGAGGTGGCGGAGCATGCAGAGCTACGGGATTTGAGTCCTGTAGCAGAGCTGCTACTACATGCAGACAGAGGCAGCAAGGCCGACCAAAGCATGAGGAGAGCAAATTACTCAATTATAATCATTATACCTGCACAGGAAACGTCTGGGGTGTCAACAGGGGAGGGCAATGATCTCTTTTGACAGATCCTCCTGGGTTGAGGGATCCTGTCTTCTCTGTACATTGACAATTTCTGCTAGCACCTGAAGAAACTGCTAACCTATAAAATCTCCTCAAACCCTCCTCTGTACGGCAACTTTTAGAAGATCACCATTAAAAACGTAACCTATTTAAGTTAAATAGGCTACCTCACTTAAATAGCCTCTCACAGAACGGATGTGCGAAACCTTATTTCAGCTTCCAGCATCCTTGGAGGCGAAGGCCCCAGGGTGGCAGCGGGACGGCACCGCTGGCCGTGACGAGCCCAAGCGCAGCCCACGACCCGGCTCTGCGGCGCCGACTCGTCCCCAGTCACTCACACCATTAAACCTTGCCCCGCACACGCTCCGTTCGCCTGCTCTGCCAGTGGTGATTCATCGGAAGTGCTTTGCTGCGCTATCGCCCCTCGACGGATCATGCCCGGTTACATCATTCCCTCGAGAGCTCCCTCGAAACAAAGAGTTTGTTTGCAGTCTAACAGCTCCCTTCCTGAAGGTGAAACACCAGGGCAAGCTGCCTTAGAGGCACGAACAGAAAGGGGTGGGAAATATCACGGCACAATTTCTACATCTGTCACGTCGTCAGAAGGCATTTTCACATTCCCTGACGACTTTTATACTAAATGCATTTCAGCAAAGAAACAACACAATTGCTGGATTAGATGCATATTCTTAAAGGTAAGTCTGAATTCCACCTCTGAGCCCAAAACAAGCTAGGGAAATTGAGAACTCTGTTGTGTGCTGTAGTGATTGGCGAGCATTTGACCTTCCATCTTGTAACCAGAAAAAACAGACTACAGCCAGGGAGCGCTCCTTCCTCTGGCTTCCTCTAAAGATATCAGCAATCAAATCACAAACATGAAAGCACAGAGCCTTAGATGGGTGTCCTGCAGGGGGAATGTCAGAGACAGAAGGAGGGAAAGGTAAAACTAGACTGAGAAACTCCTACCACTCACGTATGATTCAAGCTGCAGACAGCATCCCCGAGGGGCTGAGGATGTTTCTTTAGCTGCACCATCAACGCAGCTGACCTAGTGCTGCAGGGTTGTGCTGTGCCTGGAGACCACCTAGCAGAGTCCCCTCCTCAGTGTGGCTGCCACAGAGAGGACAGCAAGATACTCTGAAAAGTCTGTAGTCACAGCCCAAACCTGCAGGGCTGCGGAGCTCTTCCACTGAGATCATCCCCCTTCTCTGTGCCCTTGGCAAAGGTCGTCTGTTTCCCTGCAGATTTTGCCATTCAGTGAGTTAAAACTAGCTAAGCTGAAGTCTCTCACCTTAGATTTGGATTTATAGCCAATAGCAGAGACAGGAGACTCTAGAGAATTTCCCTTGCCATTTTTCTTTCTAGTCCAAAGATTTCCTTTCAGCTGAAGCAAGGGATTCATTTAACATCATCTAGTTCAATGCAGTAGGACAAGTGCCTTAAAATCATTCTGTATTTTCCCCTAACCAATTACTATTGCAGGTTTCATACTTGCCAGCCATGCTAGAAAACCTGTAACATAACAATTCTATTATGCTATTCCCCAAGTCAACTGTACTGCAAAATAAAAATTTTGTATGTGAGTGGGTACAGGTCTATATATAGATACACCTTCTCTACATGACCCAGAAAGAAGCCAAGGACTTTAACTGTGTTCAGATCAAGCCCAGTGGTTAGACTGACACCATTTCCATATGCTCTGATAGAAAACTTCAGATAATATTTCCCTTCCCATTGCATGTATCATATCCACAACATTATCTTTATTATTTACTTTTTGAATGGCTTTTTTTTTCCTTAATGGGCAAGGCAAGCACCATGGCAGGAAACAAAAAAAAGAAACTGAGGAATCAAGAAATTAAAAGCTGGTTTTGTTGTTGTTTTAAACAAGATTCTCAGCTGAGGAGGATCTCAGTTGGACATCCTCCTCATCACGTCAAAACACGCTTGTCTGTGCAAGCATGAACGATAGCAGCAGAGGTCTGGAAAGAATAGTATTTGCTCATTAGCAGCTCCTGCAGACTCACAGGAGGTGAATGCCTAACAGATTGCTTTTCTCTGGGATCTACCCAGAGCCCATGGCCAATGCTCCTCTCCTATTGCTTTGCACTCTTGCCAAATGAGTGACAGCTATTTTAAAGATTTCTGTGACAGATGCTTCGAGCCAGGTTTTCAGGAGCACTGAGTACCCATCCCCAGCAGGAATCAACAGGAGCTGCAGGCATTTGGCCTCTCTAAAAGGCAGAGCTATAAATTTCACTAGACGTTCTCACTGTGTCATTATAACAAGCTAAAGTAGGTCACAGTTTCTACGTATAACATTGTCAGTGACCTTCTATTATTATGTATTATTTCCAGTCTTGGCATAATATACTTGTTTCCTAAGAGGCTGGATTTACTGCAGTTACCATTCAGAATATATACACATGCAGTATATTTATATATCTATTAAAATATACATAAAATCATGAAATAGAAACATACAGATTAGGAAACCTTTCTGGAATATAAATATGCTTCTTTACAAGCTTAATTATCATATACCCCAAGCCCTTCTTAGTCTCAGGGAACAGAGGAAACTGAGAACGTGCTAAGGACAGATGCTGACCAAAGCCAAGCTGACAGTGTTTGAAAGGCAGCACTTGTCCCCCCGGGCAGGAATTCTGAGCAGCGGCTGGATCTGCTCCCGCCAGGCGGTGCAGCCGGCTCGTCAGCGCCCTCGCGCCCTCGACACCTTGCTCTGCATGGAGGGCGCACGGTGGAAACGGCGGGAACAAACGCTGCGGAACTGCTGCCGCGCTCACAACCGAGGAATCGCAGAGATGAAAATGCAACGCGAGCTGCTCCTAAATACTGCCAGCCCTTAGTGCCTGAGGTGGATACAGGCTGCCTGCGCACACAACAATCCACTGCCAAGGCTCTCAAGGTGGAGCAAGATGTGAAACGTAATGCGAAATCCTCCTGCCGTCTTTGACCCCCAGAAAGAAACACCTCACACTCCAACTCTGCACCTTGTAGCACCCAGCACATCTCCACTCATCAAATATTTTGGCAGCACTGTCATGTAGCCAAGGTTCAGTGATGTCTTCCACTCATCTGCATATTTTTTTTTCCTTTTGCTATTTATTGTTATGGTTAAAGGAGGAAAAAATCTGGTATGTGCAGGAGCATATGTTTGTGTGAAATATATCTAATTAATTGCTTGAATAGCTGTAGGCACAGTTGATGAGCACTAGCAGAGTAGATAGGAATTAAATCTGGGGGTGAAGGGATTATGTTCTCAGGAAATCAATGTTTCATATACATACATCTTTAGGCTTTGCAGCTTTTTTTTCTTCCCTTGGAAGGCATTTGAAACAGATCATTCGCACTGTGTTTGCATTTAATTCTTCAACACCTCATTAAAACATTACAAAACAGGAGCCAGGGCAGACAGCAAGTGTCCTTTCCACACAGCCTCCTGTTTGGCGCTTGTCCTTGACAGACAGTGACCTTTGCCAAAGCCTTCACTGCTGCCGGCTCCGGTGAGAGCAAAGCGAAGGGAGCTGAGGTTTTCACAAGGATGCTCCCTTTCCTCCTCTCCTCCCAAGGAGGATTCCCCTCATCCCAAGGAGGGATGGAGCCAGGCCTCGCCGTGCTCCCGAAGCGCACACGGCGCAGGCCACGGCACTGTGCCCAGCAAGACATTTGCTTGGGCAGCGCAGGCTCTACAGCCTACTTATAGAAAGGCTGGGTGCCAGACTGAGAATTTGATCCAGGGAATGTGACTTTGTCCTGATGAAACAGTACTAATACCTTGATCACACTGCCTGAACACCTGCTCTTAGAGGCATATTAAGCAAAATCTTTTGCCATGCTAGGACACACACACACATATCTCCATTAGAAATACAGGATTTAGAATATAAAATATTTTGTACTATCCCACTCTTTCATCTTTTATCTCTCTTTAAAGATTATGGATTTCTCAATTAAAATTTGCAGCCAAGTATCTCATGCCACACTGAAGTAGTGGGGAGAAAGCTGTAAGTATTCCAGTAAACAGCTTGCAATCAGTAATATGTTTTAAGTAGCATGGACAATACTTTAAAACAAAAATCATAAACTGATGTTCTCAGTTCTCTGAGGAGAGAGGGGCACCATCTCCAGGCTGTATTAAATCAGTTCTCATCAGATCTACAGGAATTAAGAAATCTTTACAAATTTTAGAGCTTCCTCTGTTTTAGAGCTTCTTCCAACTTGCCATTAGATTGAGGGTGAGCTCTGCAGGATAAAGGTGTTAAGGCTAAACAGACTCTAATTTATTATTAGACACAAACAGACACTTGAAAATGCCAAGGCACAGAGCAGAAGTGGAGAGCTCCCAGAAGAAGGGGAGAAACCATGTCCCAGAGGAGAGAGGCCTCTTCTTCTACTTGTGTTTTACTTCTGAGGGATCGATGAGGAAGGAGAGAATTGTCACAGCCGTGGTTGGGTTAATCCAGAATAAATTTCTCCCAATAAATTAACACAAAAGTGCTTTGAAATGTAACAGCAAAAAAGAAAAGAAAGGTTTCTTTAACAAAATGACAGAACAGTAAGGTATTAATGCTTTAGAGAGGTGAGAGCTAAACTGAGAGCTGCAGGATAGCTGGATCCACTCAGGAAAGGCAGATTCCTTTTCTTTATTTTCAATTAGAACTGCATTTCAGCTTTGTAAATGAAAAACTTTTTTTTTGCATTTTGTCAGAATCAACTTGTTGGTATCTCAGCTGACATTTAAAGTTAACTCAAGGGACTTCAAGGAGCACAGACAATTTTCGTAAAGGAAGAATTTTTGTTACAGAAAAGCCTTGAGAGGAAGAGAGGTTGACTCTCAGTAAAGACAAATTTATGTAGCACCTTTATGAAGGTTAAATCTATTTCTTTTTTAAATCATCATCTACTTGGGGCTCTTGGGCACCTCTTCAAAAAAATGAAGAGAGCTTAACAAAATGGCAAGGATGAGTCACTGCTTCAAAGGCATTAGAGATTGGTTTTCTTTTGAGATCAATGTTTATAATTTTAATAGAGAATTAAGTATCTCCGGAGCATTTCCTTATTCTTTTATAAAACACAGTTTCAGCTGTAAGTCAATTTCTCCAAACCTATAAAGCCACAAGAGACCTTCAGGAAGGAGCCCTAAATATTGCCGAGCATAAATTTTAAATTACATACCTTATCTGTTCTGTGCTAGTTAAGGGAGGGAATAAGGTTTTTTGTGGGTGGGTTTTTTGTTTTTTTTTTTTCATTTATAGCCTCTTTAGGAAAACAAAAGCTATAATTTCTCCACTCAAAATACCCAACTCACACATTTTAAAATTCATTAAGAACTCCAAAAGTGACAGACCTCCAGAAGTTGCCAGTAGGGAATCTGGATTCCTAGTGTGTGGTCAATACGAGCCTGTTCAAGCTATTTCATCAGTGACCTGGAAGTATAAAAAAAAATACAGAGTGTGCTGATAATACAAAGACTAGCAGAGTCAATGCACACTGATATGTACAAATTAACTAACTGCAACATAACCACATCTATGCCAACACAGGATTATGACAACACCATCAGGACCACAGCGGACAGGGGACTGCATGTGGCCTCTCAGGTGCAACACCATGACAAAAAAAGGGAAAAAATAATTTGGGGTAGTTTACAGAAAGGAATGCAGAGGCTCTTCTGTTTTATTCTGTTGAGGTTGTTTTTTATTTACTCGCTTTATGCTGCTCTGGCAAGATTGCCAATGAACAGCGCCTGCAATTCTGTCTCCACCTCTGAAGAAGAAACACCGTAAGTTGAAAAGACTGCAAAAAAAGTGAGGCAGTGCTTGGGGAAAGTGACCTAATTGCAGCAGGCTTCACTTAATAATAATAATAAAAAAAAGTTAGGAAAACATATTGACGAATGATCTTCGTGTAAATAATTGAAAAAACAAAGTATTGAAAAGGCTGAGCAGGTTAGAAAAGGGAGACAAGACACTGCGTAAAAGTTAACCCCCAACAAATTTATATCGGACATTTGGCTTTCATTTTCAAATGAGGATCACTAAATCACTGAAATAAATTACTGAGGGAATCCTCCAGTTTTCAGATTGGGATAGACTCCTACCCCAAAAATTCCCTTCTGGCCATACACAGGCTATCACGCTCCCAGCAAGAGGGAGGTCAGGCAAGAAAGGTCGCTGGGGCAGCGCCATGATCCTGCTTGTAGCGGGGAAGGCAAACAGCGGCAGCTGGGTACAAGAGGGACCAGGCCCTAGGATGAGAAGCAGGAAGGAAACTTGTGATTTGCCAAATTTGGTGGCTGTGAATGTCATGAGAGTACAGAGGTGCTCTACAGCAGCCCTTCACTCTCTCCCCAGAATGTACCTCCTAGAGCTGCTACAAGCAGGGACTGGGCGAGCGTGATCACTGCTCTGACCCAGCAACCTTTCTCGTCTGGCCCTCAAGGTTAACTCTGTAAGATTTATTTCAACTTCTTATACCCTCAACAACTTCACAAAATCATCAGTGATAAAAAACTCAGAGATTTGCTCTCTAAAAACAAGAATGAAATTGGGAAAAAAAAAACCACTCTACTGCATGATCTGCATTAAGAAAAAAATATAAAAAATAAAAGAAATATAGTTTTAAAACCTGGTGTTCTGCAGCTTTGCAACAATGGGAACCTGCACTTTACACAGCAACACTGGAAAAAGAGATCAAGAGACTCCTGCCCTCCCAGAGAGGCTCAATGTCATCTTCTTTACCAAAGGTTAAACACGTTTCAAACCTGATGTAAAAATATACTAATTATCATTTTCAGAGGTACTGATCAGGAAGCTGATACCTCACAAATGGCTTTCTTAATTTCACAAATAACATGTTGACTGTTACTGTATAATAGGTCGCTCAAACACTGGAAGATAATCTCTCAAGACTCACTGATAAAATTGTACAACTGTGTTTTATTTCTCCACATATGCAAACAGAGTAGGGCAGGATTACTGCTCATCTACCCACCTCCCTTACCTGTTAGTCTCTCCCACCTAATATCACCTATTTAATTAGCCAAGACAATCGCAGGCAGCCCACAGTCAGATAACTTGTCTCAGATGAAAAGCAGGAATCCACTGACAGGAATGATTACATTATGCCCCAATGAAAAGACACATACAGGCAAATATCACCTGAAAAATATCACCTTTAAAAACATAGCCTACAAACGTAGAGATGCCATTTTCATACTGTGTGTATCATATGTCCTTTGTCAATGTCAAAACTATCAATCTTCCACATTAAGGAAGTATTTTTCATGAATATTCACATTACTCTATGCAATATGTAAATGCTTTTTATCAGGCTGAGCAGTGTGACCTATTTCTTATGTATGCTGTTATCTTGATACTAATTAAAAAGCTAATCTAAACTGCTTTGATAATATAAAAAAAATCTATATCGGTAGAGTAAAATATGTTTTCATATTTCATATGTGGCTCTGTAACCAGTTTTCTAGTATGCTTTACAAGTGTTTTTCTGTTTCACATCTAATTGCGGAAGTGTTTGTTCTTACACAGTATTATCATTATCTTTATTTGTTAACATATTATTTGTTCAGTTTTAAAAGATACTCCCACATGGATGCAATTTATATATAAAAAAAAATAATCATGGTAATTGCACCTGAATTTATATCATTATGCCAAGCTTTGCTAGGTAGAATATTTCAAAGCTTTTTGCTGTATTCATTTTTTTTCCGAGAGTTTATTCTTTTACATTTGCTATCTCTTAGCTTGAAATTGTTGTTTTTGTGGCAACTATGTTTATGCTAAGAGCAGACACAATCCAGACTTCTCTCTATCCTCTCAAAATACATGCAGCTCCCATTAGTGCAGTTCTCCCACGTTACTCATCCAAGACCTTTAAAGGGTGACTCCACGATGTGCTAGAGAGCTTCATTCTGCCAGCCCCACTTGAACCTCCCAAACTAACTTGGGTTTCTCCAGGACATGATTTTTTCATGTTTTATATTAACCGTTCCTATGTTTTCCTGACAAGATCACCCATCCATTGGCATCAAAATGCAGGCCAAAAGCAGGGAGGAGAGGTCTGGTTGCCTATCAAGCCTACATCTGCCAGGAAGTGTGGGTGTGCTCCAAACCCTAGACCTCCAGCTCCCTCGCAACACTCGGGAGTGATAACGTAGGGATACAACCTGCTGCAGCCTCCACGCTCTCCTGGGTCTCCAGGCAGACATCTCTCTGGCACCTCACACTGGCTGAAGGGTTCGCAGTGTGAATCTGTCTCAAGAGGACAAACAATCACAGTTAAGTACAAAGCAGATATATTTAGTTGAATATTTTGGCTTTCCACATTTTTTAATTTTTGCTGCAGAGAAAGACATGAAATGGGGATAATCTGAGCACAGGAAGGTCTATGGCAGGATCACAGATCTGTTAATATTTGGTCGGTGGCAGGAGTGCTACTGCCTAGACTATTTTGGGGTACATCTGAAAAAGACTTTTTGATCAAACCTTTATTTTCCAAATATGCAGATTTGTCTGGCAAAAATATTTTGAGAACTCGTTTGGATTTCAGCTAATTGTTTTGATCCCAAAATGACATTTAAAAAAAAAAGGAATCTTGATATCTTCATTTTTCAATTTGAATTATTGTTCCTTTCTCAAAGTATTTAATTTTTTAAAACCTTGAAATGTTATGAAATATTTTAAATTAAACTAATCTGTGGGGAGCATTTAATTCAACTGAGATTTTCTTTTTGGTCCAGCCTGCAACTTGTAAGGGAAAAAATAGAGCTCGTCAATGCCATGGGAAGTAATTTTTAGGCAGAATATTTAGCATTCTGTGGCTCTCATATTCAGTCTTCTGTTTATTCCAACCTGACAACATGCTCTTCAGATTACATTTCTGAAACTCATTAGCTTTTCCAGCGGACTTTGATTTAAATATGATGGGAAAGCCCTCCTTCTGCAGGCAGGCAATCTTACTTAAACATTGCTGGCATAATAGAGAGCCTAATAAGAATTAGAAGTGTTTTCAGCCCCTGCAACACGTTTCCCGCCTCAGCTTTGCGTGTGGCCGAATCCCCGGTGGCAGCGGCGCTAGTGCTGCCAGCTGCGCCGGGCCGCCCAGGTAGGCCGAGGCGCTGGGCCGCGCTCGCTGGGGACAACACATCTACCCACCTCCCCGCAGCCTTACCCAAACCAACTGGGAAATCCCAAATGCCAAGAGACAGCTCGGACGAAAGGCAGACCCCAGCCTGCTCGGCCGAAAGGCAGTCCCGGCGGCTGCTGTTTTATGCACCAGCAAATCTCTGCTACGGCAGTAACGCGCGCAGGGATCCTCTTTGGATCTGTACAAGGGGCTTCCTCTCTGTGAGAGCGACCTGGGCTAAACTATTTTTTCCAAGTGCACCATTTCCTGTTTATCAGGAACAACTACATCCTGAGCTAAAAATAAAATGAGATAAAATAAATAAAGCAACTTTGAGGCTCAATCCTGAGGTATTTATTAGCCAGGGAAGATGTAATTACTAGACCTTCCTCTATAATTACAACTTGAGCTTCCTGTTAACTTGTTAATAATTGCATCTTTGGAGGCATAATTGGTCTAAAAATAATGGTGATATTTTAGCTGCAAGAATCGCTAAGTCGAAGCACGCAGATTAATCGTGGACCTGCAGCTGACGAGTTCCAAGAGAGGCCGCAAAGCCACGTGCGCCGTGACATACCTGTACAGCGAGAGCTGCTGCAGCACCACAAACAACTGATCACACAACGGTCCTCAGCGATAACTGATGGGCAAAATCCTCTAGGATTTGACTGGGCTGCGGAAAAAGAGGAGAAAAAAAAAGACTGATGTCTGTGACAAAACAGAACCATTTCTCTCGGCTATCTTTGCGCTAATGCACCAATTTCTATTACGAAAAGGATTTGACTTCTATTCATGCACATTTCCTTTATTAGTTTTTTTTTAAAAAAAAAAGGTAACAATTGAGATAAGAAATCATTATTAGGAAATAGTTGGAAAACAGAAATTCTCATTACTGCCTTGCAGATCAAAATAATTTAGGCCCTTGTAGGGAAACAACTTTTATTCACATATAAACCATTAACCTTAATCATAAACCATAAACCTTAACCATTCTGTGATTCTGTGATAAACAACTGAAATATTAAAAATATTTGATCTTGCAACACATATATGTTTCATTTATACTACTGATGTCTAGATGAAACATGTAAAAGAGAAGACAAGTATCCATCCCTAATCTTTGAATTAGACAGTCAGCTTCCTCTTGGCCAGGCCACAGCTTCCAGCTTCCAAAGAGTTTTTATCTCTTTATTCTCCTAAGAATGGAAAACCCTTATATTTAGAAATCTCCAGCCTTTACCGAATATGCTGTCTTCAACCCTCAATTCCCAGGGAAAAAAAAAAAAAAAAAGAATCACATTTCAAATGGTGACTAATAGGCTGTCAAAGAGTCACTGTAGTGTAGTGAGTCCTTCTTCCTAGTCTCAGATGAATTTTTACTTTATTTTAGATCTTCTTAAGTCATAAGCAATATGATTTTAAATTCCCCTGTATTTAACTTACACAAATGCTTGAAGTGAACTGAACTTCCCTCTGTCATGAGCTCAGTCAAGGATCTCAGATCAGGCTGACTAAAACAGGTGGGCACATTGGTTTGTTGGATGTTCACATGGGTACTAAAATTCTCCTGCATCCGCTGGAGGCCTCGCCAGGTGAATGGGACACGTCAGCTGTCATTGCCACGGAGCACTGAAGGGAACCTGTTGTGCACCCACACACAAAAACCATCACCAGAAGGGCTTCTGACTGTGGAACACCTCAAAACAGTGTTTCAACTCTGGAATTGAAGGCAGAACACATCAGAATGAAGTATTTGAACATACTTCATCTGAGAGGCCCTCAAAACTTGTGCTCTGTAAAAATGTGTTTCAGTTTCTTGTCCCAGTCAGAGAAAAGTAAAAATAGGACAGAAACTCTTACTCTTTGTCTGCATCTACTTATTCCAGACTAGTCACGGAAAACTTGTATTTACTTACAATCAATAGGTATCAGTATTCTTTTCTCTTAATACTCAAATTTTTGAGTATATGATATCAATGGATGTCTAAGCATGAAACCCATGAGGATCATTCCCCAAAGGCAGCTCCATGAATTGCTAATAAAGCCAAATGCCAATAAAACAGACCTCTCTGATCAAGTTGCTTTAAAAAAATAGATTCTCATCATTACCTTTTATTCTGTCAATACTCCATGGAGGGTCAACTTTTGAGAGCACAACAAACATCCCTTTCATTCAAAGAGTGCAGTTGTGGAAAGGTGCACCTTGCTATACTTTTTGCAAACAACACTTTTTGTAAAAAAAAGTGTTATTTTTGTAAAAAGGGTTTTTTTTTTGTTTATAAAAGTCTTTTTGTTAAAAAAAAAAAAAGGAAGCTTTTGTAAAGCACAAGTCCTGCCTGAAGCTCTTAATCTTTGCCCAGTTCTTAATTCTTAGACCAGAAAAGACCAGAAAGTTTAGTTCAGGGAAAAAAAAAAAAAAAAAAAAAAAAGATTATTGTTATCATTAAAGAAATGTAAGAGTTCCCTCCATGTTCACTCAACTGTTTTCATTTCTTCCTAGCTGCTTCACTATTCTGCTTCTCCTGTCTGCAGTTATTCTGAAAGCTATCTGCTGGAAATCTATTTGCTGGTTGTTTCTGGCGAAACAACCCGCTGCGTTCAAATGGATTTGATGATTTTAGCCCAACAAGTACAGAACAAGTAATACAGATCAACCTTTGTGCAGGCAGCCTTGCTGGAATAAACAAAGTTTATTTTTGACCCTTCAACAAAGGGAATTATTTTATAAGACTTACACAGCATTTCAGGAAGCAGGCTCAATAACAGGCCAAGAACAACTCTGGCCAAAGAAGAAACCACCTTTCCCATAGCCTGAGGCAGCTCCCCTCTTCTAGCACAGGGAGCTGATGGCTTTTTCTCCGCACAAGCCACCTTCCCCCTCTGCAAGGGGAACGCCGCAGGTCGTACATGGAGCTCCCTTTGCCCAGCCTTGCACGGGCTCGATTGGTAATAAGATAACTGCATGCAGACGCCCCTGAGCCCCGAGGCAGCCTTACTGCATGACGCACCCTTTACGGAGGACCTATTTCGAGCGCAGAGCGGACGCGCTGTGGTTAGAGGGATCTGATGAGGAGATCGTGGCAACCTGGCCACGGTGCTCCCGCAAAGAGGGATGAGTGCAAGGTCGTCACAAGCATTCAGACAGCCGCATTCAAGCTCAGAAAAACTTTTTTGGGAAGTCCAAATGAAAACTTTTAATTCTCTCTCTTTATCATGAATCTCCTGCTGTGGTGCTGACCCCAGACTCTCAATATATCATTTTTAGCCTTTTATCTCAGCTGCTTCTCACTGATTTGGGACACAAAAAAATGTCACCTAAGAAGAGCAACAGATTTTTGGGGGACTCTACTGAGCTTAACACAGCTTTCCAGCATTTTGACAAAGCAAAGGAGCTTTTCCAGCAAGGCAGTTTGGCCTGTGTTATCCAGGCACACGAGAAGGACGATAACATCTAAAAGAGTGCCAAGTTTTGTACTGTCAAAGCAGGGAAACTGTCCAACAAAATTCCAATTAACTGAAACTGTGCCTGCTTTGACCTACATTTCTGCAGCTATATCTAGGCATTACGTGCTCTTAAACCCAAATTACTTTACAAATTTACTGGAACAACTGAACGCATTATCTAAAATAGGAAATGATGCTGTATTAACGCCATGCCTACTCAAATGCTCCTATACACAGACCCTAATGTGCTTTTTTACATAAATGCGGCTTCAGTTCAGTCGGGTGCAGCTCCAGTTCCTCAAATTATTTAGTTTATAGCATTACCAGCATCACTTCAATATAACATTGAGGATCAAGTTCCACCACAAAGGGTTCCTCAGCCTAAGTCAGCGACATTTTTCCAAATACAAATGCCTAAGATTACCCGCCCCACGCTGTGTATTCCCAGCTACGGGCTTCTGCAGAAGCAACAGGTCTTGATACCTTTAATAACAAATCCCTCACATTTAGGAGTAACATCTAAATTCAGACACTTGTATTTCCAAATACAAGTTGTTGCTGTTTATTTTTGAGGAGCTTTATCTTTCAAAGGGAAAATGGCTACATGTAAAGCTATTATTCCACTAATTATTTAAAGAAATTGTTGTGACGTTTGGTTTTCACAGAAGTAAAGCAAATTGCAATATTCTCTGCAACCAAATAGGTTGGTTGCTAAGGCTGCACTC
Organism: Tinamus guttatus; assembly: GCF_059628265.1. Taxonomy (NCBI): domain Eukaryota; kingdom Metazoa; phylum Chordata; class Aves; order Tinamiformes; family Tinamidae; genus Tinamus; species Tinamus guttatus. The sequence continues at coordinate 117,135 of NW_028288676.1, forward strand.
AAAATAGTAGTCTTTTTTTTTAAGGTTTCTTGCAAATTTATTTTCAACACATGGCACAGAAATGCTGTTTTGGCAATAAAATCCTATCAAATGGCACATTCCACTAGTTTCACAAAAAAAGGATATTCTGGTGGTTTTCACAAAAACTTGCTCCTTACTGAGCACGATCTTCATCAAAAGGATCAAACACAGATGCACCATTTTTAAGCAAAAGAATCTTGAAAATGTTTTAAAATTATTAGCAATCAGTTTCAAATAGAAGTAAAATTAAAACCAAAGCCATTGCATTGGTTGTAGTCCTCTTGCCTAGTTATAGTGGAAAACAAGAAATAATATTGTGCTTTCCATGTTGCTACTGTAAAAAACTCTTCTCAAAAATGCCGTTCTTTCAGATTTTCTTTGAAACCACACGGGGAATTATAATAAGCAGCAAGACGACAGAGCTCAACGTTCTCTAGCTAATTTTATTCTGCTTGGAGCATTTCTTCTGTCAGCGGGAGTAAAATTCACCGCCACTGAAAAGCAAGGAGAAGTCAAAGCTGCTCTTCTAAAACACACCACAACTTGCACATAAATGAGAGCACACCTGCGAGGGCCTCTCTCGTCCCGGGTGTTACAGCAGGGGTCAAACAGCCCCGTCAGATGTCACCACGGAGGAAACCGGATGGAAACGGAGCGCTGCTCCTCAGCCCTTTGTTCTGCAAGGGAAAAAAAGAGGGAAAAGGGAAGAAAAAATCCCCGCAAACCCTGGCTTGGTAAACAGAAATTCTTATACTGGGGATTCACAAATAAAGCTGGTTACCTTAGCAACTGCCACATCACATGGGACTCGGTTTGCCTGTGGGCTCCGTGGGTTATTATTGTTATTACAGAAACTTCCTCGCTTTCGCTCTTGAGAAATAGTTTGTATTTACATGTTACAGACACCCAGCCATACAAGGGGACGGCTCTCAGAGCAAGGAGGGTATTTTCAAGTGATGCTCTGTGGACTTTCTAGGGCTCCCAGGTAGTTTGGAGACTGTATTTGAAGGCTGACTGTGCAATTTGGTCACTCTGAATTTTGGGTTAAATTAGCACTCTGTTGAGGCACAGAAAAATAGCATCACTTGAGACCATTAGGGCAATGGAAAAGCAAGAATCACAAACAAACCGTGGGAGTAGCACACACAGCACTCGCAATGAAATAAGTTACCTCCAAGTTCTTCCTTCCTACCCTCCAATAACTCCATTTAATTACTGTGAGAAATGACATTTTTAGGGTGCAAAGCATATTACCTATAGCTGCTGCACACGAGCATGAAGTACCAACACCCTTTGTCTAAATATAAACTACCTGCAGCAGCTAATGAAACCAAAAGCAGAGCAATTAAATAACCTCCAAAAATAATTTACACTTGGCACCCAAGTTGAAACATTTATAAAAGCTGCTAACTGCTTAATAGGGTGCATAGCATGCACAGGATCGACACTGAAATTAAAGGAAACGGGGACAAGCTTAGCTGAATCCCTAACATTACACTCACAGAATAAAGACAACATAATCTAGACAGAGATTTGAATAAATACAAAGTATATTTCAATTTCAATTGGCTTTTTATTCAGTGCAATTGCATGCTTCGGTATTAATGCATTTTTTCTGTGTGTTAAGGCTAACATAATTAATAGTTATAATTTTATTTCATGACATGTAGAAAACACTTGAGTAGTTAATACATACTTAACAGTCTAGCAGGAATGAAAATCCACTAATGTAATCTGAGCTTTGCTACATAAAGAGTTTTTCTAAACTCATCTTATAGACTGTTTCCAAACTCCTCCTCCAGTGGTTTAGCATCAAGCCCAAAACAGCACTAAAGCAAAAGCAAGGTCACCTGGAAAAACAAGGTGTAATGGCCTCTTGCTCTGCAAGGGCATCCAAGGGGAGGATTTAAGGAAAGCGGCCCTGGGGCTAGCCCTGTGCTCAGGGCTCAGCTAGAGAAGGGCGGCAGGCCCCAACGCCGTCCTGCGTCTTGCCAAGGGATTGCTCAACCCTGCGACGCGGCACCGCAGCTCCCCGATTATATGAAGTGTTTCTCTTTTAATAAAAGTAAAACCCGAGACGCCACTTCGAGAACACGTTGTAAAGATCTTTGCTTAAATACACCTGGTGACAATGAAGTGAAATAACGGGGCACAAAGGCACAACAGCTCAACAAGTCGTAGCTTGATCAGAAGCTACCGAGCTGATTTGGGGATCACTGGGACACACCGAGACCAGACCAGGCACTATCACACCCTCTCACAGCCTAAACCTTTCCACCTGAGAACTGGGAAAAGGCCAAATATTCCCCAAAATGCAACTTGTTCTCAGTGCAGCTGCTCTGCAATAGCAGACTTCAGCCACTGCTCACATCTTTTTAAGTGTCCTCTCTAGAGTCATCCAACTGATTTCTAATATGTATTTTCCTTATCTTCTAGATTTCATGAAAAAAATAAAAGCTTCCCTCAAGATGTTGCTCTGAACTAGACCAGTAAAAAAGCTCATGCTTATGCTTAGCAGCCAGGTCATATGTAAATCTCATGGATAGCTCCTAAGAAAAATATTTGTTGGTTAAAAAAATGAAAGTAGAGCTCAGAGAAGTCAAATTTCACTCAGAGTTTCCAACTTTTTTTTTTTTTTGAGGGAAAACAAAACAAGATGAATTGCAGTGTAAGAGGAAAATCTAATTGGGAAAAGAAGAAATATAGAAATTCAATCTTTGCTGGAAAGTCTTACCCACCCAAGGGTAAAAACAACATAAATACATTTTCATCTATGGAAACATCTTTAAAATCAGACAAGGACATTATAGACTCAATTATGGCTCTACATTCAACAGGGCTGCTTGCATTGCTTAAGATGTTTCACCCAATGTGTATAATAATTATTAATTGCTGCCTCCAAAACTTCCTCTGCACTTCCCTCCATTTTCAGTACTCAAGGCAGTTAGTGCAAATAAAACTAGAGAACTGAAAATATTTTAAGCTTCTAAGCCTGACAGGAGACAAAAGGTACAGGAGAAGATTTGTTTGCCATTTTCTATCATAACCTGATAAAGGGATTGCATCTGACGTATTAATAATTACTTATGCTTCTTGTCACTCCTGTTTCTTACAATATTACCTTTCTTCATCATATTACTGCTAACACACAAGAGCGAAAACTAGGTACCTAGATTTCTCTGTGCATGAAAACTTCCAAAGTATAACTCGAGCCGTTCGTTCTTAAAGCCATCTTATATCCAGGTTTACTTTTGGCTAAAAGAATAAAAACAGAAAGTAAATCCAGCTGGCTAGCAGGTTCCCGCGCCAAGGCAGCGGCCGGGTCGCACGCCTCCTCCCGAGGGCAGGCCCCAAACCCCCGCGGCCTCCGGGACCTCCCTGCCTTTGAGGGCAACGGCTGTGCCCTCTTTTGCTCCAGGGCCGCATGCAATCAAAGCAAACACCACCACGGTGCCCCAACACGTCCCTGCTAGTCAGCATTTGTTGCGGTGGGAACGTCCCCCGCCCGCCCGGCGCTGCGAGCTGACACAAAGAGCTCATTGAGCCCCTCTGCGCGGGCCTCCTCGCCCCAGTGCCCCCGTGACACCTCCTTCTCACACAGTCTCACGGCTTCCCTAGGCTGTCCTCGCGTGGTGCGGGCTCACTGCCTCGCACAGCTGCACGTCAAGGCCCCGCGCCGCGCCGGGAGCCGGGCCGGCACCCTCCCTGCAACGCGCCAGCGGGAGCCGTGCCAGGGAAGACACCCTCTCCAGGGAAACCCTCGCGCAGTTAACATGCTCGTTCCAATGCGGGAAATCTCCAGCAGCTCTAGCAACCTCCCTTCAGTTATCATTCTTGTCAGCGGTGATGGTCACAGAATTAAAAAAAAAAAAAAAAAAAAGAAAAGGTAGCCTTTCCTTATTTTTCCTACTTCAGGATTAAGTTTGCATTTGATAGAGGGCATTAATCTTTCAGACAGTTTATAGCACACTGGTGATGTCATCTTATCTGGGTGATTAAGGACAGATTTAGCCTTCCAATCAGACAAACCATTCGGCCTCAACGGGAGCTCTAACCAGAACGATTACTTGCTGTGTTGAAATTGCCCCACGCACGTGGCGCTGCTGACCTTCCCTTTGCAGGAAATTGGAAGAGTTGGGATTACTGCCATTTCACCCCAGAGCCGAATTAAAGACAGACTTTCCAGATCAACGATACAAGAAAATGTCTCAGTTGTGCAAGTAGTGTAAACTGGAATGCTACAGATAACAGCAGGAGAGAAGGAGGAAAAAAAAAGCAGGTATTTTTAAAAGCTACATGTGGTGTGCCTACTGATCACTGGTCATTGCTCTCTCTCTTTCTCTCTCCAGATATTAAGCAGATGTTAACCAGACACACAAGTACCTCCCATTTTGCTTGTGGGATTTTTACACATTAGTATCAAGCATTAACTGATGCTGAACTAAGATTTCTGCCTTCTTCCCACTGCTCACTCGAATAAAAATGAAAAGCCCCAAGCACCCGAAGCGTCATTTTCCCTGTGATGGGAAAGTTTCAGCAAAGAACATTTTTGAAGTGTCTAAACCAAACTGCCTGCTTGAGAGACTCTTACTGTTCCACAAACATCTTAGTCCTCTGGCTGAAGCTCTCCTAAATTAACCAGTGAAACCTCCGCAAAGTAGGAAACGAGGAAACGTGCAGCTGGTAGAAGGGCTGGCAGCAGAACAGAGCAATACAGCTTTGTTTTTCCTGAAGTTTAGCTCCTGTATCATTAAAGCCAATGCTCATTTCCCCATTTATTTGAAAGTAGGGCCAAATCATAAATGGTCTGCTTACTAATTTTAAAGAAAATTTTCTTTACAGGGCCCGATAAAAACAAGAAGTTGCTGATAGTTGTAAGCACAACAGCAATATCTGTAACATCCTGGACTCAAAACTACTTGAGAAGTGTCAAAACGTTAATAACTACTACATCTTTCTGAACGCCAGCATTTTCTTGCAAAAGAGAAGAACACAACTGCTTTTAAGCACAAAAATGCAGAATATCCACGGAAGCTTTAGAGAGAATTAAAGCAGGAAGCAGACAATTGAAGGTTGCCAGATCTCATAATTTTATCACAAATCTTGTGCTTTTGGCATTTGGTGATATCGTGAGGAAATGTATATTGTATCTTAAGAATATAAATAAAAATATAAAAACTTAAATTCTTTTTAGTTGAGAAAATAAAAAGATTTAAGATGACAAAAGAAAAGTGAAAACACCAAGTGTATCACGGGGCTTCTAAAACCGGAAAGCAAAAAAAAACATTCAAAAATAGTAAAAATAAGATTTGCATATCAATTTTTTATAACAGTTTATAACTATTTGGGTTTCCTTATCCAGTTTATAAGTCAGCTAGATAGTCAAGAACGCAACCTCTCATCTCCTAGAACACAGCATAAAGACACCTGCGAAGCCACCTTTTCCTTTTGCCAGTCCCAACAGGTCCCAACAAAACTCCAGAGCTTAACTTCGTACTTAGGAAGCACCGTTCAGCACTACTGCCTGTGAGACCCAGGCCTTCTCCAGGAGCCCAGAGTGAACAGGAATTTCTTTAAATTCATAAAAAGAAGTTTAAGCAGGAATAGATTCAGGCCTCTGAATTTCATCCTATTACAACTTTAAATAATCAACCTGCAAAGTTTCCTTCTAAAGCAATGCATCTGAAAATTCATTTGCTTGAGCATTTGTACTCAGTCTACTTTTTTTTTTTTTTGGCTCCTTTCCTTTCACTGATAGCCATTTAGACTTTGAAGATGTTTTAAAGAAAACTACTTTTAAGTGCAGGCTGAAAATGCCCCAGGTCTCATCAGACTGATGGAAAAAACATCTTGAGATGCTCCTGTACAATAACCGATCTAACTGATGAGAGTAACGCAGCCTTCTAACAACCCTCCCCAAATGTTTAATCACAGATTCAGTTTTATGAAACACAGCCCTAAAACAAGACTGTGTGTCACAGGATTTACAGATATTGTCTTTCTATAGATCATCTTGTCCCACCTGTATTCCCTGTAGTGACAAATGTTTTTTTTTTTGTGTGTGTGTGTGCACACAGTTCTACTTTAAAATGATTAAATCAATGGCACTGCCACCACTTACTTGATGCTTTATCTACCAATTTAACCGACAGTGCAATCCGTATTTCTTTCTCTGGTGCCAAACTTTTCTCTCAACCACCTCTGATTCAAAATTACCTCTGAAATGCTATCAGCTGAACATGGAAACACCCTATAGAAATTAAAGCAAATTAAATTTTATGTAAAATATTAATATAGAAAGAAATCTTACACTGAGCCAGTTGCTTGGAGCAGGGGGATATCTTCTGATTTTCCTTCATAAATATTTTAAGATGTTTGTCCCAATTAGCATGAGAAACATTAAGTCATTTAACTAAGGCAGAAAGATGGAATCTTACATATACTGCAGTCTTCTCCCTAGTCTGTATCACTCAGCTAAAAATCTTGGGGCTCTGCCACTAGATATGCTAGTGCATTATGACATTATTCTCCCCCTCTATAATTTCATCCATTTGAAGCCTATAAATCACACAGTGGAGCTTTACACTGCAATATTTTTGGCCAGAAATAAAATGCTAAAAGCATCTCCGTACCTAACACTTTTGTTCGACAATTTTTGAGGGTTTTGAAAAACAGGTTAATGCAAAGCTCTACAGCAAATCATGCCCTGTTCAGTTTTTCATAAGGAGTTCAAGCTGTTAATGCTATTTGCAAAGTTCTTGCATATTTTAGCACTCAGGTCTCCACGACCTTCACAGAAATAACAGGTCACCGGGTGCTGAACAAGGCAACAGTCTAGCAAAAATGAAATTGGGCAAGAACTTTACCACACAACCTACTTGATATTTATGCTGGAATACCAAAAGAAGCTTGAGCTTATTATTATTGTTATTGCAATAAACCTTTCTTGCTGCTCAAGTTCCTTCCTGCATCGGGTTTTTCAGAGAACCTTATGAAATTGCACCAAATGCCTATTGGCATTGGGTAGAGCTGCAGGATAACACAGGAGCACTGGGGGATTCGCACTCAGTACTTATTTGAATGTCATAAAGCATTCAGCTTATTATTTTATTCCCCTAGAACTTTCTTTTCTCCACTAAGCTTATAGGTATGCAAACTTACACACATAGCCTCAAGCTCCTCTTTTCTCCCTTCTCCGCTGTGCAGCTCCAATCAGAGCGTTTTGCTAATGCATCCCACCACCCTCCTTAATCCCCCAGAGACACCTAGGTGCACGTTTTCTAGGCACATTTGAGATCAGCACATTCCTAGCCCTCCCCTGCACATCTTTGCTTCTCCTCACACTGAAACCCTATCTTATTTCCTTCTTCCTATTCCTTCAGTACTGTCTCAACGAGATTTTCATTACTTCAGCCTTCTCCTGATAGATCCTCGTGGATTCTCCCTCCCACTCCTCCTTTCCCATTGGAAAAGAAAGCGCTGTGCAGAGCTCACCACCTTTGTCCTCGCCCTTGTTCACTCCAGACCAATGCTTCAATAAGTACCAACAAGTAGATGTAAATTCATACAGCCATCTCCTAAAAATGGACCAAATACAAGCAGTTCATTCCCTTACCTTTCCTTTAGTCTTCAATAAAGTCAGCTGATTCTTGATCTTTTTCTCCACTGACAGTTTTCTCTCCTTAGGTCTTCTCATGCGGTCTAGATAATTCTTCTGCAGGGTTGCCTTGATGCCATTCTCTACAGCTGAGCTACTAAAGTTAAGAGTAAATTAAGATAGACATAAAACAGACTGGATTCTGAGACACCAGGTGAACAGTCTCTTCCTCAGGCTGTCCCATAAAAAACATCCAAGAAGGTTCAGAACTTTTGCTGATACCTCAGAAGAAATGACTCTTAAACTACTACCCCGCAACCAGACAGCTGAGCTGTCAAATGAGACAACCAGATGCAGCTTCTGCTGGGGCAGAGGCACTGGGAATGGTCCCTCGTGTGCTAAGTGGAAAAAACAAGGTGATTGTAGATTGATTTGAGTCATCTCCTTAAGGCAACGAAACCCAGCCAAATAACTGCTTGACTGTTAATTTGGAGACACAAGACAGATATTTATGAATCTGTGATGCTTCATAGATCAGATAGATACAGATATCTCAACTCAACCAGCATCACTCACCTAGTCCTTGGTCAGAGAAAAACACCTAGCAAAGTAGCTCACAGAAATCACAGAAACATTTCTATTCTTACACAGCATATATTTTACAACAATACCTAGATTTTACATGAACAGAACCAAGTACTTCAGACAACTAGCAATTCCCCCTGCTCCTTCTAAATGCAGATATTTTCCATACTCTAGTCCTGAATATACAGCGTGATTCTTCCTAAGAGTCGCACTGGCAGAATGACATAACCTGCCTGAAAGTCTTCAAGGATTTGTAAAGTTGGACCTAACCTCAGGCTAAAAGGGGTGATGTGATACAGACAAAAATCAATGATGCAAACACGTTATTTAGTGTGTCCTTCTGAGGCCCCATCTATCAGCTACATGCTCTTCGCCACTCCATTACAGCACTCAGTGTAAGCACCCATCATGGAAACGGATGACCCAATTAACAGACCAAATCACTTGGAAACCACTCGTGCAAACACTGCTGATCCCCAAAAGGGCATCAGTAAAGCCATATTTCTGAACTACAAGCCAAGAAACATGCATAAAGTTTTATTTTTCGATGCTACTTTTAAAGACTTTCATTAAAGTTATTAGTATTGTAAAACGCTACTCAACTTTCATAGACCTATATTTTTTTCCCTACAAGAGCTGAATGTACTACTCCATTATGTACCTGTAATGTAGCTCCCCTTTAAGATTATTGTTCCTCCCAAAGGAGCTTTTCTGTTTTTTTGGTGCTTATATTCTCACTGAAGCCTACATTTGCTCATTTCTTTGTAAAATACGCACCTCTTTCAAAATCAGTTTAACATGACAAGTTTACTTTACCTACGCCACCCCTCTAATCAGGCAAAGTTCAAAATTTGATCCTGCTCATTTTCTGTTGCAGATTCTCTGGTACTACTGAAAGACCTGGAAGCAACAGTGATGCTATCACTGAACAATTCTTTGCTTGGGAAGTACCAGCTACAATATTGACCTTCACACTGCTACGGAGGCACCATTTGATCCATAAACTTCAGCATGGGTTCAGCATTGACTTTTTTTTCCTCCCCTCTCCAAACTGCATCCTGTTTATTACCAAAGGAAAACCCCCTTTAAAACTCACTTTGGTTTTCCCAGACCATGCTTCTGAGCCCAGGGTGGCCTCCTCAATTCTTCAAAAGCATGTTACACAACCTGACATGGCTGAGCGTTCCTTAAACTGACCTCTTTTTATCAGCTCACATTCTCCAGATAGTGGGGATACTGAAAGTCTTTTTTATGCAGCTTATGGCCTTTCTGCTCCCTCCTTGCAAGTCTTCCTAAAGACTAAACTTGACCTTTTCTCTTCTCTGTTTGTCCAGAAAACACGGTTATTTATGCTGCTAGCACTGAACTACTCAAAACCTTCTTCCATCTCCAGACAGTAACCTACAGACAGCACCTACACTTTGAGCCATTAAGCAATAACCTTTCTCCATTTGCTTCTCTGCTCTTCCCAGAAGAATCAAAAACCAAATACTTAAAAGAACAGCTTTCAAAACAGTTTTATAAGTTTGGGTGTTATGTGTTCTGCTTTACACTCTAGTAGCCCCAAGCAGCAATTTAACAGTTCCAGCACAGTAAACATGCTCAGCAAGAGCTCCTGGACCGGTAGCTACAAACATATACTTGAAACAAAGCAAAAAGAGAGACGCCACTGAATTAAAGTATATTAAAAAATGAACACACCATTCATCAGTTCACCAAATTTAAGACACAGCTCAGCAGCCCAGTCTTTGGTCCTTTATTACCAACCTGCTTTGGAGTTAAGAGCAGATTTGTGTCGCTCCCTTGTATTACTGCTACCTTCACTCTTTTAATGCTCAGAAAGAGACCTGGGGCTCACACAACTAATTCAATTCCCTCAACGTCTTCTTTTTCCAAACATACTGAGAGGTTACATTTTTAGCGTCCTCATTCTCCTACACAGTAAAAGACTCCACAACAATGTGTATTTATATCACCCTTTTTATTTTTTCAGCCAGAAATACAATTTCATATTTCAATAAATAGTGGTGTTTATCTTTAAACAAAGCCCCCTTCTCTTTGGCATTTGACCATTCTGTTTTTCAAATTTAAAGCCTATATAGGAAAAAAGTTGACATTAGAGCTTGCTGTTCAATACATTAAATTTACAGAGGTGCGGTTAACTTTTAAAAATACACATCGGTTGTTGAAGAGACTCTAATAAATCTAAAACATTAACCAAAACAGTAAAATTCAGACTACTGGGCTCTTATTTACTGCCTTCAGTTACAACTGTGGAGTAAGTGAAAGAACGAAGAGATCTCTTGGTTTCCCACAACACATGCACTAACCAGGGCTTCCTGTTCATTCTCAAAGAGCAACAAAAAACACCCCAGTTGTGCCAGGAACAACCCATCAAGTATGTTATGTTTCAAAGCAACGTGATCTTCATTATTCTTAAACTTATAGAGAGGTCACCAACCAAAACTAAGCTGCACACTGCTTCAGTAATAAATTGCACCTAAAAAAAGTCTAAAAACTATTTTTTTTCATTTTTAAACATAAGTTATTAACATGTTTTAAATATACCTCAGAATGCAACTGGCAAAATTGCATTTGATGTCATGTTTGGAAGAAAATGTCTTAAGCGAGAAGTTAAACCAGTGTATTCAATCTACTCTGCTGAAAAAGGCAGTATCAGCTCTTCAAGGATGTCACAGAAACACTTCACTTGCACTGCATCTAAAAGTCTGCCTTCTGAATTGCCACAGAAGTGTGCAGTGCTTCAAATAAACTAAATTTCTTAAGGAATGCTAAAGTTATTTGACACTGTTCATTACTACATGTATTAGAGAAATCATGAATTAAAATTAAAAAACATTATTCACATACTGATGCAGACATTCTAGTGTATTTACTGGCATTTGAAGTGAATCCTTGCTTACCTGTGAAGACAATGTAAAATAAAATAAAATAAAATCACATTAACGAAAAAAAAACCCTCACTCACCCAAAGGTTTTTTTTTTTTTTTTGTAAATATCCCAAATACCTATTTCCAACAGAGGAGGCAAAGCAATTACTTCCATGCAGATACTAAAAAATAACTTAATAGACTTAAGTAACAAATGAACAAAGGTATATTTTATGAGTGAATTTCCCCTTCACCAGTGCAAGCCCAGTTACAGTGTTTGAACTGGATTGTTTAAATAATAAGTGCTCTAATTTAGCCAAGTTCACATTCCTTCCCGTTACGTTAAAAAAAAAATAAAAATAAAATAAAATAAAACACAATAAAAATAAAAGAGAAAAGAAAGCATACGAAGCATACGTACAGTGTACTGTAGAACACAGGAAGAAACAAAAAGGTAGCTTGAGCACTTATCCAAGAGCAGTTTCTAACATCAAGCCAAAATTAGCAACAACCAAGCAGACATCACCATTTTTCAGTGTTAAATTACTGTAAATACTAGATCTAACTGTACAAAAAACCCAAACCCAAGAAAATAAACAAAAAAACCCCAAAGCCTTTTCTTTGTTAAAAGGTGTCCAAAGGAATATCCACCAGTTGCAGTCAAGTTTGAATTAGAAGCTGCTTGCTCTGAAAGGATGTATTGCCCTCCAAGCGCTTGGAACACAACATACTGTCAGAATTCCAGCCAAATAAATTACTTTCGGGTAACATTGAGCTGATAAAACCACCTACGATGTGGACAGTCATGTATACGGTACAACAGTGGATTTTTGCAGCAACAGAGAAATAACCAGAAATGGATTCTAAATTCCGAAGCAGAGTTCATGTATTATTTCTTGCAAACATACGGTCCCCTCTAAGGGTGAGGTGTTGGAGCTGGTATTGTAGCACTTCTGTGTCAGCAGGTTCCTTGATGCTCATTTTGTCTAAATTGAGGTAGTCCAGGGATTTAGAGTGAGCCTTTTTACCTTTTAAAAGGCAAAGAGGCAGGGGGCCATGCAGTGCCTTGTAAGGTTCATATGGTAAAGCCTTAGTGCATTTATCCCCTGAGCTGGGCATCCGCCTCCTCCTCCGCCCGTTCACTGCTGGGATCTCATATGGCTGATAGTACCTGCTTCTGGTTTTGTACAAACGAGAGGAACGTGTGAGTCCCGAATCAAGCTGTTTGGAGCGCAAGTTGGGCCCAGATTCCCCTTTGCTCTCTTCATTTCCTGTACACTTTTGGGCTAATTTCAGCAGCTCCTCTCCAGTTGTGAAGCCAACCAAATAGTTAGAATCCATATGGAGGATCTGATAGCCCGAAACTGTCCGCCGCATTGGTGAGCATGGTGTGCTGGAGCATCGGGGCTTCTCGGCGTCGCTTTTGCCTGCAGTGCTCATCTCTGCAAGAGGCACAGGGAGGGTGGCTATGGTACTTCTGGACTCTCCATTTATGTCCACTTCCATTTTAAACACAACGCTATGCTCCTAAAAATAAAACAGAGCTTGATCAGAAAGAGAGCCTTTAACCAAGAAAAAGAGCCAAGAGAAGACCTCAAATAGCAGATTTTTTATCACCCCAAAATCACAACCAGGACTTCTCTTTACAGTCTTGTCTTATACTCAACAAAGTCTTTCAACAAAACTATCACCAACATTTGCCTTCCAGAACTATTTTGATTGCTTTTTCTTTTTTTGTGACAAATACCAAGGAATATTCTCAATATTCTTGAATATGTTAAGAACATTCTTGAACAGTATTGCAGACAAAACTGAAATATCTTTCCACCTCTGTTATTTAATCCTTTCAGTCCATCTGATATCCTGTCCATTGAAGCCATCTATATCTATTAGCAAGTCCACAGCAAATTCTCCCCTATTCAGTTGCATACATTTTCCACTTGCAATGATCTCAGTAAATAAAGCCTACCCACTGAAGCACTCACCCATCTAAAAGCTACTGCTTTCAGGCGTGATCATGGACAGGACCTCATCTACTGGGTGGTGTTTCCCTCTTCCAGAAATGAAGACACCTTGCTTTGGATTCAAAGTTTGGCATCCTGACTGCTTAAACTTGACAGTCTTTATAGGCCATCCCTAATCCTCCCCCTCTAAAACACACAATCTTCTCATTCAAAGTTAACCAAACAAACCCACAAATTCTAATGCATTTCTAACCAAGGAAACATCTGACTAGTGTTTAATAAGCATGCCATATGATGCTTATAAGCACCTTAAGAATAACCCAAATCCTGATTTCTATCATATTTGTTTAGCTTTTATTTCTTTTGCAAACACACTAGTGTGCTCTGTCATTTCTCTCCTCACAACTACTCCACATAAATTATTTGGTGCTTTTAGAGGTGCAACAACTTTCCATCACTAGTCTTTACCATCTTTAGCATAGGAAGCTAAGGCTCAAATCACAGCAAATATACGCCAGTGGGTGCCAGAACACAAAGAAGGCTTTCTTTCTCTCTTTCTTTCTCTCTTTCTCTCTTTCTTTCTCTCTTTCTCTCTTTTCCCCCTCATTTCTTTGTCTTTCATGTCTTTTACACTGTCTCTGTGCCACAGCTATTTCACAAAATGCAAAGGTCACATCTGTTTTCAAATCCCCATTTCCTTCACTGTCAGCCTTGCGTTTGCTCTGAACTGGTCTCTACTCTAGCCAATTCATTTCACAAAAACAAACCTGCACAGTTCTGTAATTTTTAAGGGCAACAGGACTTGGAGAAGAAAGGTAAGTTAGTAAGCATACAAACTTGTAGTGGAAACAAAGGCCTAAACTTTATTCCAGGAGACTGGAGGAGTCATGTGAATGCCTTGGTGGAGTGTCACAAATGAGACTGCCTTTACAACAAGCTGCTATCAGTTTGCAGACTTTTAAATCTGCTACTTGTTGCATTCCAAAAATAGAGAGGTCAGAGATAAAGAAGCAAAGATGCAATAAGGAAGGGAAAGAAAATAGTGTGTTCCTTTCAATACGTTATTCAAACATTTGTAATTACACTCTCCAATACAGAATGGAAAACCCCATCGAGGTCAACAACCATTCACTTGTCTTCAAGCTGAAGCCTACCTGGTTTCTTTCTGCGGATTGGGAAAGGGCAGTTTAAGTAATGCTCTCACTTTTGCTTCCCTGCTTAATCTCAACTCAACCTGCTGCCAAACAGGTTTTTGCTAAATAGGATTTGATTTGTCAGTCATTGACAAAAAGACTTCTACTATGGAGAGCTGTTATTGAAGTGCCTTTAGTTTAAAATGTCCTTTTTCAGTTCTCCTCATAACATAGTCTACTTAGGGTTTCTCAGTTTGTGTAGCATTGCTTTTGCAGATAGATGGAGCAAGCTGTTAATATTTTTTCCAAAAAAGAGACAGCAAAAGATAAACAACAACAACAAAAAAAACTGTACTAATGTCAATGTTTTACACTGAAAAAATAACTATGTAAAAACTCAAGAATGGTGCTCGTTATATTTAATTAGCTTTCTAAAATGTATTTATGTAGTCAATTCAAACTTTCAGTATAGCAGAAGCAATTGTTGCTTCCTACTTTAGCACCATATGAGACGATAAATATAGCCAAACTTCAGCACACAAAGTTAAAGACACTCCTGACAACTTAACTTGTTAAGCAGACATTATAGTTCCTGAGCCATCAAGATCCAAGGATATTCAGAGAACAACTTAGAAAAATCTTTCCTTAAAATTTTTGGCTGCCATAGGCTTTTCATAAAGAAACCTAAATATTTAACTGTTCCTGATCTTTTAATTCCTACTTTGTTTCTTCCAGAAATATGTACAGTCATCTTCCAGAATGATTCAACGTGCTCTGTTAAAAAGCAAAAACAATGCTAGGAAGAGCATAAATACAACTTTATAGCAAGGTTATAAATGAATTATCTCATAATACACCCATCCTCAAAACCAGCAACAACAACTTAATCGCTTGCCACAGCCATGGGTGCCCTTAAGGAAAAGCAGGGCGGAAAGAACGTCCACGTGCATGTTTTGGGCTAAAAAAGCACTGGAGTGCGAGAAAGCAGTACAAAGGCTCTTCTCAAGAACCAGCTTTTAAAATTAGTTCTAGTTTGAAAAATGCATGTGTGCCCTGCTAGCTAAAAGCTATCCAATTTGGAAAAAAAGCAGGAAGGCAGGGAGCAAGAGGTTCTCGTGGAACAGTGACTCCCTTGCTGGTCGAGAACAGAACAAGAGAAATAGGGGGGAGGGAAAAAAGCCCGAAGTCAGCAACGCTCCAGCTTAGTGCTTCAATGTGAAAGAGAAGAATCTCCACTGCTGTACCCCAATGCAAGCCCTAAAAACCCAAGCCTAGAGGGAATCCAACAGACACTTGACAAGAACGGTAGCAGCAGGAACCAAATTGCAGGATTTGGTGCCATAAGCATCAGAAGCTAAAGGGAAGAGCACTGCAAGTTGCTGAAAGGAATGACTGGCCAGCTCTGGAGGCACAGGTCCAGGACACAGCGTGCTTGACTGCTTTCCCAAGTCTTTTAATGAGACTTACTCAAGCTGCCATATGGTTTCAATATGCCTTATTTCCTTATCTGGTAAAAAAGACAAAGTGACACTGTTCAGAAGGTTCCTATTAAAAAAAAAATCTTTTGAGAGAGTCACAGTATCTGTGAATGTAGGTACTAGCAGCTACAAATGCACTGCTAAAGCTTTTAGGCTCATTTTTTTTAGGTCACTTCTTTGCTTGTAAGACATTAGCCAACTCCAGTAAGTTCATTGCTGTATGCTTGTCTAAGCACATGTCAGCAATTCCAGCATCAATTTTACCACTGGGGAAAAAAAATAATCAGAACTTCAATTAAAAGGGATTATTTCCTCAGATCATAGTCGCTTTTCCTTCTGGCTTCTCAAGAGAATGACAACACAGTGATGCCAATTCAACGTAATTGATAATTAAGGTTTTACTACAGAATCAAAACAAGGAGATGATGACGAGATGGCACATGTTTTTCTTTGCTGCTTCTTCATATATTTATGTACGGAAAAATACTGAAAATAGAAGTTAGCAAGAGGAGGATTCACTTGACCAATATACATACACTGGTGCTAAACACACTTCCAGAATGCTTCATTTCATTAAGATTTTACAAGATTTTAATTATTTTCTTTAAACTACAAAGGGGTCTTTGCATATAATCTGACCTAATCCAACCAAATATCGAGAAAGCCACCTAAACCACTGAGAAAAGGAATAATGAACACAAAGACAAGGTTAACTATTACAAATTACTAATACATTAAAAAATGCACTAATATGCTTAAGATAGAGCTTTGAGGGTAAATCCAAAACCCCCTACATCCTATATATAGCAAAGCTTTCTATTTTTGAACATTTTGCAAAGGTGACAGATAGCATGCCAAGAAAGTGTGTTACACATGAAAAACAGAAACATAGTACATATTAACACCAGGAGATGCTGGTGAATGTACTGTAAATCATTTGCTGACTTGGATTGGAGCCCTGAAATTATGTCATGTGCTCTGATGACACATAATGACATTTAGAGATTCATGGTTTTTTGGCTGGTAATTTGTTACTTTCTCTCTTCCTCAAAAAGAGGACAAGCAGCTCTAAAGTAGCAAGTTTAATTGTGTGGTTACTCAATATTTAGACAAAGAAAATACAAAGAGAATAGAAGTTGGGTTTCACTTAACACACCTATGCTTTCAGAAGAGTCTGTGTTACTTCAAAACCACCAAAACAGCTTGTTCTTCACAAGTTCGTATTTCCAATGTTATTAATCTTCTCAACCAGAACATGAAGTGATTTGAGAACAAACCTTTATTTCTATGAAAAGCATTTCATTTCTGTGTATCCAGATACAAATTGATATTTTTCATCTAGTTTGTTTGGTTGGTTTTCTGGACAGAAACTGGCAGGTACCCTTACCATTCCTTAAGAATGACAAAGACGCCTCTCTCTCTCTCTATCTCTGATAAATTTCTTTAATTGCAAAGAGCAGGTGGCTAAATGGTAAGGCGGCTTTAGAGTTGGCTCATATCAATTCTGTACCAGGGTGGAACACGTAAGATTAGACACAGTGAATCAAGCAGGACCAGTTTTGACAATTCCCCTTCTCTGATCTTCCATTACTTCTTAATTTATAAGACACACTTAGAAGATATGATTCTTGTCTATCAAGCATTAGGGGAGAATACAGGAAGCCACTCAGCCCATGTAATTATAAGAGGACTGTGACAAGCAAAGTTAACACATTTTATTTCCAATCTGCAATAAATACATACATATACATACATGCACACTGAAAAAAATAGCTTGAAAGGAGAAAGTCAAGTTAAAGCTGAGCTATCTAAGAGTATACACAAAAGTGCCACATTTCAGTTTATAGAGCAGGGGCTGCCAGACCTTGAGCTATTTGCAGCTTGCAGACTCTTCCCACACAGGCTGGTGATGCTGCTGCAAGCACTGCCAACCCCACATCACAAGCATGGGGACGAGGACTGCTCTCCAACTTACTCCTAGACTCCCTCACCCTTGTCTCAATCTGCTGCCTGATTATTTTCAACCACACACAACTCCATATTCAGCTGAAGGGGGTTAACAAACAAAACAAACACATTTAGCCTTATTATGTTCTTGGAGGTACCCTAGAAGAGACACATTAAGTTTTATAGACAGATATCACGTTTGCAGAGGCAAGAAAGATGGTAAAGGGTAGAAAACAAAAACATATCACAGCAAGACCAGAGAGAAAGCTTGTGAGAGATGCCTACAAATTGGACATATTTTCACCAAACACTGATCTTCCTTTAAAAGAGATACTAAACCACAGAAAAAGCAAACAGAGAAAGCACGTTACATCATATGAGGTAAGTTTGGGACTGAACAAAAAGTTTAACTTTTTTTTTCAAAACTAAACATAAGAAAATGAAATTACACATAAGGTATATGCATACACTCTTAAGTAAATAAGAAGTCACAGATAGAGCACATTAATAAAAAAATAGTGCACTAACTTCAGGAAGGGATACAAAACAACAGCCTGTACACCACAACTTAAAAAGTATTTCTGGAATAGCTGGCATTTTCCTTCTGGGCAGATGAAGTCACTCTTAGCACTTAAGCAATGAGTACACTGGACAGTATCAGTTATACCACATCATGATTTATAATGTTTTGCAGAAGAAGATTAAGCCAATTTCAAATATCATGTTCCTACCGCTAGACTCACAACTGGTTAACGGGTTCATTTGTCAATCCTTCTTATTAATTTCAACTTTGAGCAGAAAAAATAAATGATCCAGGAAACAATCTTTGAAAACCAAAGAGGGTCACAAGCGGAGTAAAACGTTTATCCTGCAGACATGGCAGCCGTGGACCAGAGCAGTGTGACCGAGCAACCATTTCCACAGAGAAGAGACAGATGGAATTTCGAGAGTCCGTTCAGGCTAATGAATTTTGTATGAGCTGTCTTAGCAAGCGGGAAAAGTAAGAGAAAATGGTGGGAAGGCAGGCCGTTTAACTTCCAGCACCTCCTTAGCAAACAGTGTTAGTTAGATCATTTTCATCTCCTAAATAACTGAAAATTTAGTTCTCTCTTCAGTTTCAAGCTATTTCACTCAAAAGATAACTATCTTGACGTGTCAGAACAATTCAATTAGCTTTATAGAACAATAAAGACAAAAGTAGAAAGGTAGAATTTTTTAATGTCTTACAAATATTGCTGAACAAACACTACTTTGTCTTAAAAAGACAACTATGAGTGGCAAAAGAGGCCTCCACCATTTTTGCATCACACAAGAAATAACCATGTGGTAGTAGGTTATGTTGCCATGCCTAAAAACACAGCTCTGCAGACAGTATTTTGAAACTATTTACCTCAACAGAAACTGTCTTGTCCACAGTCTTTGTTTGGGAAGAGCTATTCAAAGAAAAACACTAGGTAAAAATAAGACCTAGTCACAAAGCCATTAGGGAAAATACCATGTTTAATCAGCGCGATTTGTTCTGACAGGTTTTTGAATAGAAGCACTTCAAGTAACTATTACATTGGCCTGATGCCATGTAATCTGCAGCGGGTAGGTAGCTGTTTGCTGGAAAGGGGTGTCTCCTTCCCTTACACCACCTGCATTTCAAAAGGTCACTTCCTCAAGCTTACAAGCTATACAATAACCTTTAAAGTGCTGTCCTCTGCCACCTCTTCAAATGTCCTTTCCCATACTTATATAAACACTTTTTTTTTTTTTTTGTGGGCAGCATTTAAGTGTAATGCAAGTATGGGATAACCATTAACTGGAGCCCAGCAGCACACTCCATACAGTAAATGTGATTTAAATGTGTGACCACAGAACTTGGACTAGGAAAGATTCATGCATCTGACTTTGCCATAACAACGTTTGCATCTGATTACACAAGCCCGGTGGCCGGGCAGGCAGCATATGGCTGGGCAAAGGGGAGATTATAAAGCAAGGCACACTACAATGCTAGGGCTCTTATGCAAGAATTTCATTTCAGTGATCACACGGCGATTGCCTCACTTCTTTCCTCCATTTCAGAGCTTCTGAAAGAACCACCCTTCTCCATCCTCATTATCTCCACGAACACTCTCCTTCCTAACTGTGGCCTGCTCCCCTTAACGCACAACCGGGCGCATGTGCATGCACCAGGATGCACAATCCCACCCCAGGCAGGCACAGCAACAAGCAAAGCCACGCTCTCCAAAAATATCTGCGAATGCACATTTCTTGCTATTTTCTGTGCATAAGGTAGATACAAACGCATGCACGCCAGCAAAACCCTCTGGAAAGTGGCACATAAATGATAACTACCTTGGAAGGCTGAAGACCCGAGGCTGTTTTCCTCTGTAACTGCCCAGCATGTGATGCAGCAGCACCTTAATTGCTGGGAGACACCCCTGCCCCACTGCCCAAAAACCCAACAGGCAGACAACAGGCAGAACAACCCGGCTGTCAGCCCAGAGCCATTTAGGAAGCTTCCTGTTCTGCGAGGCAACCCTTTCACCTGCACTAGGGTGGTAAAGACGGCACACGAGCACTACAGATCATAGAAGTGACATGTTTTACACAGGGCTTTGAGTCTCTGCTCACTAAAGACGCTTCAATTACAGAGAAACGTGAAGTTGCCCATAGCAAGCTGGGCACTAGTTTCCTGTAATGGTATGACACGTCCAAGGGGTGCACTCGGATTTAGGACCTCTATAAGCGCATCAGGAGTGGTACGAGGGGGACTGCTGTGCATTGTAAGTTGCTACTGAAATCCACTATAGATGTCTATAAAGAAACACAGCTGCTAACATGTGTGAACTCTGCCTTTTCCATCAGCACTTAATAATAATAAATATTATTAATAATAATAGCACAAAAAACGCACTTGAGCAACCTAACTCCAAGCTGAAGGCTTCACGTGACCCCCCCAGCCTTCCGCGCGAGGATGATCCCCACCACCACCTCCTTTTCCCCCTCGCCGGGCCAGGACAGCTCCCCGGCCTCGCCGCCTCCTCCAGCGCGCCTCCAGGCGCCGGGAGGCGCGGGAAGGCGGCGCGGAGGAGCCGGCACAAAGGCGACCGGCAGCGGGCTCCGCCGGGGCAGCCCGCTGCGGGGCCGGACCCCCGGCCGGACACGGGCAGAGCGGCTCGGGAGCCGAGCCCGCTACCAGAAGGCGGCCGCGGCGCTACCGGGCGGGCGGGCTGGCTGGCGCCATGACATGACAGAGCGCGCGGTGGCACCGCGCCCGCCCGCCCCGGCCCCGCCGCCGCCCCGCAGCCACCCCGCGCCGCGCGGGGCTGGAGCCCCTGCTCCTACCTGCGGTCCAGCGCGGCGGGGCCCGGCCCGGCCCGGCACAGGGCGGCGGAGCGCGCAGGGACAGCGAGGCGCCGAGTGCGGCGGCTCCGCTCCGCTCCGCCCCGCGGGCCGCGGCCGAGGGCGGGGCTGAGGCGCGCGGGCCGCCGCCTAGCGGCCGTGCCGCACCCCAACGGCGCCAACGGCGCCCAACGGTTCCGCTGCCCCAGCCTTTGCCCGCCCCGGGCAACAGCCGGGGACGCTGGCTGGTTGCAAACGTTTAGCTGTGGCTTTGGCGCTTCGTGGGCCGCCAGGGGACTTGGCAAAACTGCTGTCACTGCAGCTAAGCTTGCAAACAAGTGCAGAATTCCCCTTCTTTAAGTAGGCAAAAAGAGAAGGAAAAAAAAAAGGCAGTGTAGCAAGGTCGTCCAGGCTTTCTGTCTTGATAGCAGTTGGCCCGGCGCCCGGCCAAGAAAGGGAAAGTTGTGCCCACACAGCCCCCATCGCCTTGTTGCTTCACTGCGTTAGCCTGGTACTGGGAGACTGCCAAAAGCAGCGCCCTTATGTTGTTCTAAAATGGCTGCCCTGCCCACAGGAGTCCAAAACGGCTACCCCGAAACAAAAAAACACCCCATTGTTTTAAAAGTGGCTTTGGTGGCTATGTGGCCACACTGCCATGGGGTAACGGCTAACCCTGGCGCCCCTCGCCCTTGACGGAGCTGCCACGTTTGGGGTGGACTCCCACCTAGTGGCCAAGGGCGAAACGAGGGGAAAGTTGTGGCCGAGGCCCGCAGGAGAGGATGGATCTTCACCATTTAATAAACTTCAGTCTAACAGAATTGATGTGGTACCAAACTGCCTTTGAAATTTCTAAGCACTAAAGCAAGGTAATGCTAAATGCTTCCCAATGCTGGTAACTTAGCTCCACAACAAGTATTTGAAAGTATAAAATGTCTCAACTTTCAAACTTGTGCATTCTCCATGCAACAACCAAGACCACTGCTCTTCACTTTTGCAGTGCTCTTAAAATTGTCCAAGATTTTACATCCTGAACAAAGATACAATGAGGTACCACGTACCACTTAAAAATGAGTTAAAAGCTTGGGTACTGCTTCAAAGCAGAGAAAGACACACACATTAGTACTTCAGATTTCCCTGCATCATCATCCTTGACAAAATATCGGCGACCTCAGTCCTACAGTGGCTTTGACCACTAATAGGTTCCTGCATCAGTAGCAGTCAACTCCACCGCCAATTTAAACCATTTTTTCCTAAGTATTAAAGATGAAAGAGAAAGGGTTTTACTTCTTTTTCAATATCTGTAACCTCTATTATTATTATTATTTATTACCTTGGGAGAGCTTTTATCAAAATATTTTTCCTCCTTGCTTTTGTATATTCCAGGCTTATATATTGGAAACTGTTAAGATGATTTGAACATTAATGAAGTTACTAAATCATGAAGGCTGAAAGCTGAACCACTGAAAGAATCTGCACTCTCTGTCTTTCTTTCATGAATTTAATTCCAAAGCCTAATAGGACAAACAACATCTTTTATTAAATATCCAGTTCATTTTCCCATATTAAAGACTGTAGTCCTGTATCCTGAAGCCCTGCTTTAGTTGGGAAACTATAAGATAAAGATAAAAACTATAAGATAAAAACTATATCTTTTTCAAGATAAAATGCAAAATACTTGTTTTCAGGACAAAAAAAAGAAGGAAAAAAAGGCCACAATTCTTGGAACATCTTCAACTCACAAAAGTACGTAATATTAAAAATACATGCATCAAATTTAAAAGTAGGCAAAATTAGTTTTAAAATTCTAAGGCAAGTTAAACAAAGATTGGTTATAAGAGAACATATATTCCATACTCGAAACTGAATAACAGCTTCCTAAACTTGCAATTAGCTAGGCAAAAACTACCACCACAATGGAATAAAGCAGCAAAAGGCTAGCAGTGCAGCAACAGAGAGCAGCATGTTTGAAATAAACACTACAACTTTTCCACTGAAAAAAAAACAAAAACAAAACAAAAAAACCCCTAAATGTTCTTCTGTTTAGTCAACAGTGAGAAGTAGCAATATTATCTATTGCCACAAGATTTATCAACTTTTGCTAACCCAACCCAAAAGCTTAGTTATTTTTTAAACAGATATTAAAAGGACATTGGGCTAAGTTAAAAGGAAGTTACTGAAAATCTAACCTGAATATCTGAAGTACGCTATTGAATAAAATCCTATCCTTATCTTTTATGCAGCAGTAGTAATACAAATTTTAGAGAATGTGAAAAATATTCCTTGATTTCCGTTCTGAGCCAAATTTGCTTTTAGCATAATTAAGCTGACTTTGGGAGGAATTATTGCTACTCATGAAAGGCTGAATTTGTTCCTTTGTATCCGACAGAGGAGGTAAAAAAAAACATGAAAAAGGAAAGATGGACTGTCCAACATGGTAATATTTAACAATTACTGGGAAAGAGAAGTAGAGTATCACTTTTGGTTTGATTTCCCCTGTGCCGAGCTCAGTACTTTATAACTCTTCACTTAACTATGCAAGTCTTCTTTAAAAATGACTACTTTCCCTTAGGTCAAATTCATAAATAATTTTAAATATTTCCCAGACTACTGTCCTTCGAGATCATTTAGAAAGGCTTTTGAAGCAATGTTTTAAGTCCAAAAATATTCCAGCTTAACTCTGTCCCACCAAAGAAAAATTAGAATTTTTTCAAGAATCTGAAGGCAAATAAAGCAGAAGGCTCGAGTGATCTTTACATAAAGATTTATATATTATATGTATATATATATGTAATTTTTAACAAAGAGGAGCTTTAGTGCCATATATTATAGTAATAAATAAGTGAAAGCAATAGCTATCTCCTGTTCTGGAGAGAAATGTGTTACAAAAAGAGATGAGTCAGTGGGACGTGCGCACCCACCCAGACCAAATAGGCTTTTTTGGAAGCGAAGAGGTTGCGACACTACTAACATGATCCTTGGGCTGCTAAAAAATGCACATTACCCAATTATCTTATTTTTCCTTTGTTGCTGATTTCTGTCCCTTCTAGCATAGAGAATGGGAATACGTAGTGTGATGCTGCAGAGGATGGCTTTGATGGTATTTCTGTTTTATTCAGAGACAGCAGCTTATATGGATCAAGACTGTTGCATGAAAATGGATTTCTCAAAAGTATGTTGGATAAATGTATTCAGGCCAAAAATAACCTCAATTTCTCCCTTTCAAGCTAAACTTGAGATACCTACATAAAATATGTGACTTTTCCCCCCCTCCCTTTTACTTCTCATTTACCAGAAGGAATTTACTAGCAACTGTCAGACACAGAGTCCTATATACATCAGAGCAAGCATCACCAAAAGAGGCTCTTTATGAAAGAGCAAACAATCAGCAAACTTATGATCATTTTCAAAAAAGATAAAGGCTCTTCCTTTCCAATGTCTTTGCAACAGATGGATAAATATACAGTGCTGTCGGTGTAGCTCGGGAAAAGACAACAACATGATTTTAACTTGAGTTCAGTGTTATTTCAGAAAGATCATGTTTGTCATCTCTCAGCTGCTAACAGCAGTCATATGAAAATCTGTAACTCTTGTAAGTCTGGACTGGAATATCCATTCATACACTATGTGCTAGGGTAAAAAACTTTTCAGCCCTCCTGTTCTCTCTAGAAGCAAGCAGGTATTAGGAAGTTTTTTGTGAATGCAAAAACATTCAGCTTCTTCTAAGATTTTGAGATTGCCAGCAGTTGAGAGGTCAAATACTGGATTTCTGCCTTTCCTAGAGGATCTGTATTCAACTAGACAACAGCACTGCTACATTTAAAAGGATGAGTTAAAATGCTGAGAGATACTGCGCTGTTCTGTATTGACAAATACAAGTTTAAATGTTTATTTTTTGCTAGGCACCTGCATTCTGCCCCATGCATGTTACAGTGCGTTGAAACAGCTCCCAGTCTTCGCTGTGTCTCACGTCTCCTGCTGCCTGCCTTTATCTTCTGCTGCACTTGCTACTGTTGGTGAGTCCCCTGTGGACTATTTGCATCCATTTCTAGATGGGCCCTCTTCCACTCTCCCCATGCTACTTCATATGCCTTCCCACTAAATTTCCCACTCATCTGAAATATAAAAGCACTTTCCCATAACAAATTTCACCTATTAGCATAACTATATACAAAGCTTAAATTTATGTCTTCATTATAATTTAAAAGCATAAAACAGATAACATAAGGCTTAGAAAAAAAAGTATGCATTTAAAGAAAAAACTTTGCTTTTTCTCCAGAAGATCTCTGGCAAAAATGCTTCCTTTTTGAAATAGATATTAAACGTTTACTTAATTTACATATTAGAATGGGAGTACTACAGGAATCACAGCCATATTCCAGCACTGGCTTTATGTGAACTCAATCTCTGAGACCCCCTCGCTTTCAAACCTGGCCAGAACAGGCCGTACAGTCCAAAGTTTAATGTCAGGGAGAGTCCACTGCCTAAATAAAACTGGACTAAAACAGGTTGTGAAGCTCAGAGTACTCAGCCAAGCAGCTGGACACAGCCCACATTGTTCCTTACGGCCAGAGTAGTAAGAGGAAAGAGAGAAGCACTCACAGCTGCTACATACTTGATGTTACCACGCAAGACCTTTGGAAAGCACTGCAGAGTAAGTGACTGTTCTGTCCACCCTTTTGAAAGCTGATTTCTACAACAGAGAATGATAAAATCCTAATTTTTTTAACAAGCTGTTTCACCTACTGCCCAGAGAAATTTTGGCTTTTCCATACATTAATAGCTTATTCTTCGCTACTGAGACTACTCAACATACTTCACATAGACTCATAAAAGAGAAAACAAAATGGATAGAAGCTGCCAGGGATCTTGTATTTTTATTTAGGAGCACATAAAAAAGTTATGCCACAGCTTTGGTTGACTGGAATGATATGCATATGTAAGTTTTAACAATATTTTTCTTCAACGGTAAACATAACATGTACATTCAGTTGTGTGCAAGACAAACACAGTCAATAACACATTTACACCATAGAAAATGAAATGTTTTAAGTACAGAACTGTGAAATGCTTCATATTTTTGGTATTTAATTGGTATTCTGTCAAATTAGTGTGTTGAAACAATTTCACCTACTGTAAGTTTAAACACTCGGACTCTGTGGCGGTGTGAACATCATTAGAGTTGTGGCAAAAGCCTTATTTGCTTGAAAATACTACCTGGAAGTTGTCTCTCCTGCAACTTAAATGTGAAAGGAATTAGCTAACCAGGAGTTTAGTACATTTATTAATAATCAGCCACCTGAACTTAGGACAGTGGACAATATTTACATACATTTGCGATAATTTTAAACATTCAGAAATTTGTCATGCCACAGCAAATCAGGAGAACCACTGAAACAGGAGGATTCCTCTACATAACCCAATGGCTCAAAGCACAATGGACTTGCCAAAGCTTCTCACAGCTCTTGTAAGGTCTTGAATGACTTTTAATGAGAGCTGCTGACAACCACCTGAATTAGGAGAGAGGTATGAAAACCCCAACAGGGCCATCCTGGAGCCTGAGTATTGTGTTACACGTTGCATGTAACGTCAAGCATTGAGTTCTGGCTGGACCACAGTCCCTGTCTGCTTTGAAGGACTGCTAAAAAAACATAGATGGGATATTTACAATTTTCAGGATAAACTTACTACCAGACCAGCTGCAACCATTTCTCTTTTTATAAACCCTGCTTTTTCAATGTCACCCTTTGTACAAACAGATGGGGAAGCAAATAATGCTGTCTTTTCTTAGTAAAAAAAAAAAAGAAAAAAAAAAGATTTTTTGATAAAAACATATAAAAGACAATTTTATCTGCTGGATGATACACAGGTACTTACATATAAGTACAAATATTAAACAGCAAAAGAGAAGGTATTTTAGAATGTTTTATGTCTGATGTAAACACAGAATGAAAGTATGGAGACTCCAAAGTGAAAATACATCAACTTACTCCATTATGCCTAGTTATTGCAGCACATAGGATACAAAATCATTCAAATGCAGAAAACACCTGCTTACTCTCAAAAAGAGGCAAAGTGATTTCTTTGGAAATGTAGTTAAATTAAAAAAAAAAGGAAAGAAAAAAAAAAGAGAGAAAAAAAAAGCTCCTATCAAAGACATGTGTTACCTTTCAGCCCCCAAAAGAAACTCACAGGCAAATTATAAACTCCTGAAAATAGAAGTTTATAATGACAACAGATAATGCTTCATTACAGCAGCATCAACAATGCCACCATAACATATCACTGGACAGGTTTTATATTTTTGTACATGTTTATAGCAAATATTTGAAGACACGAAAAAGATTATTGTGCAGCTTTTCCATTAAAGGTGTGCAGTTTATCCAGCTGATAAATATTTCCTTAAATGTTTTTAAAAACTGAGATCTTTGACCTAAATATGTAGAGCACACACTAGTTGTCCTTAGTCTATATGGGATTAAGTGCACTATGAAATGCAGACACAAATGGCTTTTGAAAGCTCAACCATCATTTAGTCTGTTTCTCCACAATCAAACGCACATTACAGAATTGTTTAAGAAGGTGCTTCCAATTTCTCTGCCCAATTTCATTTCTTCTCACCAATTTCATTTCTTCTCAGAAAGAGTTTCAGCACTAACTTTTACATTGTGGGAGGTTTCTTCTGGAGACAGCTTAACACTAGTTTCACAGCCAGCAGATCCACTGGTAGCTGCAAAGATAAGAGAAGAAATTATTAGATTTTATAGATATTTTTCTATTTTTTCTTTATGGTTATACATATTTTCTTTATGTTTATAAGAACATCCATGGTAAAAAGATTTTAAAAGCAAAGCAAATGCAACAAAAGTTACCTAGCACAGAAACATACGCAATGTTACAATAAGTAGAAGATCTTAAAGTAAAAAGACCTTTAAGTTACACATTTATCAATCCATCACTATTAAAAATTCATTATGCGAACACTAAAATAGTAAATAAACCTCAAAACCACACATATTATCAGTAGGATAAGTACTTGGTTTGACCAAGTGAGCCTATCAGTAAAAACCCTGGATTTTAATAGATAAAACAGAAGAAAGCAGGTTTGAAAACCCTAGAAAGCAAGAAATTAACTCAGAACAGAAAAGCCAAAGCTGGCAGGGGTCAGAAAAAGAGCAAACAAACAAAAACATTCTTGGAGCTGCAGTACAATAAAAATCATTTCAAGTATAAGAAAGGGACTAATAATTCAACCTTCCCTATTCGCATAAATCTATCAACCTTTCCCAAGGAAAGGCTTCTAACATAGACAAGTCTAAGCAAAAGTAGTATAACTTTTTCTAAGCAAAAGTTAAAAAAAAAAGGGGGGGGGGGGGAAAAAACAAAGTAGTAAATATCAGTGTTTACCTTCAAACTCCATGACCCAACAGAGAGTAAAGTCAGCAAGTTCTTTCCGAGCAGGCTTGACCAGCTAGTTTATACCAGCAGGGCTGTCTTTAAGAGGCCCGAAATGCAACCTGACCTTGTTCTCAAAGCCTTTAAAGCAGCGCGGATGCCCAAGAGCAGACAGCGTGGCCAGCTGGCAGTTCAAGCTGCATGTGCTGCACACACCCAAAGCTGTCAGCTGCTTTCACCCAGCAGGAACGGGGAGTCCGACTGACCTCTCATGGTGCCACCCTTCCAACAGAATAGTATTGACCCAAGTATCACAGAAAAGAGGAGGAGGAACTTCCTAATAGATGCCACAGCTTACTTCCTACAAGTTATACTTACACATTTTGAAATATTAACATCTTTCAGAAAATCTTTTATTTAGTAGCTCCTTGAAACACAGGAGGTTCCATCTCTGTGTGAGGAAGATGGAACTCATTACTGTGGGGGTGACAGAGCCCTGGAACAGGCTGCCCAGGGAGGTTGTGGAGTCTCCTCTGGAGATTTTCCAAACCCGCCTGGATGCCACCCTGTGCCACGTGCTCTAGGTGTCCCTGCTGGAGCAGGGGGGTTGGACTAGATGATCTCCCTTTCAACCTCAACCAGTCTGATTCTTCTCTGTTTAAATAAACATTGTTTGGTATTAAGAGTTTGCACTGTTGGAGGGACATTACCCAATCTACTTAGCAGTAGTACTAAGCTAAAGAAAAAATCCAAAATGTACCATTAGAGCAAATGCCTAAGGATTCTTATCTGAACACACAGTTTGTAATAAAACCACATTTGGATGAAAAACTACAAAGCATGGAATAGTAATGACAAACTGGGGGGCATCCACAAACAGCCCAACTCAAAGGGAAAAAAAAAAAAAAGAATCAAGCAAGGTCACATTAGTAGTTTAAAGTCGAGAAATGATCAAAAAATAAAATAATTAAAATTATTATTTAATTGCTTTTCAAGCAATGTTGCAACTTCCAGGCCCACATAACAATGAGCAGCAAAATTCTGAAGTAGTCAAATGAAATGAAAAAAAAAGAAGAAAAAAGGAGAAAGCTTTTAACTGTAATCACATACATATGCTCCCTGCTCATGCGTATACATTTTAATCAGTAAAGGAAGTGTATTTTGTGTGTGCAGTAAGCTAGTGTTATTGATCAAAACATCAAAAAATGATTTTGTTTGAGTCTTATTGGTCTTTTTCCTCTTTCTTAATTTCCCTGTTACAAAGTTTGTGAGGAATCCTGCCTTTGAACAGTCAATTTTCAAGATGCACAGCATCAACCATTTGAATTTCCCGGGTCATTTTTCTTCTTTTCCCTATTTTGTAAATAGTAGATCTTCAGTTAGGATTTTTTTTTGTTCATTATTACTATTCATATTTGCAATGCTGTCATTTAAATAAATACCTCTGTTCATCTAAGAAAGACTAGAAAACCTGACATACTTAAAGAATAAGACAAAAATATGTGAATTTTCAGATTGCAACATTTCTTTCAAACACTCTGGAGCATAAGAGAAATCAGCTTTTAACAAAGCTTTACTGTTAGGATAACATGGGCAATGCTATGAATTCTACATGACTACTAAAATGCTCCCACCTACATATGTAGGGAATGCTACGAAAGAGTGGAGAAATTACACAATATGTAAGAAGAGAAATCCTGCAAGAAACAATTAAATGAGGTTTGTTATTCTACCTCTGCCAGAAGTTACTTACATGTGGGTATTTTCTCTATTGCTAGCCTTTCAGGCAAAGCTTCAAGTGGTGTTGGGAGAATTTTTGCAGGGGTGTATGTATTTAACAAACTCTTCCTTCCTGACAGTGGACTCATGCAAGTTGGAGAAGCTGAAAGGGGGCAGGGAAAAGATACACATCACAAATATTAAAAATACCATTATTAATAGCAAAATGCTAAAAATAACAGTGACAGAACCATGTATCTGTCTATCAAAAATCCAACAGCATGACCTTTTTTTTGGTATTTTCTCCCTTCTTGTAAATTGACAGTTCTTTACAGCTTTTAAAAGGCATCATCTTTCCCAAACCTAAACAATATAACAAAACTTTTTAAATACCGAAGAACTTTAAAATATTTATGAGCTGCGCTGATTTATCAGTAACACCAGTTTTCTTAAGATTACCTTCCCTCCTAGATGCAGAAAGCCTGCACTATCAAGTTAGCTGCTGATTCAAATCTAAAGCATATAAACTTAAAACCCCAGTTTTAAGAAAGAAGCAAACCCCCTGGCATTTATATTACTCTTGTATCAGTACTAGCACGCACAAGTTTTCTCAATGAAAGTATAATTCTTTAAACTTTTCCTCAAAACAACTGTTTTTCCACTTACCTGGCACACAAATTACAACCATCCTACTAAACAATAAAGGGGAACTAACTGAAAAACAGTTTGCAAAAAGCAATGGGAGAATTGCAAGAGGAAAGCATCTTCCCCCACACATGCACACGGACAGAACTTGCACTTTGTTTCAGGATCACACAAAACATGAAACATGCAGCTCAACTTATTAAGGGAAAAAAAAAAAAGTAATTGCAGGGCCCCCTGCATGTGAAGCAGCAAGTAGTGTCGAAGACACAGGACATCACAGCGCTTCTAGGTATAAAAAGCAGCACTGCGTCTTTACAGGACAGCGGTACAGCATGAAGCTGAAAGCACATGCTCAGTGGTAGTAAAAAGCATTCAGTGGTAGTAAAAAGCATTCACTATAATCCAGCTGCAACTGATGGGACCTTAGCGTGAGAAAATAAACCTAGTATTTCATAAAATTTTTGGTCCATTTTACCAATGAGTAGGGAAATTACCTCAATGGATTATGATAACTTTCATATAGCAAGAGGATACCAAAAAAGTTAATACTGCAGTTAATCTATGTTGTGGGTTTTTTTCTTCCTTTTCTCCTTTAAAAGAAACAACATTCTCAGTTTAATCATTTGCTATAAAATAGTGAAAAGATTAGCTAGAAAATATTTAACAATTTAAGATGAGTATAATTACAACTAAAAGCAGTACATGTCTCCTGGAGATTTTCACTTGATGGAGCAGCAACAGAGGCAAGAAATTCATCCACCTGCTTTAGAGACAGGGAATTGTGTAGGGTTTCCAAAGGGCATATAGAAGGCACCATGGAATACAGTTCAAAACCTGCAAAAAAAAATAATAAAAGAAGATTTCCAAACATAAGACAGGAATTAAGCTATTGCATGGGCAAGCATTAATGCATAAAACAAAATACTTATTTTAAAATAATCAATACATGCAGACATAATACTCCTGAAATCCTGATGTTAATACAACATGGAGTTGAAAAAAGGTGGGCCAATTTCCAGAATAAACTAAAGTTCCATGTAACGGGAACATGGGATACAAGTCCCATGCACATGTACAAGTCACATATACAAAACTGGTTTACAAACATCATATCAGTTCATGAAGAATAACCTTCCTTTAAGATTAAGTCACTAAAAGAAGTGAAGAAATGGCAGTATTTCTCCTACTCATTCTCATCTGAGGCAGAACACTGAACAGATAACTCATTCATGCAAGTGGACAGCTGTGTTGTCAACAGCTGGCTGAGACAGAAGAGCTAAAATGCTAAAGCTCTCAATGAGAAATATTTGAATAAGTCGCCTTCTATCATCTCAAGTATTCTGTGAAAACAATTGTTGTCTCAAGTATCCATGGAAAACCATGATTAGCACTCATGTACTTTTAGGTTACAGGTTTACAGATTTACACCTACCTTTGTGGATTTAAAAATCAGTACTTAAAACACTAAAAGTTTTATATATTAGCACAGGTAAGTATACCAAACGAAAATCTAGAATTTACTGTAGAATTACTCTTCTACATTAGTATTTATCATAAACCAACCATGCATATTTGTATTACTAACATATCAAACGCATTTAAACACATTGTGGCATAAAACTGCACTTCTATAAACTGAGCAAGTTGGATAACTCAGCTCTCTTCATCCAATTGCATTTCAAGAGAGGAAAATGTGTCCATTAGCGTTCTCACATATAGCTTTAACATTCCATTCAATACTATAAATGTATAGTTGCTACATTTCCTTTACGATACTTAAATGAAGAAACAATAGTGAATGAAATAATGTTTAGAATTTCAGTTCAAGGTACATTTTTTTTTTCTTTTTAAAGAAACAGCAATCTAACTGTGAGCTGTTCCCTCCCACAAAATAACAAGCATCAATATTCCTCTGCTAGCCAGGGTTCCCCATTTGATCCTCCCTTAGTGATTTACATAGAAAAAATAACTCCACAAAATTTCAACCCAAGGATGTCTGGGTTCATATTTGGATGCACCATGGCCATACTCAAATTTGAGGGAGAGCCACGCCAGCTATACAATCAACTGCAGCGTGCTTATGCCAGCTTCACTAAAGTAAAGAAAAACATTGCATTTCTGGGAAACTTTCCATGTGCAAAAGAAACACCAACACATTCTTCAGTTGTATTTTTTTTTTCTTAAAAAGACAGCAGCTAAGCTTTAGTGTAAGCACTAGAAAGGCTCGCACACATGTTAATAGCCTGTATAACTGTGCATGCATGCAAAGCGCAAACCCTTTCTTTGCATTGCAGTAAGATGCACAAGAGTTCTCTCTCTATCCTGGCAGAAGTGTCACCAGCAGCTGAATTCATTTTTTCACTTTTCAATCTTACTCTTGCACAGAATGCAGTGGGACACTGTCAGGTTCACTTTTTTTAAATACCTATTAATGTTTCAGTGCAATATTTAAAACCTGAAAGGAAATTCAAAATGGACCCTGAAAAAAAGAGGAAAAAAAAGAAAACAGCTCTTTACTTTTAGGAATTCTCCCTCTTCAGGTCTGGAGACCTCTGCTATCAGATAGCCATACCCCAGCCATACAGTATTGTAATACTTTTATATCTAAAGTATATGACTTAGAAACGCAGAAAATCTACCTAACGTGTTTTATTTGATGATTTTATGATAAGTTCTGGTAGGCATAATGAATTTGAGAAACTTAGCCAAATATTTAATAACAAAGAAGACTGACAGTATCCGTTTAATGGAGCCATTTCCTGCAAACTAACATCCTTTGGTGTTTGGCTGTATTCACTCTTTGCCCTCCAAGTGCAAGGCAAGGAAAGGGTTAACGCAGCACTTCCAAAAGCCACCCTGCTGTCTTAGGTTTAAGAGCTAGAGACACATACCACAGGAGCCTAGAAATTCCACAGAGGCATCGGACCAGCACCTAAAGAGGTGTGGGTGCTCTGCACAGAGGCCCAGAAAACAAGGTAAAGCTCCGTCAGAAGGTAAACTGTTTCACCATGTTCCTTGAACTAAAGATGAGGGGAGGGGGAAGGCTGGGGAGTGAGTCAGAAGGTGAGAGAACAATATAAAAGGAAGAGGAGGAGAGTGAAAGGGACACAGAGAATCAGAATGACAGGCCAGGAGACAGACAAAATGACACCTCTATGTTTGCATGTTAGTAGGGGAGCTCTCAGAAACCTTTATGTTTCATGGGAGCTCACATGGCATGCGATAGCTCGTGAAAGATGTGTGGTAAAACAGCTTCATTAAATGAATCAGAACCACCAATGCATTCATTAAAAGCAATTTGGATGGATCTATTTTTAAAGAATGCAGTCACAAAAGAATGCTGAGTGGAACAGAAAGTAATCCAGCTAATAAGCATCTATACTCAAATGCAGCCCTTACTTTCTGCCTTCGTAAAGTTTTGGAAATACTATCCAATTAGATTCTAAAGATAAAGAAAAGGTTCCTACATATCGTATTTGAAATATAAGGCTATAGTGGGCCTTTCTAGAGCAAATCCAAACGTCAGTCTTACTATGCCAGCTTCCTTCAGGAAACACTGCAGTGCAGCTCCCTAGGAGCTCCAAATGCAGGTAGTTAAGGAGCATTTTGCTTCATGGCAAAATGAAGCGAACACTCACTTTTCCTCAGCCTCACTCCTAAACAGGTGCATTTTGAATCTAACACAACCGTGCTGATGCTTTCCACTGCACTTGCCATGATATATCATCATTACCGTCCTTGGCCCGCAGTCGGGTGCCTTAAAACTGAAATTGAGAAATCTGGAAAAGGTACGTTAAGATCTGGTGTATGCTGAAGACCACGTGTGGTTTCCATGAGCAGGATACATTTGGGGTCTATTTAATCACGTAGAAAGTTAGGCACGAAATATTTTGCTGTGGAAGACAAAGATATAGCTCCATCCTTTGTGTTAAACCAGACTCCTACATATTTTTTTTTTTTTTTTTTTTAAAAAAAGTAGACTGAAGACAAGTTCTCTTTCATCCTTGATTCTCAAAAGGCCAATGGAAGCGACAGGCAACCCTTTCCCTGTAATTTTTTAGTGCAATATTGCAGTAATTTGCACACCCAATGAACAGAGGAGAAGTATGATCAGGTAAATTTTTGGTTCATTGACAGGTATTGTGATTCAGCAGGAATGGAACTAGAACTTCTGCTCTAATTCTTTTTTTTTTTTTTTTAATTTAGCATCACCTCAAGAAGACAGTCATGAAGTTGATTTGTCAGCTCCATTATTTGCTTTGGAATGGGAGGGAAATAGCTCAGCAAAAGGAGACAAAGAAGCAGCAGCAGCTATCAAGAAGTGTATACCCAATAAAGATCCGATACGATTGTTTTTATCTTGTACCATACAGTCTGATCACATGAGAAATGGGGGAGAATAATTTATTAGAGATCATGATTAACAGCAGCATTTCAATTTTTGAAGATTTTTCTGATGAATGAATTTTGACATCGTATTTATACTAATGGATGATAAAGAAGAGATTTAGGATATCTAATGATTACAGATATATTTGGAGTTGTGCTTGAAGTTAGGAACGACAGACGGTTGGATGATACTGTACACCCCATATTTGAAATAAAAATAAAAGGGATGAAGCAAGGAACCTTTTGTTTTCGTTTTAAAATAAAAGCAAAACGTACCATTGGTTGGGTGTCGAGCAAATGAGATAGAAAACCTTTTAACAGCAGAACCGCGTGTGGTGTCTGAGAAAGAGAAAAACAGGTACCTGAAATTCGTAACAGCTACCAAAAGAGGGACATTTTCAAAAAAGGAGAGGAAGAGGAAAGACAAAAAAAGAAAACAAAATAACCAACAAAGGAGATAAGAAGGTGTTAGAACTGAGTGGCATGCAGAGGGGATCAGGGAAAAGGGCTAAAATCTAAATAGAGGTTAAAAGAAGAAAATTTGGGCTGTTGGTAACTACAAGATGTGTCATGAAGTGTATGAAAACAAGCAGAATGAGCTGGTGATTCTGGCATAGGAGGTTATATCAGGTTAGAGTTGAACATTGAGTAGTGATTTTTTTGGGGGGAAAAACAGCAGGAATACTGTTTCATCTCAATGTTATAAAGGGATTTACATTCTGAAATCTATGGAAAGAGTTTCTGCTCTACCCCAGATTATACAAAACTGAAAACCTCCTGCTCTTCAGTAAGCCAAACCCCACCAGAATAGAGTCAGGAATCCTAAAATTTTCACCATCAGTATTTTTAAGTTAGTTTATCATTTCTCTTATTCCTTGTGTATGCTGTAAGCAATTTAGTTCAAGACCAATAAGAAATGATAAAACCAGAAGCTTGAAATGAGAAAAAGAATTTCAAAACGTAAAATTTAGTGTATTGAAAAGGGGCACTTGCTGAAATCTCTTGGCATGTATTGCAAGCCTGTGAGCTAGTGTTCAATTCAGGAGAGTAACAAGAATTAACTACGCTATTAAATCAAACACAAGCAAGCTACGGGCAATACAGAAGCAACGGAAACTCATACAATTAATACTAAGGCAAAGGATTCTAGGATTCCATGAAAATCAGTAACCTCGGATTTATCTTTAGAAGCTTAATGTGGCCCGTGGGTTGGTGCGTGCATGTGCGCGAGTGTGCACATACCATCTATGAAGCCAGAAGAAGTCAGCTTTTTACGATGAGTACGAGCATAATCCTGTAGGTTAGGTGCACTCGAAGAACCCCCGAGCACTGAGGTGCTAAACAGGCCCGCACACTGAGACCCTGATGGGAGTTAGAGAAAATACATACAACAACCAGGTGTTCGTCCATTCACATTGGGGATGCATGCAGCATGCAAGCACGGGGCTCTTACCACACAAAAGGCAGCTTTTGGCAGTGCCTGGGACACGTTCACAATATGCTTGTAATGTCAAAGTGGCACTTGGAGGCTGAAACTGTCATAATTTATTGTGCTGCTACTCCTGACCCAGCACCCTCTGCTACAGAGGGCAGACAGGATTGACTTTACCAAAGTGACTTCACGGTCTGTTTTCAGGTTTGGTAAAGAAAAGTTACCAGTTAGCGTCCAGGTAAGCAGAACCAAAGCAACAAAACAAAAGCAAGATGATGATGTAAACGCTGCGGGGTTTAAAGCTGGCGGTCCTGAAACAAATAAAAACTGGGTAATACTGCTCATTGCTTTCATCCAAATCAACCTTGGAGATGAGAGGCTGCAATGACGTACTCATGCATTTCCACAGATTAACATGGAAACATTTCCCTTTTAACCTCTATGGAATGGTAACCAAAGCAGAAATACTCTACAGTATTTCAAGTGCCTTTGTTGCCAAGGGTAGAAACTGAAAACATCTACAGGTTTTCATCAAGGTTAGCTCAAGCTTCTTCCTAGGAAAGACTTCTGTTTATTTCCATGCAATCGAAATGCTTTTGCTACCACTTGTATAGTCCTGCCACTAGGAATTTTAAGGTATCTCTGAAAGTCATACACAGAAATAAAAATTTTTATAATCCACCATATATAAGACTTACAAATGCCAGTGAATAAAACGGAAAAAAATGCTGTAATTTTTTTCCTTTCATCTTCACTATGACTCGAAGGGAAAAATGGTTCACTAGACCAACTATTTGGAGATATTTCCTTTCATTGCTTTGGATGACCCAAATGAGAGGAAACATTACTAGCACATGTGACCAATCACAGCCAAAAGAAACAGGTGCCTGGTCTGTGGCAAAAGCACCAAAAGTAACATCTTGACCTACACACACAAATATTTCATCTTCCACAAGCCATATTGTGTCACACTGACGAAAAAAAAAAAGTTGTTTAACTTAGCAAGCACACATTAAAACAGGACTTCAGTAAACGAGAGCACCTGATGTATGCATTTTACTACAGAAAAAAATATAAGTAGGGAGAAAAGTATCACAGAAAGATTAGACAAAAATGCACATTTTTACAAGGAAAGGAAAAGCTACCTCTCGCCTGATATATATATATAGCTTATGTATTTTCTATGCTGCATTTTTCCCATGAAAAGACATTTTACATTTGCAGGAAAAAAAAATGCAATATTGATTTACATTAGTGCAAAACGTCATGTTTTTGCATGTTGGTCAAATGAATGCCTGTTTCAGAGAAACAACAGGAAAACATCACTTGTATTACAAGAATTTGAAACAACACATTGAATTATAGCAAAATTAATTCTAACACTTAAAGACAGAAATTCATTTTTGAAAGGGTCTGTGTGCAAAAGCCCTGATATACCCAAGAAACTTGAAGTTTGTTTCTTTGTTACCACACCTTCAATTCCATCAATTGCCCGTGGTAGGAAACATTAACTGTCTTTAAGAAAAGTTTTAATGGTTTCCAATGTAGGCCTTTCAATCCCAGAGATTCTGCAAAAACCAACAGCTCAGTCATAAACTATGAAATCTTAAAAAGCTACATTACGCTAAAAATAATCCTGTGTACCTGTTCTGGGCAGTAAAGAGTCAGGAACGTTAACAGTCTCCAACAATTTGCTCTTTTCAACTATTATTTACGTAAAAACTTTTGCTGCAAAAAAATAAAATTGTCCCATTCAAAAGGTTGTACTGTTTCAGACAATCAGTAGATATTATTGATTACAAATACTACCTGGTCCTGGTCATGAAAAAGATTTAAATCAATTGATCAATAAATTAAATAAAAGGAAAAAATAATACAGGAAGCACAACTGTGCAGAACACCGGGCAGAAGAAAAGCTAACACGAAACGAAATGTCAATTGTATGCACATACCTAGACCAGCCTGCTTTTGTTCCAGAATAGTTCTTGGTGTTCGTAAATTACTATTGCTCTCTGATAGGACCTGGATATGGAAAACAGAAAAATAAGGAAAAGTAGAACAGGAGCATGAAATGGCTATTTAATTTGATACAGCAGCCTGTTTCAGACAGACAAGTGTTAATAAGCTGTATGATAAGTGTTAGTAAAAATATGTAAAGGAAATATGAAAGATCATGCAATATCCCCTTCTGAAGGGAGTCCGTTTTGACATATGAGTTCCTTGCAATGAAGTGGTGCAAAGCAAGCATTCAGAATGGAAAAGGACACAGACCAAGACATGTATGAGAACAGACATTTGAGACAGATTTTATTTTATTTTACCAAATGCACTCTCCTAAACTGCGCCTGTATTGAAAAAAAGGAGGGGAGGGAAGGAAAGACAGACAAGCTATTGAGGACACCATACAATCACTGACCCATGCACGGCCTCAATCAGTGTCATCCTCAGATGCTCACAGCCTTTACCAATATTTACTTTCCCTACATAGTTCTAGAATTTTCCACAATAAAAAGAAATTACGAAATTTTTTTATAAAAGAGAAGGGTAGGATCGACAGAACACCATCCATTGCCACAGAGGTAAAACAATATCTTGAAATACTAAACAGCCTTTAGGTCTTCATTGATTGATGCTTCGAAATGTTTGTACCCTTTTTTCCTTTTTTCTTTTTTTTCCTGCTTCCTCCCCAGCATTTAGAAACATCTTCAAAATATTGTACAGTTCAATGGATGATGTGCTGTGTTGGGAGTTTTAGACACCTCCAGATACAGAAGGCAAGAATTATTAGTGCTAGAGTTTGTTCCCTGCAGTAGTTAATACCAGGCCACTGAAAATATGATATATGCAAAACAAGTTTTGAGTAGCAATATGAAGTTCCAAATAAATTACTTTAAATGGTACTGTTTGCCATTATTTTAAAAAAAAATTCAATTTACCTACCACCAAATTAAGCAATGCCATTTTCAAAGTCTTAAAGGACAACTAAGCCAAAGCAGAAATCTCTTTCATTAGGCAGTAGACTGTGTCTTTTTCTACTGTGTTAACATTTGCATTTCCTAAAGAGGAACCAATTCTTCAGGGAGATGTGCAACACATTCCGTGGAAAAAACATGCACTTGCTCTTTTTTCCCCCCCCCAAACATTCTCGGGAAGTAATTTTAAGAAGTGGAAGAATTTGCTTCGAATGTAATCCATAACAAGGGATTAGATGTCCTTAAAGACAGTTGGTTGTTGCTCGGAATGCATAATAATGTTGAATGAAGTAAAGTTTAAAAACCTGTTGCCATGAGCCAAAAATACTGGATGTGAAAGCCAATGATTTAGGGGAGACAGGGGAAGAAGTGATTTGTTCCCCTGATCTGCGTCTTCGACGCCCAGTACCCACACCACTGGTGTAATGCAGCCAGGTACCAATACACTCTGGGCTAGACACACTCAGGGGGCTCTCTTCCTGGAAGTGAGAAAGGGGGCAAAAAACAGCAAAGCATGC
Organism: Tinamus guttatus; assembly: GCF_059628265.1. Classification (NCBI taxonomy): domain Eukaryota; kingdom Metazoa; phylum Chordata; class Aves; order Tinamiformes; family Tinamidae; genus Tinamus; species Tinamus guttatus. The sequence goes on from NW_028288676.1 coordinate 157,148, forward strand.
AAAGTTAGATTCAACAGAGCCAAATGAACAGGAAAGAAAAAAACCCGCTCTGCTCGCACCCGGACTCTATACACGGCTTCTTTCACAACTATCCTACGGGGACTAGGGACTCCAAAGCTATTGGTTCTGCTCGTGATCACTTGTATCTTTAAACACAACAGTTTCATCACGTTCTGGTAGGCTAATTATTAAAAATAGCTGAGGTCTATAATGGTTTTAAAGCTTAAAAAATTCCTCTACATGTTGAAAGTAACATCTATTATTCTTGACATACTATTTAACAGTTTCCCCCTCTAAGCACATTAACCCTTCCTATTTAATACTTAATAGTTTTCATTTCTAATCTGGGAACTTGACTAAATATTTCTAACACCTTTTATAATTGCCTTGGAGATTTTACAGCTGACTGTCTGGTAGTGGCACCATGGGTCTTGCAACTTAAATTATACTAGTTTTCTAATGCTGGACAGCTCTAAAACTTGAAGGGACATTGTCAGGCTAAGATTCCCCCAAGCCCTACATAACTATTATTACAATGATTAATAACAAACATTTTTGGTAACATAGCATTTGATTTTCAATGCTGACAAGCATTGACTTTACTGTTATAACTCTACTTTTTTGTTTTCATAACTGAATGTGGAATTGCAATGCATCTTCTGTAAAGATTGCGGCCTACAACCCAGATTAAAAGTTACATCTAATACTACCTGACAGTGTCCCTTAAATTAATGGACATAAGTGATAAGAGAATTGCCTATAGGAAAAAAAAATCAAGGCAGCTGCAGTTTAAGTTGCAATAAAATGATACTTCTAAAAACACGTGAAAATACCATTTGGTGTAATTCTTCGAAATATTTGGCTTTGCAGATTTCAGTGTGCCAGATGAGATTTCCAATTTTAGTTTTTAAAGAAAAATTAATAGCAAATCATTTCTTTAAGTAGGCGATTTCCTTCCCAGAAATAAATGCTGAATGCTGCAACACACCCTATTTGAACATGCATTACCAGCACAGCCAAAATTTAGCAATTTATGTCCTTAATATATTTTTAAAGTAACTTTTAAGTAATTTATAAGAATGAAAACAGTTAAAAAGTTGAAAATAATATTAAGTTGTGCGTGCGTGAACTCATAACGAGGAGGGGAGCTTGCATGATCATAGTGAAAGCAGCTTTTGAAAACCCGAAGTACTGATGTTGTGAGCATTGGTTTATGATAAAACTTGTAAATAGAAAATGTAAGACATTCCCATTTACTACCTCTGTTAATTTATGACAGCCATGTGAAGCTATAAAGATATACTTGTAGCAGAAAACCATGCATCTTGTTTCTCTCCACACTGCTAAACCAAGCTGCTCGTAATCCTGCTTCCGCAGTGCTCGCACTGCATACAAGCAGCGCATTCCCAACACAAACACCAAAGGAGAAGCACTGGGTGCAGATCTTAAGTTCTGATGGTTTTAAGCAACTGAAAATGAGGCAATGGGAAGCTGTTAGTCTACTTCTAGCACTCAAGTCACACAGGTGCCACTATGCACCAGCTGAAGCTTTTCCACTCAGCCACACAAGTGGTACCACGACCCCGCTGTGCATCCTCCACTGCTGTGACACTGAAGCCATATCTGAAGCACATCTAGATGTCACAGCCTTCAAAACTGCAGACTAGACTGTTTGGGTACCTAAACACTTTGTGAAATACAAAACCCACCCACTTCAAGAAAGACTGCCAGTTTGTTCTCTTACCTTCAAGGGCTGGACCACCGGAGCCACTTTCACTCCGCGTGAAAGCAAAGGCAGCTGGAAACATTTCTCTCGCCTCCGGCTTCCCCTTTGCCACCCCAACCCTCCAGCATCCCTCTCAGCATGATCACCCTGCAAGGTTTTTGCTTTATTCCCCAAAGCAGCTGCCTTAATAAGGATGAATACAAAGCAATGTGTGTTAGTTTGAAGGAGATGTGCGTTTAGACTGAAAATGTTTCCAAATAGTATTTTTTTTCCTTCTATAGTTTTAAGAGTGGGGTGGAGAGGGAGCAAAGTATTAGCAAAGTATTTTGTGGCAAAATAATCACTCATTTCAAAAAAAGCCATTCAGATAGATCACTGCCATGTGAAATTTCCCACAGAATTAGAGCAATCCTTTTAGGAGGCATAGTATCATTCTGGTTTTGTGTAATCAAAAGCAGAACTGCCTTTTGTTAAAAGCAAGCAGAAAGTTAATTTCTGTAAAAGACATGCTCCGGAACAGAAACACTTACTTCAACAGAACCAATCTTCCTGGATCTTGGAAGAGGTGACTTTCTGTGTATGTGAATTGGGTCTGACACCATTGGCTTGAACATCACTACTGACCGATCTGTTTCATCCCTTTTAGAAGCATGTGCCTCCTCATCACTATCATTTCTATGAGAGGTTTTCTTCGAGCCTTCATTCTACAAGCAATAGATAAATCCTCTTCAATTTAACTACACATTTGGCACCATGTAGACAGAAGTGATCATTAAGTAAACCTTTTGGGCAAGCCAAAAAAAAAAGATTAATCACATAGCATTTAATGACTAGTCATGAAAACATATTTTCCTCCAGGCTTTTTACGCATCTGTGGGTGTTTGCTCCTTACTGGCAGCTGCACACGACAATAAGGTCCTAAGTAACCACACTGCTCAACTACTCCACTTTCTCTTCACATAGCAAAGGAATTCTGGATCCAGAAACCAATCACAGAAGTCTCACCACTCTTTACTATCACTTATTTCTAAGAAAGCAAATAGTAACTACACATACAACTCCAAATATATCAGTCCTTCCTCAACATCTACTATCAAAAATTCCAGACTGTACCACTTCCTAAATACTTCTTGCATTTGCCAGAACATCGCTGATATGGCACTACCTGCTGACACCATTTTTATTACAAGGAGTACTTTGCATTTCTAGCAAGACAGTTGGGCAAAGTCAAATGAAGGTGTAAAGTATGTGTCTATTTCCCCAGCATCCATCCAAATCGGAAGAGCGTGTTAGCATTTCCTTTATTGTCTTAAAGCAAATAAAAACACATTTTTATTTTTCATCTAGCAAAACGTTTTAAAATTTGTTTTACATATATCCACATCTTGAAATACTGACTTTTGTTTTAAAGAAAGACACAATTATTACCTCTCGGGAGGCAGGTCTATATCCATATCCAGCTGGTAAATTTTTATCTTCCTCACAGCCTTTGGCTCCTGGACTAAAGTGCAGCTCTACATGAAAACGTTCCTCTGAAGAAAGTTCCTAAAGAAAATGATAAATATGTTTAACCCTAATATACAGTTTAGAATCACAAATTCCCCAAAATATTTACCCACTTTAAATACCTTGTTTGGATCCTCATAAAGCATGATAACAATCTGTGTCATGTAATTGAGTTCATTGACAACATTCAGGTAATCCATAGCTCGCTTCCACTGTTCATCTTTTGACTCCTAATGAAAGGGGGAAAAAAAAAAGCACTTTGTGAACCACATTTAAATCTAGAAAATTGAAGTCAGTGATTGGCTTTAAAATGACTTATGATCTCTGTGTCCCTCACTCTGCATTTGAATTGATTTTACTTTCGAAGAAGTACAAAGCTCTTTCCAGGTAATGAAAACCATATATATAAACACATCATGGACAACAAGAAAAAAAATATAAAATGATTTTAAAATACTTAAATGCCTAAACATTTATGTAAGTTTTCATAATTTATTTTCTTCCACGTTCTTTTGGTAGTGATAGCATATGTAGACTTGTAGAGAGAAGAAACAGTCCAAATTCTCCTGATAGGAGTGTTTGATTTTGTTAGAAACTAATTCGAAGTAGTGTTTGGTTGAAAAGCTTTCTATTTTTATCTATAGCCATATCTATAGATATGTATGTATACAAATGCACAAACCCATAAACAAATGTGTGTATGTATGGTGGGTTTATTTTGCACCACCAAATTCAGGCTTAACAAGACAGAGGACAAAAACAAACAACTGAAATTATCAAGCTGTGTTTCTAGATATTTCTCTGCTAGTCAAATGAACAGAATAACTTCGGGCTTCCAGAATATAGGGTGAAGAGAAAGCCTCTACCACGCATTCCCAAGCTATTTAAAATGAATATCCACCTTTTTCATGCTCTAAAAGCGGTGCAGTGATTCTGAAACACACTGCATTTAGAAAACTATCTTACAGGAAACTTAAAATTGTCTCAGCCTGAAACCAAAGGTTATTCTGCTATACCACCCTGTGACACCGAAATCTAGGCCTAAACATGATTTTTGGCTCCATAAGTTCACTTACCAAAATCAGAATCAAGTATATTCAAAAGAGTATTCATTCAAAAATTAACTTAGTATTCAAGTACTATCTAAGGCACTGCATTTGTCCTCTCCCTTCAGCTCAGTAGTGAGAGTAGAGGTAAGTGAGAGTAGGTAAGAGGTAAGAGAGAGTAGGTCGTAAGTGATTTGGAGGAGCTTGTCCTTTCCACCGAGCAGTTAAAAATTGCACCATAGATTCTTGAAGCCAGAGTTTAACAGAAGAAAAAGTGTTTAACTTACATCACATAAGGCACCATAGCGAAGGGTGGATAACAAGGAATGAACATGACTCTCGCTGGTGAAATACAGCCGTGTGCGAACGTGCCGCTCAGGGGACATAACGCCCCGCGAGTAGCTAAAAAGTCAACAAAGTCTTATTAGACCATAACATGAGCTCGTTTTAGAAATAGCTTTTAACAAATAAATCATAGTTTTCAAATGACTGATCTGGGAAGACATTTCAAATATGAAAGCCATACAAGACCTCCAGTAAATCTTACAAAAGTTACTTTAACTATTAAAAAAAAATTGAAGACTTACAGGGGGTGAAGCTTATTTACAGTATCATCATCTTGAGTTCTCTGAAGGTCAGAACGAATTTTTCTAACTAGAGGAGTGCAGTAACCTTTGGCAATCTCTAGTTTCTCTGCCTTGGAAATACCATACTCCTGCATAGGAAAAAAATGACTTAGAAATCTTCACCTTTGCGTTCAAGGCCCAGATATTAAAGTCTCCTAATATTTTGTTCTGGCTGCAAAGTGTTTTTAAACATGTTTTTAGTGTTCAAGTGTACTTCTCTTCATGTAAGACAGGGTCTGCCTGTATGCTCTTTGGGTCAACATGAAAAAAATCCGTTCACTTGTGAAGTAGCTCATTCATTAGATAAGCCACAAAAGCGGATGCATCCTGGTATGAAGAAGCTCTTTTCCTGAAGCAAAACATCCAGAGAATGTTCTTACCCTGCACCATGTTCAGGCATTTATAATGAGTTTAATCTCACCTGATTTCAATTCACTACCCCTTTTTTTTTTTTTTTTTAAACTGTCAGCAGAGAGAGGCACAGTATCTATTTTAGCCTGGGGCAAACCATCCCAAAGGAGATCCTAATTCATCTCCCACAGTACTGAAAACCACGGAGTATTTTAAGAGACAGGCATGTGGTAGTAAAATACAATTGAAAACTAAGTATAACGACAAATGCTACAATATTTATGACACTTAACATCTCCTTTTTCAAAAGCCTCATGCTCTATGCTACCCATCAAATGAAAGCAAATTCATCGTTATGATGGATATCCTGGTTACCCTGTCACCAAAAGGTGTTTTCCCTTTTGTATTGTGGGGGTGCTCCAGGTTTTCCTGAATTCCTTCAGGATGTACCCTTATTTTATATTCACTCTTCTCTGAAACTCTATTCAAAAGTAACGTTTGAGGGTCATTGCTCTTCGGCTCTCCCTGCTGCAGGGAGTTTCAGAGATGTGGAGGGGAAGAAGCTCCCTCACTCGCTGCATAAGATCAGGGCTCTGTAACTGCACAGGTACTTGGAGACAGTTTTAGTCTGTTCTGTCCCACAATGTAATTTCACATCCTACAACATTTTAGACTAGTCTGAACCAAACAGCCTGCAGTGTAAGGAAGTTCAACTTGTCTACTTCTGGCTTACTTAAGAAAAGTGAAATTAAACAGTTTGGGGTTATCTGCTAATGTCTGTTTGCAACAGCCTGAAAAAGCTTCTAAAAGCTTTAATTAAGTTAAATAAACTTTCAGAAAACGCAGGTGTTCACACCACCTCCACTTAAATCTATCAAGAATAACTGAGACGAACAAGTTCATTTTAATATGCTGCATTACAGGAAGCATATATGCTCAGAGTTTATTGCTGCTGGAAAAGAAATAATAATTCTGAGCACATTAAATCTGATGAATTATGTATCAAAACTTTTCCGATGCTAAATATTCTGCTTGTTACCAGAAAATAAGAAGTGAAATGTAAGGCTTCTATTACTGCCAAACATAGGAACATTCAAATTAAAAACATGACAGAATAGGCATCTTTCATGTAATTTGATTAAATACTTATTTTAGAAGCAAGTCACTACCCGAAAATGCTTACCTGAGGAATCACAATGTCAGCTAAAGCCTTTGAAAGCCTGTATAATTCCATTGTGTTTTCTAATTTTAAGGAACAATTGTGCTGAACATCATATTTTATACAGTCATAAATATCAGGAATTTTGCTAATGTCGTATCTTCCATTCTTTGTTTTGAAGTCTTTTTCCAGCTTGGCCCACCTGCGCAGCATCAGTTCTAGTGTTTCACTGTGGTACAACTGAATATCTGGACAGACAGACACCTCACGTAAGTATTCAGGATCGTGCAAATAACAAAAGCGCATTTTCAGTTATGTTATTAACCCTTTAAACAATTTAACAGAAGCTCTGCTTTACTTTCATTTGCTTTTCCTATTCCTTCTGCAAACTGGCGAGTCCCAACTTATTACGACAAGAATTTCTGCAGATACTTGAACGCTTCTAGATGCCACGAGAGCCGTTACCTCCAAAATGACTAGGGGTTCTTCCTGCTGCTCTCACATAATTTTGGAAGCACAAAGCTTTTATTCTAGGTTCACACACACAAGATCAGACTGAAAACCATTCCTGATTAAAGTTCTGCTATAAGCCAGTTTAATGAGGAAAGGTTATATTACAATTCTCTCTCAAATGTATGTTGAGAGAAATTAAATATAACTACAAAATATTTAAGTACCTGCAGACTTTGGATCTTCCATTCTTTGCCTGATCTGAGAAGTCAAGCTCTGGATTAAGGAATAGACCTTGTCACACGTCTTTACAGGATTTTTGATAACCTGCATCGATTTTATCAAAGAGATGCTTCCAGATGGAGTAAGCTGAAATTTCAGATAAACACAAAATTACCTAAACAAACTGGTTCATTTTTAAACAACTGAGGAATCAAGATAAAATTAAATATCATTTTCAGAATTTGATTTTAGTAGGTATGCCCTACAGAGTAAGGGCATTTTAAAGGATTAGATTCTTTTTTAAAGTTTCCTAACTATTTTCTCACTGTTCCTAAAAAAATAATACTTACATTTAAAGCCAAGAATAATTTTTTTTTTATTTTGTACAAAGTCAGCATGGACTTTACTTAGATGTGCTAATTTAGCATGTTAATGAGATGTTTCTTTTCACTGTTTACAAAGTATTCTATTGCTATTCAGCAATATATCATTCTTGGAACTAGGAAAAGGCATTGCAACAAGTTAAAAATCGGTACAAATTTTAATAACTAGGCAATATATATTGCATTCCCCATCCCTCATATACTTAAATCTCTTCAACAATTTAAAAAAAAAGTAAAAAGAATTACTAATGTCTTCTCTATTAACAGTTATAATCCTGTCAAAGTTTTAGCTATTCTGATAACTCATATGGCAGGAAGGGACAAAATATTTGAATGAATTTCCTGCAGATTCCTTCGTAGTCCAAATTACTTGCAACCACATAATTTTTCAAAATAGGTCAATGAAATCCCTGCCTACTTCTTCAATACAAATATTTGCTTAGCTATTTATTTGACTTCACAGAAAAAGTCATCCCATTCTAACCTTATCATAATCATCAGCAGTAAAATCCCTGTCCCTCTGGAGAATTTCATGGAGTCTTGCTTTAACACGATGCTGGCAGCTGCTTAAGGAATCACTGTCACTGTCCAAGAGACCATTCATGTTAGCACTCTTCACCATCTGGACAAGAATAGGAGTCAGCTCACCCTCTAAGGCCAGTAGTCCCTGCAAGAAAATAATGTAATTAGCTGAAAGAGATGAAGATGAAATGTAAAAATACCTTCAAAACAGAACACCAACAATTGTAATCAAGGTTATACCTCTTGCCTACATGCTAGATACACAGGGACATGGCAGGTAACTTGTGCAGCTTGCAGGGAAGCGGCCCCCAAAGCACCATCTTTGCGTTTAGGTCTGCTAGAGCGGAGCTCAAGGGTGCTGAGGACAAGCCCCAGCACCAGCTGAAGCGAACCTGGCACATCAGGGGTGCTGCCCAAGCTCCAGGGAAGCCCTGGCTGTCCAGCTCTTGGGCTGCGAGGGTGCCTGGAGCCTCTCCCCAAAGCTGGGAGTAGAGGTAAGTGCTCTGGTGAACTGAGCCACCCAGTGAAGACCTATGGTAAGAGTCAGCAGACTGAAAGACTGGAAAGGACTGATGTCTATTCCTACGGCTGCAAAAGTTCAACTTGTCTGCAGAGAGCTGCTCCCTCAGAGATTCACATGCCAGGCACATTAATTGGAAACCTATCACATTGCGCTACATACTTTTTGGAAAAAAAAGAATTAATTCCTTTGAAGTGGAGCCTTATTGCAGCACAGACTGTAATAAACCATACAACACCCTCAGCCTTCAACAGAAAAACACAACCCTGTGAGTATCAGGGCTCTGGAGCGACGCTGCAGGTTCCTGGGGCACCTTGGCAAAGGCGGCCGCCGTCATCTGCACGCGGCCCTCGTCGGAGGCGTAGATCTTGAGGTCGTGCCGGTAGGTGCTGTGCAGCCGCAGCAGGCCGCAGCCGGGGAACCCCGCGTAGTCGCCTGCAAAGAGACACGCGGCTCACGCGGCCGTCCCGCCCTCCGGCAGCAGCCGCAGCTTAGGCAGCTCAAAGCAACCTTCTCCTCTTATTTTCATTAATTTGTTTTACCTTGTCCACCTGGATACATGCACCTGAAAGCCCTGCCCAGCTCCTCCGCTTGAACCCTGCCTGCCGGGGTCAGCTCTCCTCCCCACTTCAGGACCAGCAGCAGGGACGGCTCGTTTCTTCTGTTGTCTAATTGTGCACAGGGAGAGCAGGTCAGTTGTGAACTACATTAGAAACCTTTTTTTGTTTATAAATAAAAAAATAACGAAACTATGCAGGGCTGTAGGGAAGGATCTCTTCAACATTATAAACTTTTAATAACATTTTACCATTAAGAATACACTGGACTAGAGAGGACAAAACAGGCACTTCAACAGAGAAACCTGCAGTAGTTCAATTAGAGAGAAAATGTAAGTGGAGAGTATTTAGTAAGAAATCTGAGGGGGGGAAAAAAAGAAAAATCAAAAGCCAGAAACTTAAAACAAATGGGATGCTAAATACCTACAGTTACTTCACTCAAAAGCCAGAAAAGCACAAGAATTCATTAAAGATAATGGTATAACAGATAGATAATAGTATAACAGTGTATGTTTTTTTTTTTTTCTCCCATATCTGCCCCAGGCCACTATTTCTGGTCAGTCCATGAAGTTTCTTTTTCCCAACTCTTCTATTACCAAAAAAAAAGCAATGTTAAAGCACAAATTTAATACCTCATTTTAGGCATACAACTCAGCAGTTTAAGAGACTGCTGAACATCTGCCCTCAAAATAAACATTCAAAGCAACATATTCTGCTTCTTAACATCACAAAAGTGATACCATGAATCCCTTCATTATGTAAATAGACATCCTATTAAGACAAAGTACACACTAAAGTAATACTATACCTTCCTCTTCACTGGACGTTTTGGGGCAACCATGAGGAAGATATGTTAGCTGGACTTTGCGATTTATCCCCGAAAAATGCCCATACCTGAAGGAGGAATTGATGGAGGAAGCAGGGAAGAGAGAAATGATTATTTCAGATAAGAATATAGAACTTTGAATACATATTCGAAGTTCCTGTGCTCCTGCAACAGTTGGGGTATAACAAAGAAATGCTGCTCGTTGATTCATGCGTACGGTAGCCCCAATACTGAAGCAAGGCTTGCAACAAACCTTATTCAACAATCTGACTGGGATCTGCCAAGCTTGCTGCAAGATGGACAGTGGAGACACAGCCTGAGTGCCCACAGGCTCCAGCAGGCTTCACTGTGTCACACATTGCAAGAATGACATCCCACGTTTGAGGATTTTGGGTTTAAAAACATACCCGAAAATAAAACTTGAGATCAAATAAAGTGGTCTTTTCATAAAAAGTGTACTAAGACACATGCTAAATTAAGTATTAAGATCAATAAAAAATACAGATAGGAGAAAACATGGAAAGAGGCTGGGTCTCCTTAATCTCAAACATGAGCTCATCCTTTCTCGTACTAATCCTTATGCTTGAATTAATATATCAGTGCATATTATTTGCTAATCATTGCAGTTCCAAGCATTCACTGAAATGACTGGGAAAGGCAAAATAGCAGACATCTGCACAGCTGTGAAGCATTAGATAAAATTAAATACTTACATTTCCAACACAGTCTTTAGCTGTTCAAGTTTTGCTTTACTTTCTTCAATTTCAGAATCGTTGTTTTGCCCAAGTTCCACAAGAAGTTGCCTTGCTATATCAAGGACTTCCTAAATAAACGAAACATAGGATTTCCTTAAAACAAACTATATTCTTGTCATAAAATATGAAGTGGGGAGGAGGGAAATAAAGAAAGACTTGCCTGTAATTGTTTGGGCTTTTTCAATTTTAGTTTTCCAGATTTGTATCCATCACATTTTTCAAAGAGATCAAAAAATCTTTAGGAGAAAGGATATTGATTAAAACAAGCAAAAACAAAACAAAAAAAAGCAAAAACCCCACACCAATAAGTCATACCTAATAAGTATTTTAGATTTTTACTTAAAGAAGTGACTTTTATAATTAAAGTGGCCCGAAATTAACATCCGTGCATTATAGAAAAAGCATGCTAAAATCTGAGCTTCAAGAGCTCAGGTCAGCCTTTACCCATTCAGATCTTCCCTCCCACATGACGAAGTCAGAGGAATTGTGATTTGCAAAGCAAAGTCAAAAGACAACTCCCGCCTCCACAAAACACCCTACGCATCAAATGTCCATATTTTTGAGCATACAGTGAGGTCTAGCTAGTCTTAGTTTTCAAAAAACATCCTTAACAGAAATGGAGAGTATCAATTACAAATATACAGTTCTACACATTTACAACACGCACTGCTGAATGCAAAAGTCTAGTCCCAGAGCGAAGAATAATTATGTTTTACTGAAATTGCACACAATTCCAAACCTCTAGGTAAGGCACTTTATATTCTCTAAGCTAAAGACGGCAGGTATAAAAAACACCATATAATCATATTGCAGAAGACAAAAAGATGGTGCAAAATGTAACAGTTTGTGCAAGCACATCAGCAAGATAAAAGGAGAAAGTCAAATGGTGAAACAGAAATATGCTCTGCTATAATATTTTCAGTAAGGATTAAGTATTTTAAGCAAAGGCATTTTCACCAGGTTTAAACAGGAGCATACAGAAGTCACAACATGGGATGAAAGAAGTCAAATTACTTTTATTGTCTTTTTAGAGGTGCACATTTGTTATTTACCTAGAATAAAGCTGGTTAGAGTTAAAAGAAAAAAAAAGAAAAAAAAAAGACAGCAACAACCAAATAAACAAATACAAACTCATATTCAAGCAACTTCTGCTCACCTCATTGCATTATTTTCACATGCTGACGAAATGAGCTTGGTTCAAGAGCTACGAAACTACCAAAATTTAACTCACCGTTGATGTTTGACTTCCATTTTCATTTTTTGTTTTGGTGTTCGGTCCCCATGACGTATTACAGCTATAACACATCTAAGCTCCATCCTGAAATGTTACGAGTTTTTCTTTAGTTCAATGTTTTACCTTAATTTTTATTAAAAACACCATGAATCAAGACAGTTGACACAATTATATTTGACATAACTACAGCAGTGACGGAAGGATATGCAAGAATATAAGGTTAACTGAAAATGATGGAAGGTATAAAAAAATACTGATTTTAAGACTCGGGTAACTACAGAATATCTATTTGAAGTAGTTTTTAAAACAATTTTGAGGTTTATTTAATGAGAGAGCATGTTTATTAGAAGCGCTTATTAAGTTGGTGCTGAGCAATGATTAGCAGTGAAGGAAGCTATGCGTAGAAGATGCTACACTTGAAAATCTGCTGTTCTATACTCAGCTGGACTAAGGGTCAGAAACTCTGATTGCTGGCATAGCAATTGTGATTCCTTCCTTGTTTTCACCACACAAAACAAGTGGTCATAGACGAAAGTGGGCACACCTTTTGAAGAGAGAAAAAAATTCACACACGAGTTATATTAGGGCTTGACATCATTCAGGTAGAGCTACTATTCTCTTACATTGTTCCAGAAGTGGTTGGCACAATAGGGATGTCTTCAGCTTCCAAAGGAATCGACCATGGAATCTGAAACTGGGGAGCAAGTTCTCTCATTATGATATTTCTAAAAGAAGAGAGGGGTGGAAAAAACAAAACAAGCTGTTTAAAGCATGTTGAAGAGTCGCTTACACAATACATCCAAACTCCAAACAGAGGTATATGTATACTTTTAACCAGTTTGGTTTTAGAATACTAGTGGCATTAAGTCTCTAGATATGTATTTTCTTTTAATTGTACGCAATACACTGGCTAAGATAGTATTTTTAAGCTACTGTAACCCTTAATTATATTTGCCATAGAAACGACAGAACCATAACTTGCTCAGGATTCATAGGAAACCTAAGTCTATGCACTGCAATTCCTATATAGACACCTAGGACCAGATTTGGTCTGGTTAACATAAATATTCAGATACCCGACGCCATTATCTAACTGACAGTCCCTGAAAACCAGCAAGCCGTTCTAGCCAAAGACTAATTAGTACTTTTATTTCTGGGAAGTTTATATAATAAAAAGTGGAATAACACATAAAGACTCTGGCCAGAACAAAATGGTTACATTACACCCATATACAGAAGATTCAAAACATTTTTACTGTCCTACTGCCTTTCGTCAAATACAAACAAATACTGAATTTGAGATTAACGTTTAGCTTTAAAGTTGTGCATTTTAAATTAACTCAATTGTTTCAGAAAGAATTTGGGAATAATGGGAAAGTCGAATATAAACTTGCAAAGTAGCACATAAGAGTATCACACAACACAGTGAACAGGTAAAATGCCTGAATGAAGTCAGCAAACTTACCCAAGTATCTTAGCACAATCATCATAGTATTTCATGGAGTTCTTCACAAAACTGAAGCCATTCACATCACAGACATAGGACTGGCCATTAGCACGCAATAAATCAAAGCCGCAAACTGTTTGCTGTTTCAGAAAAATAGTTTTAAGTCATGTCAGGCAGGCACACTTTTGAGTATTAAAAATATTAATTATATATATATACACACACACATCTTATGCAACCATTTTTATATTTATTCATTTTACACTCCCAGTTTCTCCTTAAGCTTTCCCTATACCTGTAGCAATATCAACACTGCAGGTAAAGTTCACAAAACTAATTCTCAAGACCCTCAGTGCAGGCAATGAGACACTGCTTTCGAGGGTGACAAGCAGGAACAGACAAAGCACCAATAAAATGATTTTGTCCACATTGTAATTTAATTGGATATTTGAAATAAATAACATATTAAATAAGAGTATACTGAACTACACAGACATGGAAAATATCAAAAAAAGACCACTAATCATGTCAATACTAAAATAATAATAATCAGGCCCAGCATGAACACAAGTTAACAAGAGTTATATAAACTTGACTACTGCAGCTGTGTTTCCGTAACTCAGAAAACATGAGCACAGCGTGTGCGTGTGATGCATAAAACACACGGTCTGTGGACTGGCAAAGCACAACAATAACAGGAAGCTCACACAATAAAAGCATCCCGTCCAGAACTTTCTAAGGCAAAGGCGGACTTCTTCCAGACTAAACAAAATGCGGATGCAGACTCTTCTCCCTCCTGGGAAGTTTGCAGCAGGGTAACTACTGGTTCTGTACATGTAAACATTCAGGCAGTTTCACATGGTAAACAATTAATTAGCACTAAATGTTTGATCAGATAGCAAAGTATCAGCTTACCTTGAAGGCAAGGCATACTTTCCATGCAATTAACTTCTCTCTGGCATTCAGGATGACTGGATATCTCACTTCTTTTCCTTCACTGTCTCGTTCCACTTTGCCGTCCAGAGCTGGAGACTTTCGGGCTTCAGCATGAGCATAGTCTGGACCTACTGTGTACACCTTTATTAAAAAATAGCAACTCTTGATTCAGTGTAATTAAGCTGCATTACATATATGCAAGCACCTTAAATTTATCTCAACTGTGGCAGTCAATGCAAAACATGCAAATTTGTAAATTTTGATTAAAAAGTCTCTAACTAACCAGGCAATAGCCAAGTACTGCCAAGTATCTCATCTCTTCTCCAACAGGACCAAAGAAGGCTCTTATAGGAGATCTCATGCAACCTCAGCACCTCTTTGCTTCTTATCAGATGGAATAAGGGACTAGCTTAAGGCACTCAAACCTTTAAGTTGACAATATCCCTTCCTCGGGCTGCATTTGACTATGTATGGTTGAATATAAGGTAATACTGACTCACTTGAAAGTCTAATGAGACTAGACTTGGCTTCTCTCAAGTGGTTTTATCTTTGTCAGTGAATTTAAGGGAGCAATTGTAGGTAGTCACACTTCTTCAAACGATTCTCAAAGGCAAAGTCCTCCAGCCCTCCACGTGGAAGAGGTGGGTGGCAAGTGTCTCATACCACTACTGCAAGGCACGGCCTGCCGTACCAGCAACTGCCTGCAAGACCTGACTCTGTTTCCCACTAGATTTGATGAACGCCAAGGAGAGATTAGAATAGTTTAAAATACGGATGACAGGAACACCTGCAAGCAGGTCAGCTCAAGTAAGAGGGCAAGCTGCCTGATATGAAGTTGACATTAGTCCTTTTACTTGAACAGAATCTGTTTTTTCAGGATGCTGAGGTCCACAGCTGCTGTTCAGTAACTGCACAATCACACTGTTGACAAAGCCGTCCTCACCCACCCAAGTCATCTGCAACTCTTCAGATCGTTAGGAAGTTTTATCTTTGGAAGTAGATAATAAAGTTTTTCCACAGGCTTCTGTAACCTCACGCTAACCGACTGCTAAATGTTCTGCATCCTGTTGCACTATTCAAAGAGTACAGCTTATAAAAGGACAGCAATTTGCAGACCACAGAATTGGTCTGAAAAGATAAAATCAGCTTCGCCCTCACGCAGCTCCAGCTAGGAGAAGGTGACTGCTAAATGTCAAGCCTCCCTGACCTTCACTCTTGGCCTAAACATGGTCTCCCATGCCCATGGGCAAACAACTGTTTGTCAGGTTTTGTGAGGGACCTGCAATTGACTTCTGATACAAACATAAACAAAGCAATAGATAACTGGTCGGAATCCCCTTCTGTTGTTATTACTGTATTTTACTGTTCTGTTATGATGCCCCTAACCTTGTATCTGTCCAAGTAAATGAGAAAAAGACAGAAAACAGACAGGTATGTTTAGCACACTTTTTTGACTTCATATAATTTTAGTAAGTAACTAGTGCTTATTAAAGAGAAGATAATATTTGGTAAAAATATATAAAAACATATTTCAGGTACAGGTTTGTTGGCTATTTTCAGAAAAAAAGTATCAAGGTAGCATCTGTTTGCATAGGAAACTGTGTGGTGGTGATAAAAAAAACATACCAAAACAAAAAAACAACAAAACCCACAATGTGCCAGGTATCAAGCATCCAGTGCTTAATTGCAAAGAAATAAGCAAGGATACTCTGAATTATAGGTACTATGTTTTGCTAGAGTTAGAGCATTCTCTGCTTACAAACTGTACCAAACCTTGATTAAAATGAACCCTTGACACATAAATATACTTTCATCTTTAAAAGCTGACAAACTCTTAGAGCACTTGATTGTTCTAAATATAAATCAGAATGCATAGTTGTCATACCTTCACATCAGTGCCATCTGTAGGCATGAATTCCTCATAAATATAGGAGCCTGTTTTTCTCACACTGCTTTCAGGGGAATAAACACTGCTTCGGCTGCCAATCTGAAACAAATATTTTTCTATTAATAAACTCACAGGCTACTGTCTGAGAGACTTTTAAAACTCCCTAGAGTACCCCACCAGGGCTGATAAAACAGATTTCCTGTTCTAGGTGAACCAAAGTTTTTTGATGGTTCTTGGAAGATTTTTATGATATTTATCTTGGATAATCTTGGATTATTTTGGAAGATCTATGATATTCTAAAAAGGAGAGCACAGGAAGTAGTTGGTAATTACTAAAAAGAATAGGGGCCTTAATTCATTATGCAAGTTTTCCTGAAACTTGCTTTTCTGATCTGCACAGACTTAACGTGACGAGAGCAAAGATGGATCTGCAGTTTTTGGGTGGTTTTTGTTTTTTGTTTTTTTGGGTTTTTTTTCAGGATGAGGAGGGCAGAGGGGGTAGAAAGAAAAGGAACTGCAACTTTCCTATTGAAACCACTTTTGTGCTCTCATGCCAGGAAACTGACTCCACCCCTTCCCCAAGAGTTAATGTGACCAATTTTCCACTTAGCATGACAGAATTTCCGTACTTTTAGTACACTATTCTCCTCACCTTTCGAAAGAGCCTCTGGCTTCCACCCCCAGCAGATGTTGGGTAATAAATGTAAACATTGTGGTCCTCAGCACTGACTGGCTTTTCTACAAAAGGTTTTTGGAAAATCTCCCCATTCACCTCCACATGATCTTCTCCTTCAATCAAACTGCATTCTGAAGAAACAGTGCAAACAGAAATGCAATGATGTATGCATCGAAAAAAATGATTAGAGATTAAAGGTGATTTTGGTGGATGAAATTAAGATTACTATCAATCCTTCGTTGGCTGATTTGTTACTGACTGCACAAAGACTTCATCATCACATGCTGAATGTGTTTGCTGTGCCACATCTAAACAGTATTAAATCCTATGTTTCAGGATTTCTGCTGATAAATGCAGAATCGGAGAACAAATCATCCCTTATAGATGCACAGTCCTGTATATGAGCATGGGCTGTAATTTTTGGGGTGTGGTGGGGAATTGGAAGGGGAGGAGGTTTGTTTTGAAGGGAGGAGGTGGGACTGTTAGTTTCTTTCTTTCAGTGCCCTTCTCTGAAATACCAGAGCGATCACAGCTAGACAGTGAACGTGGGGCCAAATGCAACAGCACTTTTAATCTGCTGAGAACTCTCTCACAATCTGATTGAGTACCCTCTCCACTGTGTACTCAATCAGAAATCACTTTGCTACAGGTTAGCTCAGCACAGCAGCTTTCAGTTGACTTCAGTAGCACAAAATGAGTCTTCTTTCCCCCAAGATTATACAGATGGTTTGCACCTAAAATTCTCTGCCTCTCCTGAGAGATACAACATGGTAATGCTCTAAGTTTTCTTATTCTTATTTCTTACTCTTACGGCTTAACCAGTCATTGCAATCTCCTATAGCTGTATAAGGTTTGATTTTTAGTAGAAAAAACCCTTAAGATTTGATTTAAAGAAAAAAAAAAAAAGGCACAAGAAAGTGATATTCAGAGAGATAATCTCTGCAGAATCTCTCTGGACTAAATTTCCTTTACATCATTCCTTGTATTTGGAAGAGAGAGAATTCAATAGTCCCGAGTTGCTTTTGACAACCCTATCATTCTATTCTAAGCAAGATTACTAATTGCCGTGCATAATGACAGACAAACTTCCTCTCCTTTGAGAGTAGCTTTCATATCAAATTGGTAGTGTATTTCTACATCAGTTTGAGTTTGGAGGGCCTCATCCTAGCTGGCTTGTGATGGCTATAAGAATTTCGACCTCAGACTTCAGAATCATTCTTTTCAAATGCATACTTTAAATATTGGAGAAAAAAAAAATCTCCAAGTGAATGAACTAATTCTCTAGGAAGCTAAGCTTATTTTTCCAATATGAAACCACTGTTCTCCAATGGAAATCAAAAGATAATATTGATATTTTTGTCATCAGTTTTTACCTTGAGGATTGTTTGGGTCACGGTTTAGAATTGCATAACGAGGAAGTAAAATGCCTTCAGCCTTAAGAATACTGTATACTTCTCTCCTAGAGGAAAAAAACAGAAGTTGCACAGTAAGATTTCAGGTCCTGAGAATATTTGTATTTTCCAGCCCATGAATGTGTGGAATCAAAGAGGTAACTAACACCCTAGCACCTAAGCTCACACATATACTGTAACACCCCATTTGTATATATGGTGCTTCAAAAAGGCTGTTGATGGAGAGTGTCACCTTGGCAGGGATCTCATCGGTACCATTAAAACAATCACGTTGGCAGCACCAGTGCTTTCCCTCCATGCTCATAGGGCAAGGGCAATTTGCACAGAATGAGTCTCCCAGCACAGGAGATTAACAAGAAGGGTTCCACAGCAACTGGAGTCATCTAAAATAGCAGGTCTGCTCACTGACCACAAAGCTCTGCCATTGCTTTTGCTTACTATGTTTTTTTCTGTTAGTATTTGCTAAGCAGGATCACAGCCCCAAAAGAAAATTTGCTTTGCTATTCAAAGATCGCGTGGTCATTCTGCAACCCTCAGGAGTTCTCACTTTCCAGAAAAAGCCTTCCATAAGCCACGTGAATTCTTTAATTACGGAACATTTTACAGCGGCAAATAGCAGTTATGGCCCAAAAGGCAAACATGCTTTTATTTCCTCATCTCAGAAAGCAATCAACTGTTTAATATACTTCCAGTTCAGCTTTTCCTGTTTCGCAGCTGGCATCATCTTGCATAACAACTATCTTAATTGAGGCTGTTCTCTTTCAATACATTCAGCTGCCAAACACAGCGCTCAAAGTGTAACATCAGCCCTGCACAAGAAACTGAACATTTCAGAGCAACTTAAAGTCATGAAGCAACTCTCCTCCACATTTCCATAGGTGGCATCAGGATCTCATGCTTTAAGTTTTACAACTCCAAAAGACTTGTATAAGAGGTGATCAAACATACATCCAAAAGTCAGACTAACAAACACTTTCAGACAAGCAAATGCTATGTCACTTCATGTTAGTGCTTGATAACAGAGGACTGTACAATCCCAAGTCTATGTTATACGTATTTTCAGACTTTGAGACTTTTTTATTGGCTAGGCATGAGAGAAGGGTATTCCAAATGTCTATCTCAGTAAATCTTCAAAGCTATCAATATGAAGGAAGTCAAGGCAGGGAAAAAAAGCATATCGCAGAAAATTGTACATAAATTAATAAAACATGAAATTCACTGTAATTTTAATTACTGTACAATACATTGAAAACGTTGTAATGTGATACCAGAAAATTCTCCCAGTCATTCCCTTAGAAGTGATTTGTTCTTGATATCAGGGTAGTTACCACCCCTTACCTGTCTTGTATGTGATACTGCATATTCAAGTCATTGATTACAAACGGATTCCTGAGTTTTGCGTAGGCGACTGCTTTGTCCAGTGGAAAACCTAAAACGTTTATTGAAAAATACAGGTTAAAACTCCCATGCCCAACACTAGTTTGGTAACCTGATGCACAAACACTAGGGTATAACCAGATGTGTAGCACTGGGAGGATGTTCCCTCCCTTAACAAGACGCACTTAATGTGAGCTGAAGACAAACATGGAACTGCAGGCCAACTTCAGTATGTATTAGCAGAAACAGTGGTCCTGTCTCCCACTCCCTCCTCCTCACCTCACATTCCCTAGTGCCAGAACTAGGGCTTGTGTTGCCTTTGCCTGAAATTGTGATTTTTAACCTCAACCCACTCACCTCTGGTTCACTGAATAGTCCCACAAACAAAATAAAAGTCTTAAAGAGAGCATCTGAGATGCAGTAACATGCAGCCAGAGACCCAGCACACCCACTGCGAGCACAGCCTGCTGTTACAGTTGGTCCCAGTTGGTATTAGATCAACAGTGCTCACCATTCCACTAGTATCCCAAGTACTTACTAAGGGAACAGCTATTTTAAATGTCATGCCAGACCAGAACTTTCACACACAATAAAAATAGCATCATTTCAAGAGGTGCACTGCAAAAGTCAGTTGTATTAGATTAAATGAGGGCACTGCTTCCTATAAAAATCCAAGAGAACTACAAGGCAAAAACAACTAAAAAAAAATCCCCAGTCTGGAAGAAATATTTAGTTGTTGAAAATATTTACTGTATTAATAAAAGACCTACCTTTAGAATGAAAGGAAATGAGACAGTCACATGCAGGCCAGTTTTCTACTGGCTCATTCAAAATGACATCCTCTTCAAATATTACAACAGTTATGTATTTAAACATGGAGAGGCGTTCAAGAATTTCCTTCATTGGTTTGGACTTAGATTTCTTAGCCATTGAACAAATCCCAACCAAAATCTGTCTTTCTGGCGGCTGAAGAGGGGAGAAGAAAAATACAATTATTAAGTCTTCTCAGAATGCAACAGTGCTTTAGCAGAATAATACTAGCACAGACATTCTGTTAAAATTCACATTCGTGATTAAAAGCTAAATTAGAGGTAGTAAATTGCTAGCAGTGTGGGATGGTAGCATTTTGCCCTGTGTTCTTATGAAACATGCTTCAAGACATTAAGTTGTTCAACAGCACTCTACTACTTTGAAGTATTTTTGTGAGCATCATACCAGAAACAAATGTATGGGATCAAAAACTGAGTCAGAAATGCCACACTAGAGTGAGATCATTCTTGTGGCTTACTGCAAAATTAACCTGCAATTTTTAAATAATTTAATCTTTCTAAACATATTAGCCAGAGGGCCTCTCAGTTTATAACCTATTATTAATAGGTAAACTATGAAAATGAAAGCTAATCGAGTGAAAGATATTCCTGTAGACTTCTCAGGGTTATTCTGGGTATAGTTAGTTTCACTTATCTTCTGTACGGTCAATATGCTCTTTCACTTTACAAGCCCTTAACAATTTTAGTTTCCTCAGTCATGTCAAGAGTGACACCTGTCACATCTGTTTAAAAAGAAAACCTCACAAAAATCCTTTATTTTATTATTCTTTTGAACATTGTCAGTTACTACTTCTTGTTAAAATACAGTGACTGCAGCAAACAGTCTGAGCTCCTAATTTTGCAGTAGGTGCTGGAATTCCTATTAATCACAGTCAAGTGTTTGATTAACATCTCAATTAAATTTTAGGCATGCTTGCAATCAGCAAATTCAATCTGACCATTCCCTGAAGTGAAAAGTTACTGTAACACAGCATGACTCATGCAGAATCAAACAAGAGCTTCAGTCTTAAGCTAAAAAGTGGCAAGCACAGTGTTAAATACAATTCACAACATTCTGCAAGCATAAAACTAGGGTATAACTTAATACCACATGCATTTTCTAGAGGTGCACCAAGATAAGAAAGAAGGAAAGAATAAAAACACGTCATACCCTCACGAAAACAACAGTAAGATGATTATAAGATGAAAATAAGAGTCTGTTCAAACTGAAAATCAAAGGTAAATCCAAAGCGGCTGACAACATATACCACGGGTAAACTCTCCATCATAGTTTACTAATTATCAAATAGGGCTAATGTGCTGAAATTTAATTCCAGAAGCCAAATGAATTCTGCAAAATTGGCACAACCCCTTGAACTGTCCTCAGAATCTGCATTAAGATCAAGCACATCTATTTCCAGGTTCAAGGTATACTCATATATATGTACATGTATTTTTAAGGGTGCTGCTTTTCCAAATGTAACTGACAGGTCATTATCTTAATATGATCAGACACTTCCCAAGTTAAATCTAATACTGAAATGGTGATCTAAGAGAGCCAACGTCATGTCCCAGGTAAAACAGCACTAGAAAGCACGCAGGATAAAATCAGACCGGAAAGCACAGAGCGCCCACACATCCCTCAGGTACATACAGAGTCATACTCCTCCTCCTCCTCCTCCGCATGGCCGTAGAAGCGATCGTAATCCGCGGACCTGGCCGAGTCCAGCAATTCCTCGCTGTCTTCTCCCCCGACGAAGAACCTCGGCGGGTCGTTCTCCGTGACAGTCACGGACATGACGACGAGCGCTCCGGCGACCTAGGTCGAAGCTGCAGCGGCGCCAGCAGCCGAGCCGCTGGGCATATTCCCAAGGGCAGGGAACGCAGGAGCCCCTGCTCTTCGCTGCTCCCGGGGGAAGCCGCCCGCCAGGCTCGGTTCAGCACTATCAGCTCTCCATGGTGCGCTCGGGTGGGTGCTCCGAGAAACCAGCCGTGCGTTACCGCTGCCCTGCGCCGGTACGGCAGCTTCTTATCCTAGAGACAAACACCCACAACTCAATAAAGCCACATTAGGGAAAAAAAAAAAAAAAAAAGGCATCTGAGTATAAATATCTCTCCAATATAAGACACAGCATCCGAAACCCTGCAGACCAAACAATCTGCATTTCTGCAGGTACATACGGAACTGGGCGAAGTAATCTCTAGATATTTCAAAATGCTGATGCTTGACATTTTTAAAATACCCAGAACAGCTCCGCATTCTATCCAGCTTAGCAAAGGAAAAGCACAGAGGACATCTTTTACACAAAGATAAAGGAACAAAAAAAGTTTCCTCCAATATTGTGAGATATTTAAATCTCTATTTCTACCAGCTGCTTTTCCTACAGTTTCCTGCTAAAATAAGCAATGAATATAATGAAAATGAACAGGCAAAAATATTGAAAAATAATCATATAAAGCTACTACAGAGGCTATTTAAGAAAACTATTCTTTCAAAAACAGAATAGAATTCTGTTTTGAAAGCAAAACATATGCAAGCACTGCCAACTTGATGCCATGTGCTTATTTAGCTCAATTAAGTGTTGCTTTATTTTCACCCTGAAAAAATATTTACAGAAGGATCCATTAGCGCTGCCTTTGATCAAAACTACTTCTAAGCATCAACTTCCAATGCCACAGTGAAACAGAGACATATTAACCAGTCACATCAAAATAAAGACCAAGCCAAGCGAGCTGTATATAGAAACAATGAGACTTGATGCTCAGCACTCTGTTATACTAACTAGACAACTGTTATTTTAGAAATAGTGCCTGGTATTATCCTACTAATTATAACTTGTTAGCATTTGGAATTTTAACAAGCAGCCCTCTCTAAAAGGCATTTAAAGGCAGGCAAGTGCAGAGCAGCCACGCAGACGGCACTGCACACACTTGCTGCAGTTTGCCCTGCTGCTTCTTGAGCAATAATTTTCAGGCAATGAGAAAAATTATTATAACATGGAAACGCTCTAAATTAAAGGGGCAAGAACAAAAACCATCCAGATTGTTTATTAGTCAGATCATTATGCAAGTGCTATTGAACAACGATGTCTCAGCAGAACTGAACTCATCTTTAAATATCTGCCAAAGTAACTCTGAGTGTTCTATAAACCAAGTGAAGCAATAGGAAATTTCCAGTGGCAATCAGCCATTCGGCCTCCTGTTGAAAGAGGGTGGCAAACAGAGCAAAAGTACCCAGAAAGGATCTGTCGTAAGTGAGAGCACGAGAGATTAAGCACGGGTAAACAGTACAGCTGCTTGGAATTCAGAAAAGCATTTGTTTCCCTGTGAGAGTTAGAAATTAGGTATTGAGAGAATCTCACTTACAAAACAAAGGGTGAAGAAAACAAGCAAGAAAACAAGCGGTCCAAATCCTGCTTCAAGTAAGATTCAGCAAGGCTGAGGTTACTGACAGTGTGTGCTGACAACTAATACAAGGTGTTGGAAATGGTAGGAAAGATAAAAATTGGCAGAGCCTAAAGAATTGGATCCAAGCTTAAGAAAAGTGAAAATAAAGTTTAACAGTTCCTCTCAAGACAGTTTGCCTCTCCTCCAAATTCTGTAAATAGTCTCCCATTTAAAAGTATAATTAATTGTCAGGTGAGTTCCTCACCAGACCATTAACAATAACAATAAAAAAAAAATCATTCTCAATTCTGTCAAGAGAAACCGAGAACTTTTTGGAAAGCTATGGTACAAATTGCGGCGTCCTACTGGGTCACACACAGCCTGAAATTCTTGTCACTTCCTCTTTAGAAAAAGAGGGAGAATATGAAGAAAAGGGTAGAAGACCGAGGCACAACAAATCTACAGAATCACTAGCAATGGAGAGGACAAGAGCGTGTGATTGTTCATTACCTCCTCTAATATTTTCACTGGGGGGCAAAGACTAGCAGGTGGAAATGACAAAGAGAGGAGAATTTCCCCCCACTCACAACAGACATAATTAAAAGTTTTGGAAATGCAGGTAGTGTAGATTCTCTAAACATGCATGGGTTCAAAAGGTGATTAAGCAAATCCATCGGAAAAGGAAGATACCAGCTCTGACACCATCTTTTGAAGCTCTCAGGGGGAATGCTATTCTGGAATGACCAGGACAACAGGCCAGAAGCTCTTCCCTACACACTGGACCTAGCTATTCCTCTGCATGAGAGACAGCCAGGATGTGAAAGGGATGGGTAGAGAGGGAATATGTTTACTACACCTTCCAGGCTGTCTCGCGATTTATTTCTATAGCACAAGCTTTCAGACAGTGAAACTCTTGGACAGAAAATGAAAACAAAAGTCTTCACAAGTTCTTCAAACTGAGGGTTTTGTTAAAGAGGAAGAAGCAACCACTTAAAGCAAATAAGCAGCATGTCATCAAAAGGAGCTTTTTGGCCTTCTTCCCCCTTAGTTTTTCTGTAGTGCCTTTTGTGAAAGCAGATGTACCAAAAGAAGCTTCGCTTGATGTTCCGGATGGGCTCGGGATTCGGCAACAATCATAAAGAACGAGGTGACTACATCAAGCATTTATTCAGGTGAAAGCACATAAAAGAAGCAAAGCACAGATAACTACTCTGTGCCAGAGGGATACTGGATCCGAACATCCTCTCGAGCTGGCAGATGAGAGAGAGAGTTGCTGACCGGCTCCCGTGCAGACAGCGCAGGCCTCAGAGTCAGGAGTTTCTCCTGTCCCGGTTCTCTCCGCACTGTCCTCTCTCTGCCCGGTGCATCCTGGCACATAGGGTCAGTCCGACCCAGGAGGCAGCCCAGGGGAGGTACAAACTCCACCTTCAGTTGCGCGACTCTCCCCCCGGGTGCACAGGCGCACATGCCAGTCGGGGGTCCCAGCCCTCAATTTGAGGGTCCTGCCTTCCTCCTCTTCTTCCTCACTTCCAGGTGTTTGATCTCCAGAGCTAGTTTGGAGGACGTCTGCGGTTAGGTTGGATACAAGCCTGGCCGAGCGCCCAGGCTCAACAGGTTTTTGGAAGGGGCTGCCTGTGCACTTTGAGAAGCCACCTTTGTGTTCGGCAGACTGTTTTCCACAGGATTGTTGCGAGGCATGCACCCATCTCAGCACACTGCTGGAGGAAGTCCTCTGCTGCAGATTTCTTAGGTCAGTTGACAACACTCCCAAGAAAGCAAGCGCCCTGTTCATAAGCACATGCGTTCCAGCTGCCCATGAGCCCCTCTAGCTCCTCAGGGAAGATGAGAAGTAACATTCCATGCTACTTCAGGAAACGTGGTAAGAGCCAGCATTTATTAATCTAGAGAACAGCCAAACTGCAGTTGTAGGAAAAACACTTGTATATTTTGTTTAGAAAACCATCCTCAGCCTATCCCAAAGAAAAAGCATAAGAAACATGGCAAGATAGGTCTTGCAGGGCTCCAGGTGCTGCTGGGGAGCTTTCTTATCATTAGAAAAATGCATTTTTTGTATCTTAGGAAAGTCTAAGGGTAGAAATATCTCAAAAATACCCTTTGTAATACCTAAGGGTAGCTGCATGAAAGCCAGCTCAGAGTACAGATTTTCTCAGCTCACCACACGAGACTATGGTTATTTTGTAACTCTCTTATAATGGGGTGGCAGGGGGAAGGAGGAAACTAGTGTAAGGATTAAGGATGAAGTGACAGAAATCTTGAGATTAACTCATTTCATAAATGAACCCTCTATTCCCTATTCTGGCTTCCAGATTTTTCCATTTGCAAAAATAAGACCAAAAATAAAGGATGAAGAAAAGGCACTGACCCTTTTGTAGTCTTATAAACTGCTACTGCTGAATTGCCGATAAATTGGCATTCTAGTGATTGATGATCACCATCTTATCTACATGACAGCAGATGCTGTAAGTTACTATCATTAGCACAAATTTGCGTCACTAGAGAAATAAGTAAATTCTTTATTTTCAGAATAAATGCTTTTAGAAATAAGAATTAAGATTGTTCCCCTCCAAATGCTTGGGCTACTATGAATTTTAAAGAATCCACTTTCTTTGGATGTGCCACAGAGAAAGTCCAAGGAAAGGGGCATGAAAAGAAAACATGAAAATAAAGGGCTGTAACTACAGTAAATAATTTATAGAAGTCTTCTAAAACATCCACAGTAACCCGAGGTCAGAAGAAAATGCAGCAACAAGCATGTGGTAGAGACAGTCACTGGACTGTTGACAGAAGTTTCTAACAGACTGTGTCTTAAGAAGAATTCCATCTTCCTTGAAGCAAGGAAGCTCCTGTTTTTCTGCATCAAGAAGAGAGCAGCAGCAGCAGCATAAGAGGCAGAGATGCTCCATGTTATATCCTCTCACACTCAGTGCAGGAGCATAAACCTAATCAGACAGCAAAGATTAAAAGATTACATGTGTACCCCAACCAGAGAGGACTGCAATGCAAGCAAGACCAAACCCAAAGCTTTCTGCTGGAACAAACACTAATCTGTCTCCAGCATGGCAATGGCGAGAAGACCCAGGCAACAATCTCCTCCTGTGCAATAACCTTTCAAGGTAAAACAAATTAGATCTGCTCCCTTTAAACCTCCGCTGTTACGCAAGGGCTTTTTATTACAGTTGACGGATTCAAAATCTTGTACTTTTGACCATCACAATTGAGCAGTGTCATTTCTTTAGAAGAAATTTCAACCATACATACAGCCTGGTCATTCCACCTGTCGTAAAATTTTCTCACCATATCACCATATTATACATCTTGGCCAAAATAAGGGAGCTTTATGTAGACTTTTTCTAGTAGAATCATTCTCAACTTTCACAAGGAAAGTCTTAAAGAGGTTTCACAAACTGAGAAGCAGTCCCTACTAAATGTCAAACATGTTTCTTCAAACCATTTTCTGCCCTTACTCTGCACATTATGGCAGCTCAGGAATCCTGTCTTGGTATTTCCCATATTTACTTAGCCCATTAAAATCAGCATTCCAGTAGCTGTCAGCAACAAATTGGCCCGACACGGCAGCAATGATCTGAACAGTCATGTATAAAGGGCTCAAAGTTTTAGAAGCTCTGTTATGAAACATTTATAAAAACATGACTTCTGTAAAGCACGGAAAGCTTTCCTCCAGCTTTTCTTTTGTACAGGATAGCTAGCTGAAAAGCAGAGTAAAAGTGTTTCTCATTTGTAATCTCAAGGAAAAAAAAAAAAAAAAAAAAAGCTATCAGACACTAAACAGCCATAAAACATTCTGCATCAGGAGCCACATGGGAAAACTTACTTTCGAAACACCATCATAAAACAAATCAAACCCACCTTTCACCTATTTACATTACAGATTTTAAACAAGTAATTGTACAAGGAGTGTTCCTGGCGCTATCTGCTTCATGATTCCATACTTGAAATAAATAAAACACCAGCAGTTCCTCTAAAATATTGTCCCTTTTCAAATGTCAGTTCTTACCACAGTAAGCTTATTCAAGCTGCTGAGAGTTCACTACCAGCTTCCTCCAATTCAGATTAAGGAGCGAAAAACTCGACAGTCTGAACAACTGTCACCTCAAAGTCTTTTACGACAAGCTGGGCTGTTTTTTTGTTTTTCCAGGAACTCTTACATTTTTCAAAACACGCTTCAGCTTTGGATCTGCAGGACAGAGCCAGAGGTTTCCCCGTCCCATGCAGCTGCAGTGCGCAGTGGCAGCAGCAGGGTCGGGAATGGAGCGTGGCCTCCGGAATGCTGCCCACACGACACGCACGGTGCAACAAGCCAGCACGGAAGGGCCCTTTGTTGGGTGCTGCTGGCACGAAGGGGAAAGCGAGAGGGACGTGGAAGAACAGGAACACAGGGTGCCGATGCCAAGGCAGGCGATACGAGACAGCGTCAGGGCTGCAAAGCTTCCCTATGAAGTCGCCAAGCGCAGTACATCACATGTACGTGCAATACGTACGTGCATGTACGTCCAAATAAATGTGGTAATAACTCAGATTTAAATGCAGACTCTTGGACTAAAAACAAGGTCACATTCAACATACAACAGTGACATTGAGTCTGATAGGTGACCAGGAAGAGGAAGGCAATAGGACCCGGAGAAGGTAGGAGGACCAGCGAAAGGATGTGAAGCCACCAAAGTCACTGTGAGCAAACCACAAATCACTCGCTGTTTAGTACTACATCTTGCATAGCAACAGACACTTGGCTCTCCAATGTACTTAAATACTCCACGTCTCCTGTGCCCTACCTTCAGTATTACCTAATATTCACACATTCACAGGTGCGGTGGCGTACCAGCCTGGTTAGGAACTGTGAATTACAGACAGCCTCCAGCTCCCACCGACAAGGAAGAGCTCTGAGCCACCACAGCCTGCTCTGTGCTGCAGCACAGGGACAGCCAGCCCTTTATCATCTTGCCTTTCCTGCACCTTATGGAAAGGTTTGGGCCCTGTCCAGCTCCCAGCTGAGCACGTCACCTCCTTCGGCCCTGCCTGCTGGCTCCAGTTGCCTTTGTTACAGGGTAGGGCAACCTCCACAGGCAGCCAAGAAAGGGTGAAACAACAGAAATTTTGCAACACTGAAGGTGGACAGCGCTCTTTGGTGCTACTACCCAGCCACCTGGTTGCACCTGCAAGCCAAATTTCTTAATTATTTGAATTTCTCAAAATAACTATGTGGCTCAGCTAGTCAACTAACTACATTTTCACAGGAACCTGAATTACTTTGTCCCAAAACATGCTGCCCAACTGGAGCACCTAAAGCCAGGTTTCTAGCTGACTCTGCATGTTACGGCTCAGGGCGCCAGGAGTTCAGAGCTGAAACCCGCCACACGGACCAGGACCACATTCAAGAGCCGGCCCTGCCGAGTGGGAAGACCTGCCTGTTAAGCTGTGGGTGAAATAAACGGCAAGCCTCAAAAGGCAACTATTACATTTTCTCAAATATTAATTATTTGGCTGAGTCTCCCATGTTTGCTGTCTTCTCTAGTAATTCCACAGAGGAAAGGAAAATACTTCTAGACATTTCGAGATCCCAAGCCTGACATAGAACTTCTTTTCTGTGCAAATACCTTAATCCTTCCCTTACAAAATTCTTTGCTTAAAGCATTTTTTGCCAACACCCCAGCAGCTAATGTACGACCGTTCAGCACACCCAACGACATCTGCAAAAATTCAGTGGAGAGCGTCAAGAAGCCCCAGCCGCTGCTCCCTCACAGCGCTTCATCCTTCAGCAGGGTCTAAGTTGCCAAACGACCCACTGGAGCCCTCCAGCAAGGATGCTAGAGCAGTTTGAGAGGGCAAAAAAGCCCTGTCCGCAGAATACCTCCCTTTGAGACAGAAATGGTGCCTTTTTAAAAGTGGCAAACAGTATAACAAGCTGCCAAGGAGCAGGCCTTGCAAGGGCCTCTCGCCCTTGCAAGAACCAATAACCTTCACACGGCCCAGGTTCATTTCTAAACCAAATCTTGTCACGCACATCACAGGCAGGGCCATGAAACACAGTCATCCTAATGGCAAGTCTGAAAGTTTTAAGAAAAGCAGATTCGGGATTTTTAAAGCTCCTACTTCAAAGCAACTGGAACGGCTTCTCTGTATGCTCTCAAAAAGAAAATTAGTTACTGCAACTTTTCATAAATACATTTTTTTTGTGATGATGATTAAAGTTGGTGCCCAAAATCCTGTAGCAAACTTCCAACATGCTGATTCTCGAGAGGCCTGATCTGATCTAATCACTCTGATCCAACCAGATCACGCATCCATCCACAAAGAGTGTCAGCTAAGCAGGGTAACCCAACCAGCTCAATAAATAAGTAAATAAATAAATGATATTTCTCAAAGAGGAAGCGTAAAAGAGGCATATCTTATCAGGCGACTCTCTCCCTCCAAAAAACCTTTACATAAAAGCAATAGCTTTGTTACGGGTAGAATTAAAACTCATTAACAGTGGTAGGTTTAGTGGCCTACCCTTTCATTTAGAAGAGCCGCAAACAAAGGCAGCCCCGCACACGTGCGGCGCGGGCAGAGCGCAGGAGCCGCCGTGCGGGCGGGGGGCACCGAGGGCTCGGCGTGAGCGGGGAGGCCGCGCGCAGCCTTGCGGGGACGGCGCCTCCCGCCGCGAGGGCTGCCCGCGCCCGGCCCCGCCGCACGGAAACGCGCCCAGGAAGGCGCCGCGGGAGCGGCCGGGGCGCCGCGCAGCCTCCGGCTGCCCCTCGGGGCAACGGCCGCCGGCGCCGCCTGATGCCCGCCCTAAAGCTCCTGCTAACAAATAAATAAATAACGAGAAAATATAGATATATTGGGGCTTAATGGCCATGGCTGCCCCGCTCCGGCGGAAACAAAGCGGAGCCCGAGCCCCGCGGCCATGAGGCCCCGCGCGGGGAGCGGCCCCGGGGGGCCGGGGAGGGGGGACAATAACGGCCTCACCTGCGCGCGGCGCCGCCGCTGCCGCCGCGCGTGGCGCCGCCCGCGCCCCCGCGTCCCATTGAGGAGCCGCCGCCGCCGCCTCCCTCCGCGCGGCGGTGGGCGCGCCGACCCCGCCCCCCGCCGGCCCCGCCCCTTGCGCCGCTTCCGGGCGCGCCACAAAGGTCCCGGGCGGGAAGCCGTGGGCGGTGTGAGTGGAGGGTGCTGTTTCTTCTGTGACTGCAGGTGTGTACGGCGGCGCGGGGGGGGACCGCGGAGCGGGGGCGGGCATCGGCCGGGAGCGAGCGAGGAGAAGGAGGAGAGGTGGGGGGGGAGGGGGGGAGAAAAAGGTCGCGGCGGCGTGGCCGGGCGCATGCGCGGTCCCCTCCAGCAGCCACACGTCTGCGTGCGCCCGCTGAGCCGTGGTTGCCGTGGTGCCTGGGGCGCGGGGCATGCTGGGGGCTGTAGTCCCGGCGGCCGCCCGGGGAGGGGGCGGCGGCCGCCATCTTGGCGATTGGCAGGGCTTGTGTTTTACCGTGGAGAGTGGGCGTGCGCCGCTAAGGTGTCCCTTCTCCAGCAGCTAGGGCACCTGCTGCTGCCCTTGCGCACTATCAGCTGCCGAAATGAAGGCAGACTCCCCAATGAGATGAAGTACAAGCACTGTGGTCCTGCTTTGACACCTCTTACCCTTGTGCGTTTTGTTATAGCCAATAACCATGCACCAGAATGCACACGGCTTCTGGCGAGATAGTCACGAGGAGTCAAAAACACTGAAGGAATAATGACAGCCTTTCTCCGTCACGTGGCATTTTTGTGCCGTACACGGAAGCTTGTGTTGGGCCCAATCAATCCATCATCTTGAGGGTTAAGATGTCCAAGCTGCAGGAAAGGCAGCAGTAACATATGGCTGAGCCTGACTTCCAGCCACGCTTGGGTAGCTGGAGAGCTGGCCTTTGGCAGCAGCCTGGACTGAAGCTTCAGTGCATGTCCCTGATGTACAGAATATCCTAAATGCACTTCCCCAGTGCTCTCTCACTGTCAGAAGTGCTAGTTAATAAACTGCTTTACAAAAACAGGACAGTAATTGTATCATGATAGCCTAACCTTAGCTGACAGCAGGGAAGCTATCAAATTAGCAACGTGGTCAATGGCTTTAGCTGATGCTATCAGATTAAAAACTTCCGAGAGGTTACTGTGCCAGTTAAGGTCCCCATAAACAGGATTATGTTCAGGCTCTGCCCCTTTCCTGTGCTGAAATACCCTCTTTTCATAGAATCATTAAGGTTGGAAGGGACCTCTAGAGATCATCTAGTCCAACCCCTTGCACACACAGGGTCACCTAGAGCACGTGGCACAGGACTGCGTCCAAGTGGGTTTTGAAGATCTCCAGAGAAGGAGACTCCACAACCTCTCTTGGCAACCTGTCCCAGTGCTCTGTCCTCCTCACTGTTAAGAAATTTTTCCTTAAGTTCCTGTGGAACTTGTGTTGTTTCTGTTTGTGGCTGTTACCTCTAGTTCTGTTGGTGGCCACCCCTGAAAAGAGGCCAGCACCATCCTCCTCACTGCTTCCCTTTAGGTACTTATATACACTGATTAGGTCCTCTCTCAGCCTTCTCTTCTCCAGGCTGAACAGGCCCAGCTCCCTCAGCCTCTCCTCATAGGGCAGATGTTCCAGGCCCCTGACCATCCTCGTGGCCCTGCGCTGGACTCTCTCCAGCAGCTCCACATCCCTCTTGTACTGTGGAGCCCAGAACTGGACACAATACTCCAGATGTGGCCTCACCAGGGCTGAGTAGAGGGGCAGGATCACCTCTCTCAACCTGCTGGAGACGCTCTTTCCTGATCTAAAAGAATACAGCAATAAAAAGCTTGTGTGCGCCAGTTCTCTGGTCTGTGGGAATTTTACCTTTGCTTTAAAACACAAGTGTAAGGATGTTGTATGACAAAGGACTTGGTTGTTTATGAAAGCCAGGCCCAACTCATGCAAAGTTAGATATTCTGTGGAGCAAAGGTCTTGTCCTTCTTAGAACTGTAAAGTTCGGTGCATGCGTTTGCTATTGATAACAAAGCAATGTTTAGTGTCACTGCTTATGTAGAATATGAGGTTCTATAAATAACACTAGCAGAAAATACACATGGCATTTGATCTTTCTTTCTTGGGTGGCAGGGGGGAATAGAGTGCTCAGGCGGTCCTAGTAAGTGTAGAGCTATTTACGCCTTCCACATTACTAAAGGCAGGTTAGAGTTGCAGCGTGAAAAATAAGCGCTCTTGACTTACGTACTTAGCCTTCAAACAGCATCAGCAGACAAGGAAATGATGTGGGCTCCAGAGCGCCTGGATGCTGTCATTTCCCATAATCGTATGCCACTAGCAAGCACAGAAAACACTGATTATTCTTTCTAGCCAGCTGCTGCATTGTCACATTGTCTAATTTTGGAGACGTTGCAGGGATAAGGGGAAATTTGCTTAATGCTGTGGCTGACCAGCATTCATTAGGAAATTATGAGCTGTTGGTCTCCAAGCCTGAACTCGCTCTTGCCGAAGTCAATTAAAGCAAGATCAAACTGCCATTACAGCTGTATGCTTGTTGCTGCTGGGGCATATTTAAAAAAAAAAGAAAAAAAGAAATTACTGAAAGCCTGCATGAATATTCCTGCCTGTTGCTTGTCATTAACCGGTAATTATTATTAATCTATTATTTCTGGACCCAAGCTTCTCCTAAGCCAATTAAGCACTTTACTAATGACTTTTTAGCTTGTTGTTGCGATCAGAGAAGGGAGCCCGATTATTACCTTAACCGCAGAATCTGATTTGGGATTTCAGAATCTAATTGCCAGGTGAATTAACGAACACAACAAATATCCATGGCAGTTTCCATCTCGGGAGTTACTTTTCCCCTATTAGTCTATTTGTGTGTGTTTTCCTTCTTTTTTTCTTCCCCTTATCAGAGTGACTGGGATCACGTAGCCTCTGCTGCACCTGGGCTGGGTAAACGGTCCATATTTCTCACATGTGGCTGTTACGCGCAGGCCTTGGCAAAGCCTGCCCCGCTCCCAGGCGGACCTCTGGGCGCACGGGAGCTCCATGAGTCCAGCGAACGCGCTGCGTTGGCAGGATGCTTCCCTCTGAACAGCAAGGAAGCCAGTAAAAGCTCAAGACGTGCTGCCGCGGCAGGCGCTTCAGCCAGCCGATACCGTGGGCATTGCTCAGGGTAGCAATGGTCCGCAGCGGGAAGAACGGCGGGCTGCACCTGAAGCAGATCGCGTACTACCGGCGCACGGGGGAGTACCACCCCAGCACGCTAGCCAGTGAGCGAAGCGGCATCAGAAGAGCAGCCAAGAAGTTTGTTTTCAAAGGTAAACATACTCTCTCACTGTGCTTTGGAAAATGGATATTTAGGTGAAGAATCAACGATACTACGATGCTCTGCAGCACGCCCTCTGGTCTTTATACATGTGCTCTGTAAAACAAATAGCCCTGCCTCTCCCCTGTTAATATATAACAGCGGCCGCAGAAATAGAAGCCCTTAGCACGAGGGCTTTATGGGTGCATCTGAGAGCCAAAGCCTGTTTCAGATGCCGGGCACCAGTCAGCAGGTGGGACCCGCCGGCCCAGCACCTCGAAGGGAAGCACCGACGGGCAGCGCGGGACGAGGCCCGGCCGGGGTGCTCCGTGCACACAGCGAGGGCTTAGCCAGCCGGGGTCCTCCGCGTCTCCCTGCGCTTCCCGCTTCTGCTGCAGGCCTGTGAGGACAGCGAGAGGGCTGGTCCTTGTAGGCAGCTCTCCGTGTGCAGGGCCGCAAACCGCCCAGCTTGCCCAGGGAGGAGGCAAAGCTGCCAAACCTCACATGGTGGGGGTGCCCACAGGAGTTTCATCTTCCAACACTCAATCCTGCTTCTCCCCGCGCCACCCTCAGTGTGAGCTCGCTTCAGTGAGACTTCCCGGGGACAGAGTGTGACCTCCGCAAGTGACAGACCCATTGCCTCATGTCTAGGTTGATAACCATGTAAACACGTGGTCCTGGGGAAGAAATAATTATGAACAAAGGAGCTGTTTTCGCACAAAATTAAAGACAAAGTAGAATAGAATATCCGTACTGGATGGTGCCCCATGTTTTGGTAAACTAAGAGCCAAAGCAACAAAAGATGAAGTGCTGCTTTATAATTTATTGGTATTTGCTTTCTCTTTTCAGAAAACAAATTGTTCTATGTTGGAAAAGACAGAAAACAAATGCGCTTGGTAATTGTTTCAGAGGAAGAGAAGAAAAAAGTGCTTGAGAAATGCCACGAAAATGCTGCAGGCACTCATCATGGCATATCAAGGACACTGACTTTAGTGGAATCTAATTACTACTGGACCTCTGTAACAAATGATGTCAAACAGTGGGTATGGGCTTATAGCTCTAGGGTATATTTTTAATGTATTCTTTGCTATAAACACTTTGTGATTCCCCCCACAAGCTTCATCTCTCTTGTGGGCAACACAAGAATACTGAACTCAGGCTTTACCTAGAGTTCATTTACAGAAGTTCCTTACGGGACTTAGGAACACACATCTCCTTGGGGAAAAAGCACAGCTTAAGCATATAAGTATTTGCACATTTTGAACAATCTGAACATCACTGACTCTTAGCGAGTCATGCAGGGGTTTTGAAAAACTTGCTCCACATTGGAGTTTCTCAGGTTGACGGGTAACATTAGCAAGAAAAGTTTTTAAAATGTTTTCCTTAGCTGATGAGCAAGTAAACACTTAGTGTTAGAAATGCAGTCACAGCTAAATATACAGAATGCGCTGAAAGATCTAAGGGTAAAAAACAATCATGAGAAAAAGAAAAATGAGTGTGTTCGGTGTATCCAGAGGATACAGAGGAACAATGGGAATTTATAGTATTATCCTCCTGCTTGTTTTAAACTGTCACCACCCCTCTTTACTGAGATCTTCGTCCCTGGTTTCTGCACTAGGTGTATGCTTGCCAGCATTGCCAAGGGGCAAAGAATACAACCAGCACAGCACCCAAATTGCACCCTATCAAAGCCGAGGACCCCTGGGCAGCAGTTGCTATAGACCTAATGGGACCTTTTAGTGCAACCAGCAGAAGCCACATGAACATCATTATTCTGACAGATTTGTTCACCAAGTGGACTGTTCTGCTACCGCTGGGCCATGCTTCGGCAGCTGAAATTGCTAAGGCAATTGTAAGTGTGTTTTTCTTATATGGGCCACCTCAGAAAATGCCTATGGATCCAGGGAAGGAGCTTGTTCATCAGGTAGGTCTTGGCTTGGATGATTTGTAATTGTTAACATTGTGTAACATTTCTCTGGAAGGAAGAACAAAAGCAAAATAACTTCTCAAGGGTCATAGTTCAGGCTTTGTTACTCAATAGAGCTGGCACAGGCTTTCACTCTCCAACAATTGTACTTCATCTGCTCACATTGACTCATATACTAGACAGACCAATGTCAAAAATACCCTAAGGTGCAGCAATTCTGAAGAACTTTACACTTAATCCTCTCAAAGATGATGAAAGGCTGTGATATGGAGCAAGTGACAAACCAAGTGGCAAAACTGTGTCTAGAAGCCTTCATGCTGGCTCCTAAGCCATACTTTAACTGCCACCCTTGAATGTGGCCTGTTACGTGGGTATGTTTATGTAAGACTTTTCCCCAGTTGCCATGAGGAGTGGAAAGTTGTATTGAATTTGTTTACTAGAGCTGCAATACTGAAGAAGGAACCATTCAATAATTATGTTCTTTTATTTTTAAAGATAAACCAAGAAGTGTTTGCACTCTTTGGAATGAAACAAATAGTAGTGGGCTATCCTCAGACAGATGAGCTAGATGAAAGAACAAGCAAGACCATCAAAGCTTTCCTTAACAGCTACTGCAAAGAGCACCCAGATGATTGGGATGAGCATTTATCTGCTATTGCCTATGCTTTTAATTTGATTAATGTGGTATGTGAAGTCTCTTCCCCTCCTGCAAGCTGGGACTGATGTCCCTGGAGGTACCTGCAAAGCTGTTTGCTAAACATGCTTACTTTTTGCTCCCCACTGAAATAGGAGCCAGATGAAAGCACCCCATATTTCCAAATGTTTAACCGTCACCCGTATGTGGCTGAGTCAACAAATGTGCATGGGGAAGGAGAAGACAGTGTGTTTGCCAAAATATTTGAAGCAACGAAGAAAGCCAGGCAAGCACCGGAGGAAGAGAAAACCACCGACTGTCAGGTAAATTCTGTAGATTCAGATGTTAATTGGCAAGAAGACTGAGGAGACATAAGGTGGGAAGATTGGAAATGTAAAGTGAATTAAACCTTTTAGAGTAGTGAGTTGTTCTTTTTTTTTCCTCACCGTGGGGTTCTTGGATCCCAGTGTACATATGCTTGTTTGTATGGAGAGGAGGTAAACAAGAAAACAGGAGGTTCTCTTCTTGGCCAGGGTGTTTGTGTTGGGCCTTGTGGAGTTGCAAAGCCAGTGCCTGGTGAGTGTTATTTAGAACAGGAACACTGATAAAATCAATTTATTGAGAACTTTGCTTTTTTCTATGGTACAAATTACACATACCCAAAGACTTCTAATCTTAGGCCTCAGCATTATTATTCAATGCTAGAAAAATCTATGGTGGCTTTTAAAAAAATAAAATATTTTGTTTGTTTCCTCTCATAGGTAGTGAAAGGCCGGTCAGATGAACAGAAAGCCCGAAATAAGCTTACTGTCAAAAGGAAGCCAAAACAGTTAAATCCCCTTCACCTTAAAGTTGGGCATGAAGTCCTCAGACAAAGAAAAAACTGGTGGAAAGATGGCCGTTTTCAGTCGGAATGGGTCGGGCCTTGTATTATAGATTATATTACAGATAATGGCTGTGCCATATTAAGAGATGCCACGGGATCCAGGTTGAAAAGACCCATCAAAATGTCTCACCTTAAGCCATACATAAGAGGGTCCAGTGAAAAAGGTATGCGGGTGTATAAATATATATATATGCAGATATTTTGAGAGGACAGTTTAACTTTTCTGTCATGGTGTGGTATTTGGTAAGGTAATGAACCACAAGGACACAGGCTAATAATGTAACTGCATACGGTGAACAGCAGGCATGACTACTTTGAAACCTGTGCAGAGCAGAGAGCTAATGAATCATATTTAAAGGATCTTTAAAAATAGCTTCCATTAAAGCTGCTTCCATGTGGTTTGGCCCTATTCGTGCTGGCTGGTGAAAACATACTGAAAGCAGAGCCGGCCTGAACTGTGTTCAAAGACTGCTTCCTGACTTTCCTCCAGGCTTCGTGTGTGTGGGAGAAAAATTCACCTTGCGTTTCCTTGTGAAATGGAAACCTGTTTTTACCTCTTAGTCTGGCTAGTGCAGATTGTGCATGTTTATAACCCCCCACCCCTATCTTCTCTTTTTTAGGAAACTATCTTCCCAAAACCTTAAATACAAGGACTACCTCAAATTAAATTATGGTACTGAAATGGTAAATATGCTTCTCTTACTGGAGTAAATGAAGCTATTTCAGTCAAAGAGTGAAATTTTTAATCACTTAAAAATGATTTAAATTCCAAGTTAAATTCCAATTGAATCGAAGATTTAAATTCAAAAATAGCAGCCATTTCTTTTCTACTAATGCTGTGTTTGAGTCACTTCAGACACTTAGAAAAAAGAGTATAAATTAATTAAAGCATAAAAAAGTTTAGTGCAGATATTTTTGTAGGATCAGGGTCTAATATGTTCACCACTGACTACTCCAGAAGCTGTAAGTAAATGTACATTTTCGGCCCCTTTTCCAACAAGAGATTAAAGATTAGTTGTCCGATACAAGCAGAAAACTGCTTAGATTATAAATATTTATAAAGCTTAAAATTCTAGTGTGATGTTCATACATAGTGAAATTGTGGAGGAAAGTAAACCAGGCTGTGAAGAAAGCATTCGCAGGGCTTTCTGTGACGTAAATGTGAAAAGGTGCACGTAGGTAAGGGTATTTGTCATGGCCCTGCTTACCAAATTTAAGTATTTTGCTTACACGATTTCGGAGTGGGGCATCTCCTGTCTGTATGTCAGGCCTTCAAACTGTGTCTTGCTTTGTTGAGCACTAGAGACACAGCCTGGCAATGCAGTCCTCATTTTAAGGTGAGGAAGAATGATACTAAGGTAAGAAAGGGCTGCTAGTAGCAAGATTCTTTTACTTTACTTATTTTCCCCATAACCTAGTCTGAAGGTGAATCTTGAGTGAGTGTTTTGGCAGAGCTCCCAGTATAGGCCTTGCAGGTTTACAGACTGGTAACAGTAAATCTAGCAAAATAGACAAAACCCCAAAATGGGTTCTTTGCTACCTGGCAGACTATAGCTAGGCAGAAGTTCCAGAATACCTTAAATCACATATATACCCATTCTGTCTGAAGCAGCACTTTTTTCTTGTTTGAAATGTGGGTTAGTTAATATTAAACTCTGGGTCAGTGCTCTAATGTTTCAGGAGTGCAAATAAGCAGATTTAGGACACATCTATTGAGAAATACAGCTAGAAAAGTGCAGAATCTGCTTTCTGCATCTCAAAGGCTTTTGTAGCCCCCTGTGTAGAGATAGTTATCTGCTGAATGGCTTTTCTGATTTAACAAAACACCTCATTTTACCCTGCCAAAACACCTCATTTTACCCTGCCATCCTCCTGCGAGCAGGCAAACAGGCCCTAACATCATCCTCCAACACAAGGTGTTAACCCTACGTTAACTATTACATTTCTAATTACAGACTATTTTCATTTCATTGGAACTCACTTGGAACAAATCAAACACTTCAACATGTTACCAGATAGAAGAAATAGTGGTACTATAGAATAACAATCATTTTCTCTAATTTCTAAAATAAATAAATGTGTTAATGCACAAGCTCAGTTTGTAATTTTATGTTTCTTAGTTTCTAAAGAAAACCCTGTGTTGCACTGAGACTTCCTGAAGAGAGTCTGGAGTAGCTGCATTTTTCGTGTGGGGTATACAGAGTAAAAGCAGTTACCTGTAACATTAGGTAACTACTACTCTACTAAGACAGTAGTTCAGTAGGTGACTGTGGCAAACCTCAAGCTGGTTTATTGACATTGCAAAGAAATCCTGTTCACAGGAAGCACTGTGAGCACTATTCTGGGGAGGTACCAGATACTCCTGAGCATTTGGTTGTTAGTGCAATTAGGACATGTTGGGTGCAGTTCTGGGCTCCCCAGTACAAGAAGGTTGTGGAGATTCTAGAGGGGGTCCAGCGTAGAGCAACAAAGATGATTAAGGGACTGGAGTGTCTATCGTATGAGGAAAGATGAGTGATCTGGGCCTGTTTAGCCTAGAGAAGAGAAGGCTGAGAGAAGATTTGATCAACATGTTCAAGTACCTGAGGGGTGATCGTAGGAAGGATGGGGCCAGGCTTTTCTCTGTGGTGGCTGGTGACAGGACGAGAGGTAATTGGGTGTAAGTTGAAACACAGGTGGAACTCAACCTCCATATGAGGAAGAACTTCTTTCCTGTGAGGGTGACAGAGCACTGGAACAGGCTGCCCAGAGAGGTTGTGGAGTCTCCTTCTCTGGAGATCTTCCAAACCCACCTGGATGCCACCCTGTGCCATGTGCTCTAGGTGTCCCTGCTTGTGCAGGGGGTCGGACTAGATAATCTCTAAAGATCCCTTCCAGCCTCAACCATTCTGTGATTCTGTGTGACATGAATATTATCAGACTGCCATCACTCAAGTATTCTCGCCTTATTATTGAAATTGCTTTGAAAAATAAGTCAACACCTCAGCCATCATTTTGTTTGTGGTTAATGATGTCAATGACTCGTACTGGACTAGAAAGATCCGCTCTAAAAGATACTTTTCTTTTGCAGACAACCATTACTTCTTACATGGTGCAGTAGTCGTTGACCACGACTATATTGGCTTTTCTGAAAGATCACATAATCCACGCCAGCAAGACCCCGCTGAGGAAGGGGGAATAAAGGCCTGTGCAGGAGGTGTGGTGTCGACTGTGCAAATACCCCCTTCAGCTGGCCAAGACCAAGCAGCAACAGGATGCAAACAGCAGCCCGGGCTCATGAAAGAGCACGGCGTCGAACCCAACGCTGCCCAGCCACAGCAGTGGCCTTCACCCTGCTGGACACTTCAGACCAAGGCAGAGGATACCTAAGCAAATAAGTGCATGTCATCTTTTACTGGCAAGTTTTCGACTTCTGTGCCAGACCGGGACACTTTTGGTAGCTCCTGATTCCTTGGACAAATGCACTTCACTGCTGTGTGTATTTAAGAATCCTGCAGATGTCCTGTGGTTAAGTGACATGGGCATTAAGAAGCCACCCCTGTGTTACCAGGAATCCGGGCACAGCCTAGAAGCAGCACATCATCTTCCTGCAGTTGAACTACAGACAGGCTGGTGGCAGATACGCATGTACGGAGCAAGGTGGCCCTGCTCCCTGTGTGTCAGCTCAGGGAACGTCTCACCATTTCATTCCCAAAACCTTTCCTCAGTCCCCATCTGGCTCATTCTTAACATGCACGGATATTGTGGGATTAATTAAATTTAAGCAATTTAATATAAATTTTGCCTCCAGTGCTGAAGAGTGAAGAAACTCATGTCCTCCTTTATTTTGTTATGAAACCCTTTCCCATTCTTTCTGGGAAGCTGCAAACTCTGACCTTTACAGCTTTTATTCTCGAGTTTAGCCCACAGCCCTAAGATCTTGCAGAACAGTAAAACTGCCAAAATCAAGTACAGGCAAGGTTCTGCATATGAAGCAATGGGGCCTGCCGCTGCTCCCTGCTCATCCAAAAGGAACTAGAGAAAGCAATTTTAGTCTCCCAGGCAGGCCAGAATCTGAAGGGTGCTCAGTGTTTGCTTGTGCTCTCTTCACAAGCCTCTGATTTCCCTTGCCCTCACTTCTTAGAGTTACAACAGGTTTGGAGGAGAATTCCTCTTCTTTCGTTGCCAGTGCTCTAGGAAACCTCAAGGACCGATCCTGTTTATTCTCTGAATTCCTTGACCCAGTTGCTATTGGCCTGCACCTCCTGCTGAGAGGACTGCATCTCAGAGTAGTGGCAAAATCTATCTATCTACTCAGGGTTCTGTTAATCTTAGGCAGAAGGACTTAGTCCTCAAGGCCGTTTAGCTAGCAAACTTAGATAGAAATTCATATCTGGTTTATGGTTTGACCTATCACAGGACATGGCTATCTAAGAACTCAGTGTCGTCATGCTGTTCTTGAATTGTGTCCTAAAATGCCTTCTAAAGATAAAGTACTTCATGTAGTCCTACATACACCTTTTTTTCTTCCACCGAGACACTGTTTCATAAAGAACGTGCCTAATAAAGACAGTTGGATGTTCTCTCCTAGCAGCCTCTTCCTGTATGACAACTTTGTGCCAAACACTAACATGGGCAAGGTTTGTGCTGTTCATTGATAACCATGCTCCAGCTTAGAAGCCCCTCCATATATAAATTGCTTTTAGCCCCAGTCTATATTGTCCTTTGAGGCCAATCGTTTTTATAAGGATTTTTCTAATGCAGTTGAACAAGTAAGTGGGCTTGCCGAAATACATTTTTTCCCACCTAAAGAGAAGACTTGACAAGAAACAACGTTCTGCTAAGCGGGCTTGAAAACAAAATGACAAATAACTGTGTGCTTGTAAGCAGGAGGAAGCTGGAGATTGAGAGCAAATGTCTTACCTCGCTTTTCTTCTGTAATGAGCTGGTGATCACGCAGTGTTTTTCTTCAGGAATAGCAATTTAAAGATGCTCCATGCAGCAGCTGGGGTGACAGGCACATGCTTTGGAGGTGCAGGGCATGGTAGTGACCTGGCAGGCAGTTTCTGCACCCATCCTTCCTAGCAGAGCCCCGCTTCTTTGAGCCAAACTTACCTGCTCCCCACGAACCTTTGGCTCTTTGGGGTGGACGCGTTACAGCATGGCCCTGCCTGTCTAACAGGATCTCTTAAGCTGGCAGGGGGCTGTTTCCTGCTAAAGTGTGGGTCCTTTCAGAGCCAGAGACAAAATCAGGTAGGGGATAAGGGAGCTGTCTCCAATATGCCCTTCTGCTCTGTTAGGGCAATAAAAACCTACCCCATATGTTATTTTTCCAACTGGACAGTTCCTTGTTTACCCACAGTGCAATAAAGCTGCACTGCAGAGCGGGGTGAGGGGAGGGAGAGCTCTAATAAGTGGTAGGTGCTTCCTGGAGCTCTGCTACTGGAGAAGAGGAAAAGGCAAAGCTGGCTGTGGAAGAGGGAAAACAGCAGATGTGCTCCCTCCCCTTCCCGCTGTACTAACAGGCAAGTGTTAGCACCTCGTCAGTTCAGCTAAACTGGACCCAGCTGAACACTGCATATGAAAGGTTTACTGAGGTAAAATGCAGCTGTTTCAAATGAATGGTGCCAAAAACAACAGGAAGAAGGAAAAAACCCTCCGGGAAACTTGAGAGGTTCTGAGCAGTTTCTGCTCAGGAAAGAAAACGGGATAGAATCCATGCCCCCTTGTGGTGCATTGCACAGGAGGAAGGGGAGGTTGTGCAGCACGAGGGAAAATACAGTCATACTTGCACCTCCCAGCCCAGAAATGCAAACTTTGACCCTTTGGGTTTGCTAGAGGTGCTAATTACCAGTCAGAGTTGGTTGAAAGCTTGTCCCAAACCCACCAACTTCTGGTGAAAAACTTGTGTACAGCCACAGAGAGTTAAGTACAGAGTAAAAACCACAACTCTCCTGCTTGGCTACATGTGTGCAGTGCCTGCCCATGCTGCGCTCGCGCTCTTCGGCTTGGACAATCCGTGACATTTCAAAGTTTCTCCCTCCTTCATCACAGGACTGAACGTTCCCTGCTGGAGGATGCTGATGAGTCAGTTTGCTTCTCACAGCAAGCAGTTAACAAGTCTTTGGGAAATGTCAGTCTTGAGGACCTGATGAGTTTGTTTATTCATTTGTTTGGGTGCAATGTCCATGTCAATGGCCTTTTGCAGCAGGCCTCATTACTTAATGACCTCACATCAAAACCTGTTCCCACAGTAACCTGCTTGGCATTTTCAAAATAGATAATGGATTTTTTTTTTTCTGGGAGCAGAACGGAGGCTTTCAATTAATTTATTGGACTACCTAAAAACACAACGTGCAACTCGTGGAGTCCCGGCAGATGGTGGGAGGTCAGCGAGGTGCTTGCTGCCCGCGAGCTGCCCGCCTCCCATCCCAGCACGAGGAGACCTCCCACCGCTAAAAGTTATTAGAGCAGGTGATG
This sequence comes from Tinamus guttatus, assembly GCF_059628265.1. Lineage (NCBI taxonomy): Eukaryota > Metazoa > Chordata > Aves > Tinamiformes > Tinamidae > Tinamus > Tinamus guttatus. Next base: position 201,176 of record NW_028288676.1, read on the forward strand.
GGGTAAAGAGGAAGGGTAAAATTGGTAGAAAAAACAGGATTTATCAGTGCGTTAGGGGTAATTGGTGTTACGCTGCTCTACCCAGACTAAGAGACCTGCCAGCCTTCTGGTTCAAGACTCTAGGAAAGCATGTTTGGGTCCTGCAGGTGATGTTGTCCCGCTGCAGATTTCCATGGCAGCGCTCAGCAACCCCCTCTGGATAAGGCCTTTCACAAGTACATGTTGCTGCTCATGAGGGTGTTTTCTGACTGTTTGGGTTGAATCTCTGCGCTTTGATGGGCAGAACTGGAGTGGCCCAAGCTGCAGCTGAAGCCAGGAACTGCCTCAGCCCATATGGTGTTTAAGACTAAGTGAGTTAAAAATGATACATCAGATTTCATCAATTAAGTCACCAATCCCCAGTTAAAGACCTAGAAAAAGAAGAGCGGCCTACCTCGCAGCAGGGCAGTGTAGCAGGTGGTTATGGTATTATTGCACTGCCAAACCTGACCCCGCTCCCCGCTGCGGCTGCTGCGGTCGCAGGGTGGCGGTGTCGCCCTGCCGGAGCCCGTTCCCACACCATCGTCGCAGCCCGTTCCCACGCCATCATCGGAGCCCGTTTCCGCGCTGTCGTCGCAGCCCGTTCCCCCGCCCTCATCGGAGCCCGTTCCCGCGCCGTCGTCGCAGCCCGTTTCCGCGCCGTCGTCGCAGCCCCTTCCCGCGCCGTCGTCGCAGCCCGTTCCCACGCCATCGTCGGATCCACTTCCCGCGCCGTCGTCGCAGCCCGTTCCCGCGCCACCGTCGCAGCCCGTTCCCCCGCCGTCGTCGCAGCCCGTTCCCCCGCCGTCGTCGCAGCCCGTTCCCGCGCCACCGTCGCAGCCCGTTCCCCCGCCGTCGTCGCAGCCCGTTCCCGCGCCGTCGTCGCAGCCCGTTCCCCCGCCCTCATCGGAGCCCGTTCCCACGCCATCGTCGCAGCCCGTTCCCGCGCCGTCGTCGCAGCCCGTTCCCACACCGTCGTCGCAGCCCGTTCCCACACCATCGTCGCAGCCCGTTCCCGCGCCGTCGTCGCAGCCCGTTCCCACACCGTCGTCGGAGCCCGTTCCCGCGCCGTCGTCGCAGCCCGTTCCCGCGCCGTCGTCGGAGCCCGTTCCCGCGCCGTCGTCGGAGCCCGTTCCCACACCATCGTCGCAGCCCGTTCCCACACCATCGTCGGAGCCCGTTCCCACACCATCGTCGGAGCCCGTTCCCGCGCCCTCGTCGGAGTCCGTTCCCACGCCGTCGTCGGAGCCCGTTCCCGCGCCCTCGTCGGAGTCCGTTCCCACACCATCGTCGGAGCCCGTTCCCGCGCCGTCGTTGCAGCCCGTTCCCACACCATCGTCGGAGCCCGTTCCCGCGCCCTCGTCGGAGTCCGTTCCCGCGCCGTCGTTGCAGCCCGTTCCCGCGCCCTCGTCGGAGTCCGTTCCCACACCATCGTCGGAGCCCGTTCCCGCGCCATCGTCGCAGCCCGTTCCCGCACCGTCGTCGCAGCCCGTTCCCGCGCCGTCGTCGCAGCCCGTTCCCACACCGTCGTCGGAGCCCGTTCCCGCACCGTCGTCGCAGCCCGTTCCCGCGCCGTCGTCGGAGCCCGTTCCCGCGCCGTCGTCGGAGCCCGTTCCCGCACTGTCGTCGGAGCCCGTTCCCACACCATCATCGGAGCCCGTTCCCGCGCCGTCGTCGCAGCCCGTTCCCGCGCCGTCGTCGGAGCCCGTTCCCGCACCGTCGTCGGAGCCCGTTCCCACACCATCATCGGAGCCCGTTCCCGCGCCGTCGTCGCAGCCCGTTCCCGCACCGTCGTCGCAGCCCGTTCCCGCACCGTCGTCGGAGCCCGTTCCCACACCATCATCGGAGCCCGTTCCCGCGCCGTCGTCGGAGCCCGTTCCCGCGCCGTCGTCGCAGCCCGTTCCCACACCATCATCGGAGCCCGTTCCCGCGCCGTCGTCGCAGCCCGTTCCCGCACCGTCGTCGGAGCCCGTTCCCACACCATCATCGGAGCCCGTTCCCGCACCGTCGTCGCAGCCCGTTCCCACACCATCATCGGAGCCCGTTCCCACACCGTCGTCGCAGCCCGTTCCCGCGCCGTCGTCGGAGCCCGTTCCCACACCGTCATCGGAGCCCGTTCCCGCACCGTCGTCGCAGCCCGTTCCCACACCATCATCGGAGCCCGTTCCCGCGCCGTCGTCGCAGCCCGTTCCCGCACCGTCGTCGGAGCCCGTTCCCACACCATCATCGGAGCCCGTTCCCACGCCGTCGTCGCAGCCCGTTCCCGCACCATCATCAGAGCCCGTTCCCACACCATCATCGGAGCCCGTTCCCACACCGTCGTCGCAGCCCGTTCCCGCGCCGTCGTCGGAGCCCGTTCCCACACCGTCATCGGAGCCCGTTCCCGCACCGTCGTCGGAGCCCGTTCCCACGCCATCGTCGCAGCCCGTTCCCACACCATCATCAGAGCCCGTTCCCGCGCCGTCGTCGGAGCCCGTTCCCACACCATCATCGGAGCCCGTTCCCGCACCGTCGTCGCAGCCCGTTCCCGCACCATCGTCGCAGCCCGTTCCCGCACCGTCGTCGCAGCCCGTTCCCGCACCATCGTCGCAGCCCGTTCCCACACCGTCATCGCAGCCCGTTCCCACACCATCGTCGCAGCCCGTTCCCACACCATCATCAGAGCCCGTTCCCGCGCCGTCGTCGGAGCCCGTTCCCGCACCGTCGTCGGAGCCCGTTCCCACGCCATCGTCGCAGCCCGTTCCCGCACCGTCGTTGCAGCCCCTTCCCACACCATCGTCGGAGCCCGTTCCCACGCCATCGTTGCAGCCCGTTCCCACACCATCTTCGGAGCCCGTTCCCACGCCATCGTCGTAGCCCGTTCCCACACCGTCGTCGCAGCCCGTTCCCGCACCGTCGTCGCAGCCCGTTCCCGCACCATCGTCGCAGCCCGTTCCCACACCGTCGTCGCAGCCCGTTCCCACACCGTCATCGCAGCCCGTTCCCACACCATCGTCGCAGCCCGTTCCCACACCATCATCAGAGCCCGTTCCCGCGCCGTCGTCGGAGCCCGTTCCCGCACCGTCGTCGGAGCCCGTTCCCACGCCATCGTCGCAGCCCGTTCCCGCACCGTCGTTGCAGCCCCTTCCCACACCATCGTCGGAGCCCGTTCCCACGCCATCGTTGCAGCCCGTTCCCACACCATCTTCGGAGCCCGTTCCCACGCCATCGTCGTAGCCCGTTCCCACACCGTCGTCGCAGCCCGTTCCCGCACCGTCGTCGCAGCCCGTTCCCGCACCATCGTCGCAGCCCGTTCCCACACCGTCGTCGCAGCCCGTTCCCACGCCGTCGTCGTAGCCCGTTCCCACACCGTCGTCGCAGCCCGTTCCCACACCATCATCAGAGCCCGTTCCCGCGCCGTCGTCGGAGCCCGTTCCCGCACCGTCGTCGCAGCCCGTTCCCACGCCATCGTCGGAGCCCGTTCCCACACCATCGTCGCAGCCCGTTCCCACACCATCGTCGGAGCCCGTTCCCGCACCGTCGTTGGAGCCCGTTCCCACACCATCATCAGAGCCCGTTCCCGCACCGTCGTCGGAGCCCGTTCCCGCACCGTCGTCGGAGCCCGTTCCCACACCATCGTCGCAGCCCGTTCCCACACCATCGTCGGAGCCCGTTCCCACGCCATCGTTGCAGCCCGTTCCCACGCCATCGTTGCAGCCCGTTCCCACACCATCGTCGGAGCCCGTTCCCACGCCATCGTTGCAGCCCGTTCCCACACCATCGTCGCAGCCCGTTCCCACGCCATCGTCGTAGCCCGTTCCCGCACCGTCGTCGCAGCCCGTTCCCGCACCATCGTCGCAGCCCGTTCCCGCGCCATTGTTGCAGCCCGTTCCCGCACCGTCGTCGCAGCCCGTTCCCACGCCATCGTCGCAGCCCGTTCCCGCGCCATCATCGGGGCTCTTCTTCCTGGGGGCAATTCGCCAACAGGAGCAGCTAATCCAAGGACTAATTCACAGGGCGCCTTCTTGAGGAGGAGTGGGGAGATACATAAGAAATATAGTATGTCCAAGTACGTAGAAGTTTACCCTGAGAAACAGCACAGGCATCTGGCCATCGGTTTTGTGACACTAGCTGTTCGGTTCTTCAGAAAGAGAGGAAATTAGTAAAACCTTTGGTGATGGTTTGTGAAACACCATCACAGAAACTGGATCCAGATGCTAATCATGGGAATATGAATGCATCTCTGAGCACCTGTTGCATGGCTGACCCTTCATTTAAGATAGGAGAATAAACTGTACATTAGGAAGCTTGCATCATCACTCCACTTGCTATGGCCTTGCAGTGTCCTTAGCATCCCAGTACCTCTTAGTGCTCACTGCAACCATGATTGGAGCAGGGTTATGCTCCTAAAATTGATATGACAGTTAGTACCAACATTAGCCTATTACTGTTAAGGGTTGAGTGCATGGGCTGCCTAACTCCCCCTTACTTCTTACCTTCCATTTTAAGCAAAAGATTTAGGATTAGCTGACACTAACTCTTTTCTATTAACAAGCTTGCTTGACTACTGTCACTCATTTATTTGGAACAAGAGTTTCTGCTGCATCTTCAAAACGATGGTGTTGGCACAGCTCCCTAAAGCCTTGGCCCTGCATCTCCCACATCTTCATTTAAAGCCATAAAAAGAAGTCAGCCAGAAACCTGATTGCAGTATGTCCTGCTTCAATGCAATTGAGGAGTAACCCTGGTAAAAAGGAGTTGAGGGAAGGGGTAGCTCAGGGAAGGTACCTTTGTGAGCAGCAGCACCGGAATCCTAGTGCATCTCTCCACATGCTGGCAGGCTGCTCCGTACGGTTTTCCAGCCCCAGGCTCCAGCGACAGCAAGGGGTTTGCAGCTTGTGCTTGGCTAAGTAGCTGTCTCCACAGATTGCAAATCCTCCTGCACGCTGTCAGCTCCCCTCTTTCCTTCTGCCAGTAATGGTTAGCTCTGCAGCTCTATTTCCTCAGAAACTGGAGGGGAATTTGAATGGCATTTATACCACAGTGTGAATTTTGCTAAAAAGTTCTGATAACTCACAAAGGAGCAAGAATATTTTTGCTTTTAAGAACTGAAAATACACTTCTTCATGACTAAGAGAAAAATGGTGCTAAAACCTACTCTAGGGTTTACCAGGGTCTATTGTAAACAGAAAACACAATGACCATATTTCTACTCTCAATTTCAATGGACAGAAACATTTTTGGTACTCTTTGTATTGTACATTAAAGTTGTCACCAATGTCACCACCATTAATTTTGGCTCTCATGACCTAGACAGAGGAATCATTTCCCCATTTCTGGGTACATCCAGTACTCAGTACATTACAAGAGTACAAACTGTGCAATGTGTCATAACACACCTGGTCAAAACTAAACATGCATCTCAATGTGCAATTAAATAATAAAGTTACGTTTGAGCTGCTCAGTAATCTCCCTGCCCTATGCTGTATTGCTAGGCCATAAGCAGTATAGTCCACACGCAGGTATTTCCACAGCAAGGCAGAAATTCCTGGCGTCCCTCTTCTGTACTGTGACCCACACTGACTCCTAATGCTCTCTGGCATGACAGACGTAAGTGACCTAAAAATTCTGATAAGACACAAATAAATCTAGTTTTGGCAAGCAAGCAACTGTTGCAATTTACTGTATTGATCTATAAATCTTCATTAACTACTACAGTGCACTGCTTAATTAGAAAACTCTACTTAATCAAGATGCTTCCCAAGGAATCAATTTATACCTAATGATACTTATGGCAAGGACAGCTGCTTAATTGGGATGGTAATTTCATTTAATTGGGGCACCTTCAGATGACTTGGTGCTGCTTCGGCCTGCGCGGGTTGCGCTTCGGTTTGTTCCCCTCGTGGTGCTCCGTGGGGTTTCGCGCTGCTTTCCAGCGAGGTCCCGAGCTCACGAGCCCAGCGCTCGCGACCAGAGGCTGCTGAAAACATTCACCACATGCTATGGGGTTTGGTTTTTTCAGTTTATAGAGACTTGAGAGAAAAAAAAAAAAAAAAAAACTGGCAGTTCTTGAAAGTTGTTGTGATGCGCTGAAATCTTAAAATCGGCAATTAAATGTTGCCTGTTAATAAAATGGGCTTTTCTTTGGGCAAATTGGTGTAACTCAAATAAATCTGTTTGTTCCAAATCCACTGTCTCACATCAAATAAGTAGTATTCAACATTTAGCACATAAACAGCATTATTAGCCTATATAACCTGCTGGGATAGAGAATGATCTGCTACCTTATTAAAGTTAAACCTGTGAGAAGAGAAAGCCCGTGCTTCTCTTTTTGAGCAAATTTGGTGCTGCTTGATGAAGTAACTGGTAGCTTCTATTCTCCAAGTGCAGCTTTTCCAGGAGCAGGAGGTAGCAGTCGGTGCCTCCAAGCACGCCCACGCGCTCGGCCATCCGGCCCACGTGAAACCAGCCGTCCAGCCTTGCCCCGGCGCGGCCACAGAGCCCGGCTCGCTGCCGGGGCCGCTCAACCCGGCCAGGACCCCGGTTAATGCGGGTTTAGTCTGTCTTGGTTTGTACTTGCAATTACGCTGTGCTCACCTCCGCCAACCATCAGCAAAACAGAGCTTTTTCTTAGTGCAGATGAACATCAAAAAAAAGGAAGGAGGCAGATGCCTATGATCTGAAAGCAGAGAACATCCAACATCAGATGGATGGACCATGAGCTGCCCAAATGCCAGAAACATTCACCCTCACTGATGGCCTCTGACAAACCCTTTGATCCTGCAGAGCTGATGCCACCACTTCTGATAGCTGTGTCACTACAGCTTGCTTGTCGCAAGTCAACTGCTCTCAGAAAATTTCCTGTAGACTGACTTTCTTCTTTAAATAAAGTTTTAGAAGATTCTTCCTAATTGCCATATTCCTTTTTATTCACATACATGGCAATCAAGCCCACAGATAAAGATAGCCCTGTCTTTTTTACACCAATGAGAGAGAAACTGGATGCTTTCTCCCTGCAACACTAGGAAAATATAAATTAGCTGGAAAGGGAAAAAAAGTTAGAATATGAGCTAATGACAAAAACCATGGAATAGCATCTGTACTGCGGCATTTTAGAAAGCTATCCCAGAAATTTTGCTCTTCTCGAGGAATAACAACCTGCTGAGGATTTTAAGCTTTGTTCCAAGAAGAGAGTTACAAGTCCTGCTGGTTGAGGGGAGAATCCTACCCCTTCTGCTCCAGGGTCCCTGTCCTTCTCCTCAAAGCACCTGCAAAAAGTCACTGCCCCGCTCCCCAGAGAAACCCCCCAACTCATTTTCCCAGCTTCATTCCCCGTTGGCAGCGGCCCATCCAACACGGAGGTCCCTCCACAAGGCCCGACGGCAGCAGCTCAGCCGCCGCCGTGTCCCGCCACGCTCCACCCCGCAGCTGCTCACGCGGCCCCGGTGCCATCCAGCGGGTCCTCTGCCCATCTCCTCTTCCACGAGGCAGCGCCTGACCGAAACGAGAGTTCCTGGATGAACAAGGAAGGAAGAAACCTGGAGAAACGGGAAAACCAGCGCCCCAAAGCAGGCACCGCTAGACACCTACCCTGACTGCTTTGCGTATGTAATTTGAGACACAGGTTTCCTCTTAGCTGTGACCATGTTTTATTAAAGTAAATACCCTGCAGTTTTTATATACAAGTAAAATTTCTTTTTAAAGGTTTAAGCTTGATTTTGTACATGTATGGAAATTAGTCTTGCTTAAAAGAAAAAAAATGTGACATAGGAAAATATTGTCTAGCTTCCATACAAAATAGCACTTTTTCTCTGCTGGTAGAAGACATGAAAATTTTCACTGTATTAAGTGGTCTGTGTAACTTTTACAAAAGTCGTATACAAAAAAACCCTTAAAGTATGCAAAGATTGCAAAGTACACTCTGACAGCTAATGCTCTGCGAACACTTTATTACACAAATTACATTCAGCTTCTGAAAATAGTGTTCTAACAGTGATACCATCTAAAAATAAGACATCCCCGAAACACATCAAGTCAGGAAGAAGAAAAAAAATTAAATAGATACTTTTTTTCTTTCCTTCAATGCAATATAATGTTAGTGATTTTAAAAAAATAGAAGAAGATTTAGCAGCTTCATTTTCTTGTGGCACTGTATTTTCTCTGTACTGCAACAGGTTAAGGAGATTGAAGAGGAAAGGCACAAAAAAGAAATTGGCAACAGAAGAGTTACGGGAAAAATATTTGGATAAAGCAGATAATAGGACTTATTTACAAATACAGAAGAGGTCCCAAAATTGAGATGAGAAAATACTACTGCTTTAAATCAGTGCTGCAATTAAAAGAAGATAGTTTGCTTTATTAAGATGTTCACATAAAAACAACGGCACTGATATGAAACTTCCACACACTCCTCCACTTAAAAAAAAAAAATCAGAACTAAAACCAAACAAAAAAAAATAAAGGAATGAGTGTACAGCCCCACACAGACTAGTACAGTTTACAATTAAATACACAAAATCTTAAACGTGCTTAAGGGAAAAGGAATCTGACATTCTGGGTTGAATCGTATAATGGAGAAGTCAAAGGCTGGTTTCAGGATGACGACGGTGCTGCTGGCGGTGGAGGTGCTGAATACTCTTCCTCTGAGTCTGTGCCATCATCTTCATCTTTCTCCTGGTCGCTTCCTTCAGTGCTGAGCCGGTCAAACCCCTTCCTGCTGTAGCCTTTGTGACTTGCAAAGAAGTTTCCAAGGTTAAGGCCACCACCACCCTTTCCTGTGGAATGCAAACACGTGCCATAAGCTTTGCTTTATTGCACAAAGTGAAAAAAAAACGTATTAACACGAGAACGGAGATTATTCTAAGTGTCCTTCTGCAAACCACTTAAATTAAAGTTTCAAAAGCTTTTTTTTAAACATCCACAGTTGGATTAGAAGCCTTTGCCCAAGCTGCCTGTGTTCCCACCGGTTTGCTTGTCTTCAGTTTGCCTGTAAGGCCAAAATTCACCATTTAATTTCCCAGACACTCAGATAACACCTCAGCTATTTGCCTCCCGCCAGCAGGGCCACATCCTCTCTGGTGGCAGATGTTCAGAGATGAAAGGTGGTTTCAAAGACGCGTCCTCATAGAGTAGCTGAATTTCTCCCTCTACTCCTCACTGAGAGGAAGTTCTATTCCCAGATCTCAAATCTCTCATTCAATTAGAAGCAAATACAGAAACAAACTCCAGTTGCTGGGTTCTTAAAGGCCCTGGAGTGTCACTTACCTCGAAGTCTGCCCAAAATTCTGCCTGAACTTGAATCAATTTTGTGTTCTGCATCAGCTGAAAAATAAAGGAGATTTCAGAAATAAGTTTTAAATCATAATATATGTTTAAATCATTAACTGTGTTTACTGATAAAAACCACAGACACTCAATAAATTGATCAGCACTTCTAAACAACAAAACTAACACTTTTCAGCTTCCCTGCTACGGTGTAATTATGATTTCTAACCAAAAAAGCCAAAAATCGTACTATGAATGTTCACTTTATGCTGTTTCGGCCATTAAGAAGATTCACAGATGAGTTATTTCTGAGAATGTCACTTTTTCAACAGTTCACATTTGTTACTCTGAAGATTTTATGGGGAGAACGAGAACCGATAAACAAAAGGATCCCTAAACAAAACCAAACCGAAAAACTCCCCCATCTTGGTAATTCTATTAGGAATATAAACTGCATGACCAAGCTGTTTTTTCGTTTGTTTGTTTTAAATATACTACTCAGTATCTGCAGGTGTGTGCAAGGAGTTTCCTTTTCCCAGTGTAACTGTATTATGCTCCTTCACACAGGAGGTTCAGGCGCTGAACCCTCAGGGGCCTCAGGTTCAGGCATGGATCCAACTGGAATGCAAAGATGTTATTTTGGGCTATTACTATGGACTACTCTTCTGCTGTAGTTTAGAGTGGTAGCACCTGTGATGCTAAATGTATTTATTTTAACACAATGTGGCAGGAAGCTACACACTGAAATGTTCAAATAAAACACATCAAGCTCAATTACTCAATAATACTGCAACGTTGAATTACCTCCTCTTTTATATTACATCCCAGCCTATGATATTGGCAGAACTAAGTTATCGGTGCATTCCATATCCCCCTTCTTCCCTGCTTGAGGATAACTTGATAAAGAGACTTATGTCACACAAAATAACAAGTGCAATGATCAAAGTGCTACTACAGCCTTTCAATTTCTCCAAAAGGCTATTGCATGATATGAAGTAAAGACAACTTTACATACTTAGCACTGTTACTCTTAACTAAAGCTGTCACAGCAATGGATGGAGGCACCTAATAGGAACATGTTTGACTCACAAAACGCACAAGATGGTAGTGAACAGTAATTCCCTCAGACACGTTTACAGTTTGCCTTTTGCTTACACCCATCCATACAGTAGGGTCTTTGCTCTTCGTGGTTTAAAGATCCCAAAGGGAAGAAGTGTTGGCGTGGGATGATTTTTGTCATGCTCTAGATAACTATTCTCTCGAGTGACCCGGGGTTACCTCCACAGGCCGCTGCCTTCCTCCACCGAACGAAGGCGAGAATGGCCAGCAGGACCACGACAGGGATGATGAGCAGAGTCGTAATGAGAACGAAGGAAACCCCTGCACTGGCCTGGTGCACCAAATGCTGCTTCTCCTCCTTCTTGAGAGGCTCTGTTGATTGTGGGTTGTTTCCCAGTTTGGTTTCTATAATTGTTTCTGATTAAAAAAAATATTATTAAAAAAAAGAATCAATCAATAAGCAATCAAATGAATCAAGCAACACAAAGCAAGGCCTTAAGGAAAAGAACAGGCTAGGATACCTGAGGTCTTGAATAATAAGGAAACAAAAGACAAACATTTATGAGACAATTTTAATTCTTGCTGATACATCTCCAAAGTAAGATAGAGTCTGAATCACTTTACTTTCTAGAAAGGATGCCCTCTCCATTCCTCTGATGAGGAGCTATCATTTAAAACATGAGCAAATCCTTTAAAAAAAAAATTCTTGCAAATAGGCATATGATTTATTATCTATTAAATATCTCCATTTGATAATAATACTACCACAAGAAATTAAACCAAAAAATCCAGCATGCTATATTATCATAAAATAGAAAGCATTTATTGTTCTTTCAAATAATTTGTGACAAAGGGCTAAACTTTCAAATGCCACATCCCATGAAAGACCTTTGGCTCTTGAAGTCCCAAGAGTTTTCACAAGCTGCATCGGGAGATCCCTGCCTGTTTTAACTTCGGTACCCTATGCAGTTTCAGAGATGGATAAGAAACTATTTGCAAATACCCCTGTGGTACCACTGCATTTGTCTGTGTAACAGCAGAAGCAGCAGGCGGCACAGCGGCTGCCTCAGGAAAGCTCAAACGCATCCACCTCTCCCCAGATCCATCATACCACTGATGCTGTAACACTTCTCTTCCGAGTGCTTCGGGAAGATGGATGCACCAATAGAGATGAAATAGAAGGCTAATAGTTTGGGCAATAGGAATTTACTGTTTATACTGTCAGCCTATTCTACTTTGCGCTTGCATTTGGCCATTTGGATCTTTTCATATATCTCTCTGTGTCCAAAGGCCTAATTCAATCCACAGAAGCTCTGAATTCAATCAAAGAAAACCAGTTAAGAACAATTTAACATTTTACAAAGGCCTCTCCATAGCCAGGTACTGCTGCTCTGAAAGGGAAATGAACATTTCCTTCTTCCATCCAGGAGACTGATGAGACAGAAGATTAATGGTTTAAAATAATTACTTTTCATCTCCCTGACTTATTATCTTACCCCTTTCAACCTCATCTATACATGCTTCTTATCTCCTCTGATTAAGTCCCAACATGTTTTTTGTTCTTTTTTTTTTTTCATTTTTCAGGCAGATAAATTGGAGAGGAAAAAAAAGCAAATCTAAGGAGATAAATCTGAATATAGAGAAGGCTATTTTTTGGTTAAGCAATGTAACTGGCAGGCCTGAAAGACCACGCACAGAGATGAACCAACTGCTGTTTTGAGAATACCTGCGGCAGGGAGGGCAGGAGGGAAGCGGCTCTGGGCAGTAACTATCGTGGTCACATTACAGTTATTTCTGCATCTAAGGGCGCTGACACAGATACCAATCTGGACACAGCAGATGGTGATACAGAAATGATGCACTGGCCAAACTCAAGGTTTAGGGTCTGGGAAGTGCTTGTCACCGATGGAAAATAAATGTTTGGACTGGCTGCAAAATCAGCGTCTACCAGGTAACGCTGTGACAAGAGGCCTTCTCTTGCCTCCTATGCTCTTTTTATCTCTAGTAACTGCATAAAATGATGGTGATAAACAGAACTAGCTAGTCAGCATTTTCCCCTCCAGAAGTTCTTAGCGTGAGTGGTCAGAGCAAAATCATATTATCATAGCACAGTCACACAAAGTCACAGGGTAAAACAGAGGGTCCCTTCATGTCCATTATGTATCATACCAACCTTTCACTTCCTGCACCTCAATGCCAGCCTTTTTAACTGACCGATGCTCCACTTCTGTAAGACACAATTGATCTTCAGGACAACTGAAAACTTAAAAAACCACTCAGTGACATTTCCCTGCTAGCTTCCCCTGATGTACCACACAACCCCACAGGAAACAACTACGTTAGCACCTGAATGTCATCGAGGAGAATCAATATAAAGCATTCAACAGCTCACAACCCCATCATAAATAAATAAATATTTCTCATGCTAGAGAGAGCTTTTATGGGTATGCGTAAAGTCCTTTAAAAACCATACTCTTAATTGTAATCAGAAACATGTTGGACTAAAGCCTAGCTGATAAGGACTGCTTAGCTACTGCAGTTTTATACTGCAATATATGCTACAGAATAAACTAATACACAGGACCCTCTCTGACCTGCAAGTGGTAAGTGAATCCAAATGGTAAGTATTTTTTGTGTCCTCATATGTCTTTGAATAAAAGCCTGGAGTGTTCTTGTTCACGCTGCTATACGCAGAAAGAGACACATCCAGGCAGACTTACAGCTTATCTGGTCCAGTTTCCTTTTATCAACAGCAGCTGGTACCAGATGCCTCAAAGCAAAATCCATGAATTATAAACAGATAAATATGGAATAACTGGCTTAGCCAGAAGTTCATTTATAACAGCAGACTGTTCAGCTGGTTGACTAACGCTCTGAAGCCTGAGGCTTTCTCTCTCATACATTTTTTCCACCCTATATAACTTAACAGTGGATTATATTGTCATTGCTATGAAAGGTCTAATCCCTCTCTGAATCCTGCCACACTGATGTCTGATAATCAGGTTCCTCTCCTCGAAGTCAAGCTGCTTGGTTTGGGGGTTACTAGATTAAACTGGGAAGTATTTTCAATTAATGGGAATAGGACTTCAAATTACACTGGATTCCTTTTCTAGCTGTAAATAATCCCAATGAGATGAAGATCTATTTATGTTGACTGGTGGCTTTATTTCAGCCTCCAAGAATTTCCTATGTGACAACCCCTGAGGAAGCAGTGGGCTTGACAGCAAAAAATACAGTAAAAGAAATAAATGCAATCCTCACTTACAAGCTGAAGAGTCATGCTTTTGTTTAAGCATGTACCAGCAACATGATAAGGGATACTGTGAGGCAAGTGCCTTTTGATTCCTCCTTCTGTGAAAAATCAGTTTATGTGCCTAGGACTTCTTAACAGCATACACAGCAAAGTGGTCTTTCAAAAAAAATCTGAGCTGCAACATACAACTTATGGCAGAACTCCCAGTATATGAAAATTATCATTAGGCCACCAAGCTTTTGACAGCATTTACTTATCCGGGGCTACAAAGTGTGCAGTTGGGACACTTGAGAACAAGAAGAACACACTTTCTGTGGATGTGAACTTCCACACTGTTCTGGCATGAACATCTCCAACAAACACTGTTTTATCTTCTGAAGCAACAACATCGTGTGGCATCTCAAAGCTCTGTAAGGATAAACAGGCACAGGTTACCTAAGCATCTATGCACTCACAGTCTGACAGAAAATAAAAAGGTTGGTTTAATGCTGAACTTGGACAGGTCCTTAGACCTGAAATCACAGGGGATCCTTGTGCCAAGGCCTAATATGAGCAAAGGGGAGCAATTTCCTACCTATCGTGCATGTTTGCTTTCTCTAGGGACATCCACACAGAGATTATTGGGTACACTCATGCTAAACAATTTATATTTATATTCTTGCAATCAATTTTATCCTCTGAAATAATCCACTTGAAAGCTAAACTTGCTAACAGAGATACATACTGCACACACAGATTATCAGCCATGGCCATGAACAGACTTCTAAGCTAACCGTAGCCTATCAATTAGAGATTATTTTTTGTAATGATATGGCTCTATCCCCACTATAGAACGATATTTTTTAAACTTTTAAGCAAGGGAAGCTATGCTAAGAGGCAGCATACAAACATGCCACCAGAAGAGCAGCTCTAATTATTGATACATGGCTGCTAAGCTATATCACTAATTTCCTATCAACTCAGCCTGAGACCGAGCTGTTCCTTTACCCACAGCAGCGTGCTGACGTTCAGTGGAAACACATCATTGCTTATAAATGCTCCAAATGGAGTAGGTGAACACAGGATCCTATTTCACAAGCTAGGATTTTAATGGATGAAATCCCGTAACTTACTACAGACAATGTATTAGACTCTTTAAGGCATGTTATAGACAACAGATCATGAGAAATATCAGTAATTATATTGACATATAGTTATTAGTCATAACCACAAAAGAGGTACAGACAAGTTTGTGACAAGAATATTTCCGGACCTTCATTTTTCACAGGACTGTCTGCCAGAAACCAAACAAAAACAAAAACCAAAAAAAAAAAAAAGCCCCAACTTCTTCTGGGTGACGGATTGTCTTGAGGCTTTAAGCATGTGGTATAGGTAGAATATAAGGCCCATAGTTCAAGGGTCTTTATCAAGTTCATACCATAAAAAATTCCTTTTGTATACTATTCTATACATTGTGAAACATCTCATTTCCCTAAGTGTCTTACAAGAGGAGAAGTAAGATGTCAGCAGCACCAACTGGATGCACAATGCAGTCTCTGCAATACTCTACCTTTCTAACGGGGCTGAAAGTATCAATTATTTCTCCAGTAGAGAAGTTCATCACAAATCCTTGCACTGGTTCCGTCTCTCCAGGATAAGGCATTCCATTAACTGCGAAGAGGAGACCACCTGCAACAACATCCACACTTACTTTTGCAACCCATACACTGCTCACTGCAGCTGGGAGCAAGTATAACAGCACAGATGAAAGCAGCTGTCTCCAGACAAGACCGTGAGCGCATCAGAGGCAACTCAACAGAAAACCCAAGCACTGCAGGAAAGCCAGACGTGTAACTTGGGCTTTGAAGATATGGAAAGCTTGCCAAAACAACATGATGAAGGTCAGTCTTTGTGTTGACTTTATTGCTGAAGGTGTTGGGGAGACTTCCCTAGTCCATATATATATTTTTTTTTGTAGTAGAGCTGTCAGAGGAGCCATCTCAGTTTGAATACCGAAGGTATTAGATAATTTAGAGATTAACAGGACTAGATGGTGTTCACCTGAGTCCTGAAGGAACGTAAATAAGAAATTAGAGCCCAATTCCAAAGCAGGAGTTACTTTGGTACTCTGCTGCTATCTACAGAAAGGACTAAAAGGGGTGCCTGGGAGGTAGAGAGCAATGATTCTGGTTTCCATCCGCAGGTAGATGGCAGAGTCCATAACAGAATAAGACTCCCGAGTACATGGATGAGCATCTCAGTATCAAATGTCTAACCTAATAATACAGTAATCCTTACTCAGATTTTGATAGGAAAAACAAAAATCAAAGAAAAATAAAAAACCCCACAGCTTTAAGAACTGTTTGCTTTATATATATATATATATATATCTATATATATATATATATCTATATCTATATATATCTATATCCCCCGGGAGGCTATATTTTTTTTTTTCCCAGAAATTCAGTCATTTCCTTGATTGTTTGGGAGCCTTTTATTTTGTTCTGTTTAATGGAGCTTGAAATGAATATTTTAAAATGTTATTAACTAATTATTTGACTGTAGAGTCACTGAAAAACAAAGTCTCACCTACTTGTGACATCATATTTAGTGAATCTAATTAATCATTTCTCAGGAGTAGATGTTATATTCTAAGCTTTTTTTTTTTCCTCCTTCCCAAAATAATACAGTTCTAAAATTTTCCGTTACATCAGCACACCTTTGAAAGAGAATAAATATCTTGCCTAAGATGCACAATAGCACACTTAATGGAATAACACTATATATTGTGATACAGTGTCATTAAAAAAGCACTTGAAATCCAAAGAACATGAAAAGCAATTACCTGGCACATAGGAAACGGCAAACAATTCTCTTCCAAATGATTTGTGCTTGATCTCCCTTATGAACTGCCCACTCCCTAACTCGAAGCACTGGATGCGACCGTTCTCCCTGTCTGCAACGCAGAGCTGCCTGAATTCAGAGATCAGGGCTAGGCTGTGAGGGATACGGAACTGCCCAGGTCCTGCTCCATCTGAAGAAGTGCCTGTAATGCAAGACACACAGATTTGTGTGAAGGTACACACTGAAACCATCACCTCCGACTAGAAACAACAATATTCCACCTAATGCATAGGAAAAGAATGAACTCACTTGGTTTGCTTTCCCTCTACCCCTTAACAGGTTTGTTCATTTAGGAAAGCTGTGCTGCTTTACCCTACTGTATTTGCAAAATCTGAATTTATGCATTAGCTATTTCTCTATAAAAACCTGGAGTAGCAGAAGGCTTAACATGTAAGTTCGGCAGAGTTAGGCAGAAACATGCCCAAGAACACGCCAGCTAACTGCTTTGAAAAATCCCCTATTATTAGAGAATTCATAAATACCCACTTTGGCTAGCTGTACGAAGTGAGAGAATTAGAAGGCCAAAACTCGTTTGCGCCTTTGAAGATATAACTGCAATAGCTCCAAAGAAGAGAAATAACACTGACAAGCTCCTGGCTCGTGATGACAC
Source organism: Tinamus guttatus (assembly GCF_059628265.1). Lineage (NCBI taxonomy): Eukaryota > Metazoa > Chordata > Aves > Tinamiformes > Tinamidae > Tinamus > Tinamus guttatus. The sequence continues at coordinate 218,245 of NW_028288676.1, forward strand.
ACGCTCCCAAGAGCGGCGATACCAGTTCAGCACCACGAGCTCTAACTGTACCTTCACCCCACTGCTTGAGGAACAGCCCGCTCGCGGAGAACTGAACGATCCGGCTGTTGCAGTAGCCGTCAGAGACGTAGACGCTGCCGGTGACCGGATCCACAGCCACATCGGTTGGTTGACAGAAGTGATTTTTGTCACTGCCCGGTTGTAGCGCCGTTCCCAACATCAGTAATGGCTCTTTATCATCTGCTCTCAATTTGAAAACCTTTGTTTTAAGTCAATGGGAAAAGATAAGAGGTCTTAATTGCAGAAGATTATACATTAGAGGTATTGTTGCTCATGGAAAAACACATCAATTACTTGGTATAAAATAAATGTATTACCAAACATTACCTTAGTATATTGACTACGAAATATACTATCGACTTTACAGGAGAGGGAAATTTCTGCACAAAATAAAAATTTCCTGTGATTTCAATGCACGGTTTAGCTTTACATTCAAGGTATGGAAACTCAGGAATTGCCAAGCAGAGCTATAGCAGAATAATCTGTTCTTGTACAGAAGAGACACTGTTTTAAAAGATCAACTTTCATTTCTGCATATCCACATAACAAATTACTCCACACAACTATATGCCACTATGGCCCTGAGTTTCAAATTTTTCAGGTGTTTTCTTAATGTACTACAAATAGTACTAGCTAAATAACTGGTATCAGATCTGTAGGAAAATATAGACATTATCTTTGGCATAAGTTTTAAGGTCTTGGCAGTGAGGCTTCAGAAACATACCTGATGGAGCGCTACATCAGTGACCCAGTAGTTACCATTTTGGTCTATAGTCAAGCCATGTGGTAAATAAAATCTGTAATCACAAATATCAAGGGATCGAGTTAAAAACATTTTTCAGGAAGAACAATTTAAAAGAGCGTTTTCATGATTTCACTTTTTAATCTACAGGCCACCAAATGGTCTACTTATTAATAACATATAGCCTTTAATGAAGAAATCAGCATTACAAGATAAGAAGTTTCTCAACAGGAGTTTCAGCTTTGGAATTCCCTCCATCTCAGGTACATTACCGGGACTAACACATGCTATCTTTAAGGGTGATATACACTGGCCACCACTGCTTTTCGTTAATCTGTTTCTGTTAATCTGGCTAGCAGATAAAATGACATGAACTGCTAGAAAGCTAAAGTGCTGAGGATGCCAAATGGGTGAGTCAGATATCCTGTTTTTTTATTTTTGGTGGGGGGAGAATGTTTTTTGGACTGAGCAAACTCAGAGGCTACAACCATGGAACATAACTTACAAACAAGAAAGGTCTGGAGACTCTCCAGAACATAAATAAATAAAAAAACATGTATATGTGTATGTGTCTAAATATATATACATATAAATGTAATTAGTTCTACTAATAACAGGAAAATAACTTACAGATTTTTGCCCATGGAATGAAGCAGTTGAGCGTTACTTGGATTCAGCACCAGAATGGTGTCCTGTTCAATTGGTCCAACTCCTTGTTGTTGATATACAAATTTGCTGTCAAAAGAGCTACACAGAAATATTGGAACACAAAGCTAGGGTTAGCAGGATCCACTGATGGACAATACACATAACTCAAACTTGAGTTTTCCAGACTAATTCTAGCCTTTTTTCTTGTTAAGTGAACCTTATTATACTTTTGTGCCACTACGTAAGGGTTATACTGCTGGATGTCAAATCTTCCTGCTGAGGTTATGACTTCTGAAACATCAAATCAACACGGCAACAATCAAGACAAACCTAACTTTCCTCTTATTAAAATGAAACAAACAAACATGGAGTTTGCTCTATCATGGTGTTTCCGACTCAGTGAAATAACATAGCCTAACCAAAAGCATAGATATTCATCGAGGCAAAACTGTCCGTATGAGTTGGTACACACTATCTGAGGTATTTGATTGCAACTAAAATGCTGGAAAACATGACATGCTCCCCCTTTCACTCCCAATTTTTAAAACCATTTCTTAGTCCCTCCAAAGAGAAATCCAACTCTGATTGATGCAAGATGATAAACAAGAATATACTTGTAATAGCAAAGGCCACAAACACAGCTTTTAAAGCTATCTTGTACAACCCTAGCAGCCTAACCTCTGCATTACATTAAATATTCATGTACTGAGAATATTCAATGTGGCAAAGCAATTCTGGCTTCATATATAACCAGCAAGATATATGAAGTGTTTAACTTTCTGTCGAGACTACAATTAAAAAGCAATGTTTAGACATTACCATTATATATAGTAACTACCTGCTGCTACCTACTTAGTTCCTAACTGAAAGCAATAAATCCTGTTTACTATGAATGGTTATGCACAAGGTGATAGCTACTTAAACTCTCCGCTAAGCCCTCCTAAAAACTGTTTGTCTTAATCCTATAAGGAGATGCAGGGTAAATAGTGCTGGCTCACACTAGCCTAGGGATGTTAAATTTGCTTATTTGACCATGGTTCTGCAGTTGTTTCATTCCTTAGCATCCCTGAGCGTAACTGCCTACGAAAAGGTCTCCTGGTGTTAAAACAACTTTACCAAAAAGAACCCTACTCGCCCAAATTCCTGGCTCAATTTCAGTAAGTGGAAGGGATCTAGGAATCTAATGCACTTAAGGACTTATTCTAGGAGTGGATGGCCACCACCAGAGGACCAGCACTGGGAAGACTATACTCATGTCTGGCCCCAGTGCAGAATTATCCTACGATGATGCTGTAACTTCATAAATGCTTGCAAAGAACGTGCTGTGGGGCCAGGAAATTTCTTCCAGCTCCTGCCTGATTTTCTGCCTTTTCTGCTTTCCACAGCAGCATGAGAGATACTTTTGCACATCCGATTTATCTTGGTTGAAAGTGTTTCAGTCTGTCCCACACTAATGGAGTCACTTAAGACAAAACGGAGAGAACAATTTATCCTCTCTAGCCTTGAGCTCTGTGCAAGATACGTGATATTATTAATCAGCAGAGCTAATCGCAGAAGAGAGTCTTACTGACTGAGCGGTCCTGCACAAGCTCCCCAGAAAACCCAATTGCATCTCTTTGGAGAAGGGACCATCTACATAGCTTAAAAATATAGGATATCTTCTTAATAACAGTCCTGTCCATGTCCGAAGCATGCTCTGTCGACCACCACCTAGTTTTTTTCCTGAGAACTGAGTGCTTTCAGGATAAATATGCAACTGGGTAGTATTTGTAGTAAAGAAAACCTAGGGAGCTTGGACTGTAGTTTTGGGAGAGGTCTTTTGTGCACCTGCTCCTTAGGAAGTGCCCTTGTGCAGGGGTAGCATCTTTCCTCTCTCAAGAGCAGAGGACAACAAAACCACTGGCACTCTTTTCTCCCTAGAGTTTGAGGCCAATCTCCAACATAATCAATGTTCCTCTTTTTCAACCGATACAAGAGAAAACAAACCACACTGACTTCTGCTAGTTAAAAAAAGAGTCAGTAAAAGCTGAACAGCTCACTATTAAATACCACATGGTTCTGCTCTCAGCATCATTTTCGACGAGGTTTTGCACTCTGAAATCAGAGCACCTCTAAAATCCGCAGCGTACGTTACCACCTCTCATTTCCACCCTCAGCTTACTTCCTGTGTTATTCTTCCACCTTTCCAGCTGTTGGCTTGCCACCACGCACAACCTTTATGGGCTACATATTCAATTCAGATGGAGCACCTCATCTCCGACCTCTGGCAAGCACAACCCTGAGCTCTGTTCCTGACAGATACCCCCACCTCAACTCTCCTGTCTAGCCTTTGCTGTCTAAGAAGGCAATAGCAGCCTTCCAGGAATGCACTTGATATTCTTTATTATGCCTTTCATAGATTGCATAAATAACATGCATTTTTCATTTTCACCACAAAAAAACAGAAGAATTTTCAAGTAATTCACTGCTCAGCTGGCCGAATAATTCTCGTTTTTTACATTTTGAATAGCATGCGCCACATACTGCACAAAAGACTGTTCTGTAACTGAGGAGGCTGTGGGGTAAAGGAATCTGACTCATTTATTTATTTTTTTTCTTTAAAAAAAATCCCTCACAGGAGGAATGTTAAAGCCACTGGAAAGCTGCTACTATATTAAAGGCCTCACATTGTATACCTATTTTTGCCTTCTCCAGCAAATGACAATTGCACTATAAAACAGCATAGACTGTTCACTCGGCTACATTTAGTTGAATAAAAATCTAGCTTTTATAGCACGTATTAATAATGCATTGGCAACATTTCTGCAGTGTCTAATAGCACAGATAATTTGTTTACTTATTTCTATACTGTGCTGGTGAAGCACCGAAACAGGAAAAATTCTGGGCCTTAGGGCTAGATTCATCACTTTTATGATTTGCTGAGGAATATTATATACTCAATTAATTGTGTATTTGCAAGCTAATAATAAACACCAACTTACAAGGCTGATATCTTCCTAAGCCTCCCCCAATCAAATGCAATAATGGCCCTCAAAAATAACAAATTCTTCTTCCCTTTTACTGAAAAACATGGAGATATACTCCTTCCTTTTCAGCATAACCCATGAAAAGGTCTCCAGCCTCTTTCGTACACCTATGTCAGAGCCAAAAATGAAATGGGAAGGTTTTGTTCGTCTGTAGCTTCTCCACCCACTGCTTGTCAAAGTTTTGCGCTCTGGTCTGCAGGAACATCTCTATTGCCAGCCTCCCCAAGTGCACATTTAAAGTGAGGAATTACGACCACTGCCAGTCTATTTTCAAACATTTTTGATTCAGTTCTGTCTTCAATGACACATAGAACGGCATTTATAATCTCAAGTAGGAGGATGAAAAGAACCAAATCAATACCAGCTTTCACCTGAAGTCTGAGTAATGCAAGTTGCAACATGCGTCATCCTTTCAAAATTGTGCAGTCTATATTTGTGTACACTTGAGCTGCAGAGATGGCTGATATAATGCGCAAAAGAGACGTAAGTGACTGCCTTATCTCTTACATTACGCTACTTATCAACCCCCTCAAATCCAACCAAACAACAAGACATTACCATAAAGCAGTACTCTAAGCATCCTGTGTCACTATAAATTTGAGAAAACTGCTCTATTTTTTTCAGAAGTTGCTTCATGAATTAAATGAATTAAGATTAAAAAAAAGAGAAGTCGATAAGAACACAAAAAAGCATATTTAAGCCACATCATATTCTTTTATAAGCAAAGATTATTACCCCCTTGTGTTCTGTTATAGTTTCATGGCATTTTTCCCCCCAAAAAATGTCCATTTGAAAGTACGACATACTGTTTTCAAGTTCATAGATAAAAGGTACCATAATCCCGAAAAATCATACTTATTCGGAATCTTTTATTTTTAAGATAATGTACATTTGGGTCAAAAACATTTGTCAGAAACACTGCAGAAATCTTCATTTTAAGTCTAGACTTTTCTTTGAGATACTAAATGCTGTGTCATCAACTGAATAGATCAAAGCCTTTTTCAAGTAAGTGCGCTGTAACATCCCAGTTCTGTTGAGAGGTCATAAATGCAAGAAAAAACAAACTATACCAGAGCTACCTTTGCATATTGCAAGCTCACGTCCTTATAGTAGTATATTATACTAAACCATTATTCTCCCAGACTAATTAGCCCTGCTGAAAGTTACAGAGAAGCAGGGGTAATTAATGTAGGTGAAGATCAGGTTCACATTGTTCTACATTTTTGGGACCTAATGTACTACCTTTTCTCTGCAGACTCATTCTTGCTGTCTGAAGACCTGGCAACCCCACAGTCCTGAAATGGCCGGTCATCCCTATGAATTTCCCAAAGAAACTTTTAGGCTAAGTGCAGATAAATCTCGACCTGGACAGGAAAGGAGCTGCAATCCTGATACCCTTTGTAGCGTGCACCAGTCCCATCTTCCAACATGCCACTCTGCCAAATGTCTACTCACTTTTCATCCCAGACATGATCACCTCTGTGGAAGACAACAAGGTTATTTTCATGGTCCAGGGCCAAACCAGAAACTTGGCCCAGCTTGAGGTCTAAGCCAGGCCAGTCCACCACCTCTTCTATGTGGAAATCTATCAGAGAAAGAAAGAACAAAACAAAACAAGACACATTCATGTATTTTATTTACATAAAAATAGAAAACTGGTTAACTGGCTTTGGGCGAAAAGGTTGTTGGAGGCCACATGAACATTTTCTTACATGCACTACTTCTATCAATGCATTGCAGTTTGATTCCAGGCATTATTTTAATCACAATAAATCACATCTCATGCACAAGCACTGGCATCCCAATATGCATGTGGAGACAGAAACTGCAAAACCACTTTTGGCACTGTTTTTTCCCCCATCTCATCAGCATACAGGTGCACAGATATTAGATGACCTAGGAATGCTTTCTCTAGTGAAAGACCATAGAAACATACAATTACCAGTCAAAATCAGCAGGCAATTTTATATATTTCTATTATTAACCTAAAATAATGTATTCTAAACCATGGATCACCAAAGCCCCTAAATATCAGAAGGGGTTGACTCAGGTTGATTCACTAAAAATAAATAAATAGGTGAGAAGAAAAAAGAAAAAAAAAAAAAGCAATTGTTAACACAAAGAAGAAAAACAACTCAGGAAATCCTGCAAGAAAAAAATTTAAACAGCATTAGCTCTGCCTAAGATTTTATCCTAAGCCAAGTAATATTATGTCCATAAAAAGGTAAGAGATGTCTAAAGAAGAGATCAAGAAGGGTAGAACATCTGCTATTCTTATGTTTTAGCTCACTGTTTTTAAAAACACATATTGAGTAGTTTTTGAATAACACGTATCTGGTCTTTTACACTATGTATCAAAAGCACAGTGGGTCACTTACTAAATGCCATTAAAAGGGTGGACACTTTTTGTGCATAGAGTTCTTAAATCTTAATGTCCCTTGAGAAGAGGAGAAAGAAACATAAGGGGAAAAAAATCACGAACCTTTCTGTTTTTTCCTCAGGGGGTTCAGTATTTTTTATTCTTTACCTCTGGGCATTCTTCCCCAGAGCATTCTTCCCCAGAAAACCCTTTCAGAAGGTGCTCTGAAGCCAGGCAGCTCACAGAAGTTAAGACTAGCACCCAAGTGGTTTGAGGGGGCTCAGTTTGGGGTGACTTTCTAAGCAGAGGAAAAATGCAAAGGGACACGACCTCCCCCCAAACCTGCAGGTTGCAGCGTGCAGCCTGACTGCTGGGATAACCGGCAGCCCCGGGAGACCATCTTGGGAGGGAGGCTGAACACTGAAAACCTACCACAAACTAGAAGATACATTTCACTCATGTAGCTTCGGATACCACAGGTAGGGCAGGTGCTGGAGAAACTCCTTCGCTAACAAAAAAAACCTAAAAATCAGCATCTGTATTGAATATGAGGCAGTTATCAGAAACACCCAGAAGAAACTCTTTTGTACAGTGATTTTAGCAAAAGCTCCAAGCTAAAAAAATCATTAAGAAAACAGACAAACAAACAAAAAAATCATACATCTTCATCAAACCTCCAGTACTTGTGCACAGTTCAGTTGGTAATGGCAGGTGCAATAGCTGGTGCAGGCATAGATGGTAGGAGTTTTGAAAGATACAAAAAGGCTGGAAAATTAGAGCCTGCATGGTAGCTGTTCATCCAAAAAGGAGTCTGAGCTACCCTGCAAAAAGCTTGTGCGCATTTATGCTGCAATGCTCTTCAGGCTCCTCAATCTTTGAGCCTCTCCCAAAAGAAAATGGAGGGAGGGAAAAAAAGCATTACATATGGAAAGTCAAAATTTTGGCCTTTGCAAAATGGTGTTTTCCAGAAGGCACTCATAACAAAACACAAAATTATTGTAGAAGTATATTGAGAAGATCAGGAAACACACATATATGGAATAAATAGAAATACCATTCCGCATTAAAATGATTCCCTATCATTTTGCCTCTCTCTCCCCGCCCCTTTCTTTCCCCCCCTCTTTCTTTCCCTCTCTCTCTCTCCCTCTTTCTCTCTCTCCCTCTCTCTCTCTTTCTCTCTCCCCCTCTCTCTCCCCCCCTCTCTCTCTCCCTCCCTCTCTCCCCCTCACCCTCTCTCCCTCACCCTCTCCCTTACTCTCTCTCTCTCCATCTCTCTCCCGCCCTCTCTCCCCCCCCTCTTTCCCCCTTTCTCTCTCCCTCCCTTTCTCTCTCTCTCTCTCTCTCTCTCTCTCCCCCCCCACCCTCTCCCTCACCCTCTCCCTCACTCTCTCTCTCTCCCGCCCTCTCTCCCCCTCTCTCTCTCCCTCCCTCTCTCTCCCTCTCCCTCCCTCTCTCTCCCTCTCCCTCCCTCTCTCCCTCCCTCTCCCTCTTTCACTCTTGGTTGTTAATGAGATCTCTAAATCAAGAACCAGGTCTTCCATATTGCAATTTAAAGTAATTCATTTGATTCAATAAAACTACATAGATTTAGCATGTGAAAATCAGCCTCTAAGTAATCTACAAGTTAAAAAATAGACCCTCTGTTTACTGGTAAAATTACAATTTACTGCCCATAAATCTCAGCAAGCTCTTTTTAGCTCTTGACTTTACAAACTTCATTCATGCTGTGTTTATGCACTCCAGTCAGAGGAGTCATTTAAATCTTGACTAATGGAAGCAAGCACTGCACAAAGGAGTTTTAGAAGTGAAAAAAAAAAACCTACACTATTTGCTGTAATTAAAAGGCATAATTCCATCAATTTCATCAATGCTGAAAAATAGAACGATCGATTAGTGGCAAGTTATAATAAAATAGCACTGCAGTAACAGCAGGAATAGAAGATTATAAGCATAAGATTACCATCCTTACTTAATATAGTGGTCGCTTGTTATTTCAGGCTATTACATGAGAAAAATTGTGATATTTAGAAGAACGGAGAGTTTTTAGTTTAGAGTATTTTAAAAATAGCTTTAATTCTAGCAAGTTTTTCAACACTTAAATGAAATGAATGCCTAATAGAAACTAGGATCTGGTCTTCAAAGACATTCATAAATCTTTTAAGATCTTGGTAACAAGAACTGGTATCTAGCCTATGAACTTGATGAGCAAAGATTGTGCGTGCAACCTTAGGAGATGAGGTGTTTATGTGTATATATATGTGCGGAGATATATATATTATATATATATGTGTGTGTGTGTGTGTAAATACACACACTTTTTTAATTATATATATTTAAACAAGTTAAAACAACTCAACACTTCTTCCTCTAGGATGAGGAGGATCTGTTAGAGAAACTAAGTTCTGTTCTAGTATGGAAATACTTCCGAAACTAGACACTAAACATGCACTAAAAGATTTTATTGCTATAGCAATCCTGTTATCAAAAGATGGCGCTGACAGCTTCTGCAATTATGAATTTCTATAATGTTAGCAACATTACAAAAATTAAAAACTGAAAAAAAAGTGTCAGTACTAAATATTTAAGATTATTCCAATTTTGCTTTTTGACACAATACAAAAAAAAATTCTGCTAACAGTAACACTAACTGTTCTTTCCTGCAGTCAGGACTGGTGCCATATTGCGTGCCAGTCAAGCCATTTATTCAGCTCACTGAATAAAACAGAAAGGCAGTTTCTATCTCCCTTCTCCTCTCTCTCATCACATTTTTCAGGCTGAACTCAAGAAACGGGCTTTGCAGAAGTGCATACAGACATTACTCTTCCAAGCATGTGAGTAATGCCAGCCGCTCATGGAGTTATATTTATGATTTGCACTTATGTCAGGCACATGACAACTCTCACTTGCTTCTTCCCTCTATGCCAGTCACTTGGCAGGCTCTCATTTAAACCGAGCGCCATGGGATAACATTGCAAAGTCTTCCTCTTTGGTCTCTTATTAAACACAAATTAAATATTTTGCTGTACTTGAATGCTGTAACAGAATCTCAGAGGTAAGCAGAGATCCTCCAGGTTAGTATTTGCAACCAAAATAAAAATCAGATGGATGAGGAATGATGTATACCTCTTGCACAGCCCTTGAAAACATCAAGCAACATAAAAGCAAGCACGTGTACAGCTCCCACATAGCAATGGCTGCCATGCACGCGTGTCACCTTCGCGTACGGGATGCTCCACACATGCTGTAGTACCCGGCTTTCCACATTAGCGAGGAAGACTAAGCACAATCAGCAGCACAGAGAGCAAAAGGCAAGGAAACACACACACCACTTCCATGGCTTTTGCTGTCATAGAAACCTGAAGGGAACGGATCATGATCCTGGTATAATAAAAGGGCCATGCCTTGAATATTAGGCTAGCCAATATCAACAAAATAATAATTCTGAAGAATATTTCAGGATTTACCACACTTCCTAGATGACAGAAAAACAGCCCTAGGATTAAGAATATAATTTTTGTAAGATTTGTTATCTGACAAACCGAGTCATCAGAAAACAACTTATAAAGATTATCCCAGTGAGTTATTTCATAGTAGTTAGTTACTTAAGAAAACACCTCCCTTTCTGTTACAACTATATCCTTTATTCACCTGGGTTGAGCAAAATTGATATCAAATTGCGAATGTTGACAGTGGAAAAAAAATCCTCCACATTCCAAAAAGCACGAGGATTGTCCCATCTGTACACATTCTTTCTTCATAAAAAGGAAGAAAAAACTCCCATTAAAATAGCTCTAAAATAAAGGGAGACAATTTTTATAAGTAGGAAGACACATGTAAAATACTTTCCAATGCCAATTTGTATTCCCTTCAGATCTTGCTAATGTGAATCACAGCTCTCACACTGAATGTCATTATTTCAGCTGCTAACCCACCTCCCGTATGTTCTTTGTCCCAGCTCCCCTCACCACGTGTAGGTTGTTGCAAAGAGAAATGTCTGTTCTCTGGTGGCCTCAAGGTGGATTCTAGTCTGTGAAATTTGTGAATTCTGTCTCTGACAAGAACAGCATTGTCCCTCTCATCGACATTTGTGACCTCTCTGGCAAGATCCTTCTTTTGGACTACATTAGCAATCTCGGCTACCAGATCCGAGTCTGCCTTTTCTGTAGGGTTATACTTATGCACATGAACAACATCTTCCCTCTCGCCTAGCAGCTTGGAAAGGAGTGAATAGAAATCACCTGCACAGAAAAGAGAAAAGATGAGAGGGGGAAGAAATGAAAACAGTTAGATTGCAGTTTTCTAAAATTTCAGCAAAGTCTAGCGTGATAATGTTATTCAAACAGTCACAGTCAGATGCAGTATAAAAGGGAACTGCTCCACAAACCTTCTTCACCTTAGATTTACATACAAACGTCCACTTCTATTAGACATTTTGCCATCTAAAAAATCGCATCCCAGCCCAGATATTCTTGCAGGGTGAGGGGGAGGAGGATGCAAACACCCAACAACTGGATACTTTCTGAAAGCAATATTTATAATGAGATTAATCTGGATTATCAGACTACTGCAGTTTTTTTTTTATATGTATACACATATGTATACGTATACACATACACATATATGTATACGCAAAGGGATAAAAACTCTACAGTTTCATCAGCTTATGCATTAATAAAACAAAGCAGCAGCCACACACTAGAAAATAAATTTATTTGAAATTTGTCATCACACAAGAAGCTTGGGCTGTAAAAAAAATCCTCACACTTGCAAATAAGACTCCATACAACAGGCTGCAAAAAGATGACTGTTAAACACCACATCAGTCTATTATATTTGAAGTTCATGAAACTGCTGCAGAACCACTTCCTTCTTCTAAAGAAATTAGTAATAGCCCTCAGTCATAGCATCAGGTGGGAATGAAGGGATTAAGGTTTTCAGTACCTCTCAACCCTCCCAAAATTAAATCACACAAAATCTACAAGTCCTACTTTCTTGACAAAAACATTCAGACTCTCTGAACTGGTTTTCATTAGATTAGTTTTCCTTTAATCCTAGAAAAAGGATTTCAGTGGTAACAATTATATTGTCTACTAACCAGCAGGTATCCAGCTTGTCTGAACTGATTAACCAAGCATCTCTGCTGCCTTAAATTATACCAGTTCTTTTAGAGCCAACCTCAGCTACACTATCTGAATGAAGAGAGACATTCAACATGCACTTGTAGCTCATTTAACTATACTTCTATTTCATTTTAACTACAAATTACTGATAATTAAGAATTTGTGTTAGTGCATTGTATTGTGAAGAGTAAGAGAAGAGCAGTCCTGACAGAGAAGTAAAACTGGAAGCTTTCACAAACCAAAACAAAGCCAAGCCACCACTAGCAGCTCAGAACAGAGGAAATTATGTCTTCTGAAAATGACCTAAAGAGATTCTGTCATGTTTATAAACAGTCCTAATTCAATGACTTTTGGCTAGGCTTCCACTCCTTGCCCTTGAAAAATGAAATCTCCCAGGTGAAAACTTCTGACAGAAAATAATTACAGAAGTAATAGGACCAATTTCAATGAAATGAACAAAGAAAATTAGATCAGAGAAAAACTTGTTAATCTGGCATGCTCCGTAATCATCCTACTGCCACTCAACTAGTCCAGCTGCTGATTCAGAACAAACCCATACATTCAAAAAGGATGATACAACAGATGTTTTGGATGCAACCATATTTATTCTGGGTTGTCTAGTTTCTACTCGAAGCAGCCAGGAATTGGCACTGATGTCGAAACATATTTGGAATTTCCTTTACCTAGAGAACCACAGTGAGAACTAAAGTGGTCCTCACGGGCCTTAGCTGTATTTTTGAGCCACGCATTTGCCCAACAGTTCCGTACGCTTGTGCAAACAGGAAGCCGAAGTCCTCTGCCAACTTCTTGGCGTGACAGCGCTACTCACAGTAGTTGCAAAGCAGAAAGAACGGGTGTGGATCCAAAAAGGGGAAATAGTTGTCTTGAAAACTTCTGGTAAGTGAACATAACTAACTGCTCCCTAAATTCTACACACCTAAATTGAGGCTCATATTATTTGGGACTAACTTCTTTAAAATTCCTTTCTGATCTTCAGCTGGATACCAATATATTTATGAGCAGCATCTTCTAAGAAGTAGCTCAAAGTTCACAGCTGATAACTGGAAAGCAGCAGACTCATGTTGTCTCTGACTAACAGTTACTATCTGCAGATATTGGAATATCCAGCAAACATCAAAACATGATGCTGCGTTGCTGTCATACAGATGTCTCGTACTAGCTGGAACAGCTGCTGCTTGCTCTCTGATGGAGTGAAGATACGCACTGGGAAAGGAACATAAGCAAAATGCCTGGCATTATTCATTTGGTAGTGACCGAGTCGAGATGGCTTGACCTTTGGACAACCTTGGTGTGACTAGAGAAAAAAAAAAAACACATAGGGGAATGAACTGATTAATCCTGATGAAATAATTAAAATTCCAGCATGTATAATTAATTTTCTTCCAATACTGAGCGTAGTCTCAGGAACATAACAGGGAAGCTGACTGACTTGGTTGCTTTTAGAAAGGCTATATACACGAGCTCCTTATACTCTGTGCAAGTTCCCAGGAAATTCCTCTCTGGAATACAGCCTAAAGTGACCAGCTACAAACAGCTAGTGTTCATTCTCTGTTGTGGATGAAGCATTAGCTGTCAAGACTATCATCTCCAGAATGGGACAACACAAAATCATATTCCTGAAAATTTACATTTATATTCCTTAATATTATGTTCTACATACTAGGAAAATTCTTTTGCAGAACAGTATCTTAAACAAATCAAAACATCAATAAGTTAATCACAAACTGCTGTGCACCTATGTGAGCTGAACCTCAACCTGATAAAAAGTTAGTTACCTAATTCATTTAATGGCAGTGCAACAGGTCTGTAATTTGACCACCGAGGTCTGGCTAGCAGTCACATTGCATTGAACTATCCAGATGTGGAAATAGTCCACATTCTTCATCTCTCTAATGTGGCTTTCCCTGTTTGGAGGCAACAGCCCCTGTCCATGGTTCTCACACAGCAAACGCTTACGTTACTGGATGTGTCTATTCCTGACCTGGGTGAAGTTTCTGGCCATGGTGCTGCAAGATCAAGCTGAGAGAGAAGGAAGAAGTTCAGTCAAAACCAGTCTGGCAGAGGCCGCCAGGCTGAGGCCATGAAAATGGTAGGTTTGTCTGTTCTCATCTAGGACAGCGTTCTGGAAAATAAGCAACAACTGAGCCCCCATAAAATTCAATCTTCTTCCATTGCAAGTTGTCTATGAAAAAAAAAAAAAACACACCTGGCATTTGGTACCATCATTAGCATGACAAACATCTTTTCCAGGAACTTCTGGTAGAAAGAGCATTGTCCCACGACACATCAGTGCAGAGACTTCGTGTTTGGTCATGAACTGCTTCCTCAGCAAACCTGCTAGCACCATGTCAGAGCAAAAGCTCATCAGGGTTATCCCTTCCAATAGCCTCAACTATTACATATGTAACTCACTCTCTGGAATAGCAACACAAAATAGGCAGTCCAGCCATCATATGCATATCTCTCCCTCCCTTATATGCATAGCCAGGTATGAATGCACAGCTGTCAATATGCAGAAGTGAAAACTAGTTTTACTGCACTTAAGAACAAGAAATACAGATCAGTTTGCCAATTAGTCACCTGCCCTATCCTTTCCTCTCCTTCCTCACCAGTAAGACTACCACCCATCATTTTTGTTACAATGAAAAGTATTTATCAGCCATTTTAAATGATTAGCTGTAAACACATTGATCTTACTGTATGTGACTGCTGTCCTCATTCAGCTCGATTACACACATTTGCAGTTCAGGCACACCGTATGACTGCTTCACCTTCAATTTTTATTTCATGCAGTACAAATATACCTGCAAATACATTTCTTTGCACAGAGCAGCACATCTGAGACTATGTTTATTAAAGAGTCATTCTGCTATCTCCAACCTATTTCTTTTATAGTTCTGGCACCGTCACCATCATGCTTTAGTCTAAAAATGGCATTTGAATTAAAAAAAAAAAAAAGTCTGGAATAAAAGTGACCCTTGTTGGTGTGTTTCATATTTGTGCTATGAATTATTCACTGTAATGTCTATCAAAATCACAACCATTTTTCAGAACCCTCCCTGGATTAATTCAACATCAGCTTCCATTTCTTCAGACAAGTTAATGGTTATCACAAGAAGCTTTTGCAGCTGCTCATTGTTCACTAGCCTTTTAGCATCACAGAAAACAAAAGTAGAAGTCCATCTACTTGTAAGAATCAGAGAATATAAGCCAGATGAAAAACAGTGGAGATTTAAACATTCAAACTGAGATGTCTTCTTTTCATGCTGATTATGTTCTTCTACTGCTTACGCATGCTTGCAGCAATTTTCACTCTTCCTTACTCTGCTTCTCTAAATGTCAATGTTGCTTTTAACATCTTTGAGTAACATGTTTTTCCAAAATTTAATTCAGTCGCAATTCTCCTACTCTTGTTAAGAGACCTCATTGAATCTCTAGCACAAAAAAGCATCTCAAAATGTAAAATTTCTTAAATTTTTTCTCAAACGCTTGGCAAAAATCTAAAACTGTTTCTGGCCCTTCAATCTAGGTATCTCCTGTCAAAGCTGGAATGCTAATTTGTCCTTCCTTTCAAGCTTCATTCTTCTACCAACAGAAGATATTTTAACCATGTATCCTACCACACTCCCCTCTTCCTAAAAGCACACACACTAACTAGCAAAAGAAAGCCTTTAAGATGAATTATGCCAAATTTATTTCAGAAAGCACTGTAACGCATGGCTATATGCTCTGGCACAAGCACACATCATCTCAGTTTTACACTGCTGCCTTGCCCTTGCTCTTTGGTACCACCACAGGAATGCTCCACATGACATTGTGGGGAGAAGATCAGGTACTCTCTTCCACCTCCTTTTACCTTAATCAGTAGGAAAGCCTTCTCCAGAGGCAAAAAGCTTTGTTCAGTACATTTTTGTGGAATCAAGCTTTCCTGAAAAATACGCAACTAAACAGCAAAATACGCAAGCCTGGAGAGACATTTCACCATCCTCTACCCCAATTCAGCCACAGCCTTGCAAAACAACTCCAGCAGCGTTGCAAAAGCGCTGTGGAAAAGCGTGTGGGTACACACAGCAATGGAAGGTAATTAAGGACCAGCCAGGCATCCAACAGCTAACACACACCAGAATTATGAGCAAACTTAATTCAGCCCCTTTCTTCCATGCATTAGATATGAGGCAAGAAAAGTTTATGTCGTACTCTATTCCAAAAAATCCCCTCTGTGCAATCTATAGGCAGCCACTACACATTTATGTAACCTGATACAAAATATACCCTCAAGCACTCCCAAGCAAGTATTCAAATGAACAGAAAGGGTTCTCCTTTCTGATTCTATTCTATCATCTTTGTTTATGAAACACGTACTTACGCGGAATTACTGCATTACCACAGCCTGCCCTGTGAAAGCAAGGGACATTATTACTGCTATTTAGCTAGAGCTTATAGCTAGGCTTGTCATTTAGCATACATTAATTTTGGGTGCCCACCTTGAAATAGCTTGAAGTGCAAGTTTATAGGGTACTTAACATTATATTACATGCCATATGTTCCAAGCACAACTACAGGCAGTTTCAGCAGGAACTGTGTATGTGTGACACTACTACAAAATTTAGCTCCAGTTGTTGTGTCCCTACTGAACAATTAGGAGCACAGATCAGAAAATAAATAAATAAATCAGACTTCTCACAGGTACTAAACTGCTTAAAATCTCTGATTAACTTTCTGGTGGAGACTGGAAGGAAACATGTTCTTTTAATAGATAGCATTAAACGGGAGCTATAGTCTTGTAAGGTGTTCTTGGCTTTACTCACTGCACACTTTCTTATCTTGAAAATAATGGAGACGATGACCTGTGGGGCCTTTCTCTATTCCCCCTGCCTCACCATCTATGCTTCCATAATTCCAAATTACTTTTATATAAACTAAACTCATCTCAAACTGTAATATTAATTTTAAATGTGGGCAGCTTAACAAGATTTCAGGTAAAAGCTACAGCTTTGGAATGAGGATATCACATAAGTCACGCTGTCCTATCCAAAAAGACACATCTCAAGCACACCTGTACTGAACTCCACCATTTGACTTCCTGGAGTAATTTATGCTCATGAAAATTAAGAATTAGTGGAACTGAAAAAAAGTATATTGCCAGTACAAATTGACCAACACCGATGGCAAAAGAATGGCAATCCTGACTGTGCTTCAGATCCCAGCACAAGAGGCAGAAAGACTGCTGCTTGTTTGGTAGTAACTTTTAAGCATCTTAAGATACACTAGTAAGAGTGCACTTTTGTAACTCACAATAAACATAATAGCAGAAGTAAGATGAAAATTCCATCTCTCTCGCATATTATGCATGCTTATGCCTTTCTGAAATAAAAGTCTCAACTAATTTTTGGTTAGGATTTTTGGTTTCTATGCTGCAAACAGTTTTTTAGTTCAAGCCAGTTTTGACATTTTCTTAGTTATATAGATATTATATAAACACTGTATTTTACAAATATTTAATTTTAAATATAACTATACTCATTGTACTAGGAATAACACTTGCCTTTTCTGCTTCAAAATAGAGTTTTTGATTACATATAATGCACATAAATGACATATAGGAAGTAACAGGCACTTGAATAATCGTCTCCTCTGCCCTCTGCGGTGGTCATTAAGACAACTCCTTGCACTGTGTCTGCACAGCTCCCAGGTACGGCAGCAGACTATCTTGATAGCCAAGGCTGCCTTACTGCTTGTCTATCAAAACACACCTAAGCTCTCTGAAGCATGTGTCTGTCCAAAATATATATAGATTAAAAAAAAAATGTAAACATTACAATAAGTGTTGGTCAACTCTGCACTTATTTTTCAGTTCTGGTAGCGAGTATATATTATTCAGCTATGTACATGAATGGAAGAGTATTCCAGCGCACACAAATACAACTTATATTTATAAGTAGCCTTTTATTTCTGTGTCTGCAATGTAACTGCTGTTGCCTTTTTGCCCAGTAAATCTTCAGTTAGCCTAACACCACTGCCAGACTGTGCTGCTTCCCTGAAGGTGTTTGAAGACCTCCAACTACCAGAGGTCATGCACTGTTTTCCTTCTACAAATTGTACTTTTGTCATATCCACTGCATCTTGGGAATGGAGTAGCTTGCGGTGACCTTTGGGAAGAAAGATTGATTAAATGATGCCACCCAGCCTACCCGGCAGGGAAGGTTTTGAACAAACAGGGAAAAAAAGCACACGGAGGTATTTTTTTCCCTCAGGGAAAAAGGGGATAGTTAGCGGACATTATGGGGAACGCTATGAACAGATAACAGCTTTTCAGGACTCCAACTACTGAATCCACTTTACTTGTGCTTCTATTGATGAACAGAAATGTAAATAATACCCGTTTTGCTGAATGGAGGACACTTGGTGCTTCTGCAGGAACAGGGAACACTTAAATATGCACAGCTGCAACAGCCGGTTGCATTTGCTATAATAATTAGCTTTCTCTCAACAGCTTCCGCTCACCTGACAGTGCCATTAATGCTTCAAAAGCCCTGTGACAAGGTTGGCTTCATTACGGCAAGTAAGTTTTGTTTAATTTCAACATTAAAGGAATTTAGCTTTGTCGGCTTTGCTCATGCTGAATGATGGCTCACTTTGTGATGATTGCCATTTATTTCAACATATTTACATGGCTTATTAACGCGTTTTTCATTAGTGAAGGTGACAGAATAGATTCATGTGTGAATTGAGAAGTTACAGTAAAAGCCATGGTAACTCCTGGACTGACTGCATGTAGGAGAAAGCACCTATACACAGGAATTACATTTTCATTTTATATACTTATTATAGGCATATTCATTTCATTCAATATTCAATCTATTCTTTTATTCTATAGAAACACTGCTGGCAGAAAGGTTTTCATGCAGTATTTTTTTCTTTTTTAAGCTTAGGGACAACTTCTGTTTTGAGACAAACACACAGATTTAGTACCAAACTGTCTCACTGATCATCCCTTTATTTTTCCTTTTCCACAGATTTGCAAGTATTTCCAGGACTTTTTTTTTAAACAGTATTTCAGCATTTAGTCTGGAGAAGAGAAGGCTGAGAGGAGACTTGACGAACATGTTCAAGTACCTGAAGGGTGACTGCAGGGAGGGTGGGGCCAGGCTCTTCTCTATGGTGGCCACTGACAGGACAAGGGGTAATGGGTGTAAATTGAAACACAGGAAGTTCCACCTCCATGTGAGGAAGAACTTCTTTCCTGTGAGGGTGACAGAGCCCTGGAACAGGCTGCCCAGAGAGGCTGTGGGGTCTCCTTCTCTGGAGATCTTCAACCAACTTGGATGCCACCCTGTGCCACGTGCTCTAGGTGTCCCTGCTTGTGCAGGGGGGTTGGACTAGGTGATCTCTACAAGTCCCTTCCAACCTCAACCATTCTGTGATTCAGTGATTTCAGTGTTTATTAGTGCTTATTTCCATTACCTGAAGCTGCTACAATGAGTCATCAAGGAAAAAGAAAACAAGAATCTGCTAAAATATGTGAGGCAAAACACAGAGTTATGGAAAAAAAACAGCCATTGAAGTGCTATCTCCAGAGCTAATCAAAGGCTGAATTTACTAAGCAACAGCTCAGCAGCAGTAGAACTAATCAAAGCCTGAGTTTTCATGGATTTGTGTCTTGAAGATAAGCTCCTTTATATAAAGTTTTTCATGCCAGACCATAACGGAAAATATATTCCACAGCTTTTACCTCAGGAGAAGTATTTATATAGCTCTGCGTGTGACACACGCATACGGGCATGCACGAAGGCTGGGGGTTTTGCCTGCACCCAACCTGAGGAACCTCCATGTCATTAAGACCTCTCTCACATTTGGGTCAGGCTTCTTAAGGTTACTGGAAGATACAGGCAATTCGGCAATGCAGTCACATCAACCCCAGCTTTGCCCCACTAAAGCGTCCAAGAAGCTGGACTCCAATCTACACGCAATTTTCACAGGCAGATTTTCGCGCATCACTTTCAGCCACCTGATTTTCCTAGTGAAATAGACAGTGGCTTAAGTGTTTGTAGAACCAAAATCCGCTTTCGAAAACAGTGATACAACTTTCCCTCTTTGAAAACAGTAAAACTGCAAGCGCCTCCAACTTATTTTTCCTCCTCTATACCTACTTATATGCACGTAAGTCAACTGAAGTCAGAGCTACAGTGACATAAAATCAGAGCTAAGCCACTATAAATGATGGGAGAATTTACCTTGAACTAATAATTAGGAGCGTGGAACGAAACATTGGAACTACCGTGTTTTCCTATCTCACATCGTCAACCCAACTAACTCCAAGCAGGCAACACGATGCAGCCCGTTTCCATAGAAACGCGCCAGATGAGGACGTATACCAAGCAACGGTCTCAGCAAACAAGGCTGCATTGCAGATACTGGGCTTTGAAACACCTTTCAAAGACAACCCAGAAAGGCTTTTTAAAGAGAAGTTTGTTTTAAACTAATTTGGTTTCAAACGTTAATGACTTCAGTCAAACACAGATAACAAGCACTTCAATCAGATACTAATGTGCTTACCACTAGCATAAAGCTGCTTGTCAGCATAAATCTTGATCTATAAGTGGCTAGCTCATTCTCCCCTGGAATGAGTTTAAAAATCATGGAGAGTATATCATGATTTTTAGAACTACATTTATTTCTCAATGTATTCAACTTGAGTAGTCTAGGGTAAGGTTTGAATACAGAGTTGTAAATATTGTCTCTGGTAGTTTAAGATGCTTTTAGTCAAGATGCTCTAATACTGTGGAAGCTAGATTTTGTGCAACTAAATTAATTACTTGAGCTAACTTTATACAGTGGCTAGCCCCTTTGGGAGAAGTTATCAAAAGCACCAAGCATTGGCGTAGTCTTTCCTCTCACTAAATGTGAAACGAATTTTACTATTTAAATACCACAAGAAAAAGGCTAATGCTGAATACGCTTTTCAGAATCTTGTCTTTCATGTATATTTTATGAATCCATTCTTTCTTGGCAGTCCTGATTCAGTATTCTCTTTCAAGCCCAACAATGTTCAGATAAACCAGTATCAAACTAGTATTAAGCAAGGACTTCTGGTGAGGGGAAAAAAAAAATCTCGATAGCAAACTAATATCTGTACCTATTGACGTACATCCCCCAAGAACTTCAAAATACTCTCATATTTTAAAACATCTCTGATATCTAAATAACATTCATAACATAACATAAAAACAAGAGTCATGGACTTTTCTGCAGCCAAATGCAGTATGCACTTGTGCAGGTATGTTTGTGCATATACCTATAAAAGGTAATGCTGAATCCTTTTTCACTAAACACAAGCACATCACTCTCAAGCCGTCGCATTTTGGATTAGTACTCAGGCATGAGGACATACAATTCATACATACATTACAACTGATACATACATAGTAATGCAAACTAAGAAATAGCAGGAGAAGGGCTAATAGCCGATTACACAATTAATCACATGAGAGAACAGTTACTCAATTCTCATCCTATAGGATGCCACTGCTTCTGTGTGTTGCTCAGGACACCTACAGATAAACTGTAATTGTCTTTAGACAATTAAACTAAGTGCAGAGAAAAGCACCAAAAAAATGTACCTGCACGACTAGAGACAACCAGTGTTAGACTAATTTCTCATTAATTGTTATATAACATCCAATATTATTAACCACACAGAACATATTAATTTATATTTGTTAAAGGAAAGCAGATAAAACTACAATAATTGTTAATAATCAGGATATGCTTAGCCAGTAATTAAATTTATGAGTCCCTTATTTGATAGAGAAATAAACAATTACATACCCTGATCTAAAACCTCCTCCTCTTCTCTTCTGGGCTGCTGCAGCAATGTACTTTTATCAGCATCCTTGCTCTCTAAGTAAAATTAAAAAAGAGAATATATTGACCTCTGAGTGAAAGGAATTGACAATCATTTTTGGAAAAAAAAAAAAAAAGGGGGGGGGGGGCGGGGAGGGAGACTTCCAGAATAGAAACAAGCAAACAAAAAACCCAACTTCCTGACGTTTGCTATTTTTATTTGTCTATACTGGAGTCTGCAAACAATGCAGTATTAAAATAACTGAAATAAAAGATTCAGATTTGTGCATCTAACAAGGAAACAAGAGAGGTATCAATATAAGTTTAGATCTATACGACTACCTGTCAATCTAGCTCTATGTAGGTAGACCCATTCTAGAGCTGGAATGTATGGTATTTTATTTATTTAAATCAAACCGAAGACAATGTGTGACATACAATTTTGTATGAAGCTCTAATTTTCATAAGACCTTTGGGATACAGTAGCATAAACCGATTTGATCAGTGGCTTAAAATCCAATTTAAATGGCAATCCCAAGTCAATGAAGTCAGTGAAAGAAAACTGGTAAGTGTTTCTGTGTTTTTCTGATAATCCTCCAATTACTTAATATCTGGTGTGACCTACACCCTAACTTTTAGAAGTCTTAGTATTTAGAGTATGCAATGTATTGCCCAATAACTCCAAGAGAATTAATTCCAGCATGAACAGCCATGTAACTCTGTCCCAAACAGTATTTTGCCATAACTACTTATTATTTTTCCAAGCTGCTGATGCAACTACACTATGTCTGATATTTAGTGCCCTGCATGGAACTGTACTTTACTATATAGACCAGCCAGCTCATTCCTGTAAAATATTGCTGAGGCAATATGTAGGCATAGCAGTGTTTAATATAAAACACACAAACATAAAAATGTTTACATGAAGGCAGCAAGACCTGGAATGTTATGAAAACGTCATACTTCAGCCTCACAAGAAATGGACATAACTAATGCGTTATGAAGAGACTGTTAGTATAATATACTGAGATTTGGCACAGTAAAGAAGATACTGTCTTGGGTACATTGCTCATGCAGCTATTAAAAACAAACAAAAAAACAAGAAAATGTTGATAGTTGGAAGAAAAGATGACAATGAAAAGGATGAAAAATGACAGCAGACATTTTCCCCCCCAAAAGAGAAGCAAGGGAAAAGAGAAGCAGAAGAATCCTGCTAAAGCTCATGCTGCTCTATCATCAGCAACAAGGGGTTTATTCAGAACTCCATTTCCCTTCTATGAAAATTTAGCACCTTAAAGCAATACAAACAAACACATCCATGAAAAATGGCCTAAATAAAATGCATTCCAAGGTTTTATTTTCACCTTCATGATGTCCATGCGCCATCTTTAGCATATCAGGCTTGACCGGAATAGGAATATTTGCCTCCTGTGGTATGTTCCTGAACATCTCAGGGTTTGCATTCTGTGTACAGGTCATGTATGAGACAGCATGTTTGGCTTCCATATAGTACATAATGTAAAAGTTGCACATTTCATCATTAGCTGTTCCCCTAAACAGCACAAAAAAAAGAGCAAGGAGAAGAGGAAAAAAAATAGCTGAGTATCTCTGTTATTCATTTCTAACTTATTTAATCTAGTATTAAAAAGGTGCAGGGAAGTGTTACCAGTCCCACCTAAAACATCACATAGCTTCACTGCAGGGAACCAGCAACTGAAACTGCTTTTGATTTATAGAGAAGACCAGGCTTCTCAGAAATTCCCAAGATTTACTAGATTTCCCCATTTTTTCAGAAATTAACAAGATTTATATTTTGATTCTAAAGGAATGGTATCAGCATGTATTTATACTGTCTCCTCCTCTTTTCTCCCGTGCGAGTCTCTCCTTGGTGTGTCATCAACTGGGTGTATGTTCTGATGAAAGAAGATAAACTGTATCATTTATTGTTCTACCACTCATATACCTCTCTGTCAATCTACAATAAATCAAAATAAAAACTCATGCAAATGTTTAATTTCAATAGTTATAATTTAAGAAGGTCTTTTTCCACAGTCAAGTGCATCCGTTTACTGCCCAGCTCCACCTTGGTCACAATGCAATCTCCTGATGACAAGACAGCACTGCCATCCTGACAGTGACTTTGTCACAAGTGTCTGCAAGGAAAAATATTGGTGAAGCAGGAATGATTCAAAACTAGCCAAATTAAGTTCTTTGATACGTGTTATGCACATGCTTGAAACAGAAAAGGCTCTTTTGTATTGCTACATAATCCTGTCCTTGAAGGAAAAACAACAGCTGGTGTGAAATATGAATTTTTCTGAAAAATATTATTTTATGAAGCAGAAAATACATGGCCTCTTTATAATAGCGATCTGCTTCTGTTCCTTCTATGTGCCATGTCTCTGCATACGTACATAGCTACCAGCCTGGCAATGCAGTAAACGAGGCCTTGCGAAGAAGGGGTCGCCAAATAACGGGTTTCACGTGAAGATTTTTAACCAGCTATCACAATTAATTTGTGAGCCCACGCTCACAAGCGGGCACGGGGCGGCCTCTCAGCTGCTTGCCAAGGACGTCAGCGCCGACTCCTCCAGCGGCACCACGCAGCACTCGGCTCTCTCCATAGCAACAGCAGGGACACCGGCCGCAGGGACGGAGCGGAGCCGCTTTCCAAAGGGGGATTGGGTTTTTTCCAGGCTTTGAAAATTTAGTGTCCCCTGGAGACCAGAAAAATCAGTCTCTGGCTGGGCAGGCTTTGCTTAAGCTTTTAGAAATCATCCACTTTGCTGCTGGACTCCAATAGCTGTCAGTATAATTGCCTGCTCTTTGAAAGGCCAGTAGAAAGGGGATGTGCAATTCAGATGACCTGTGTTTCACCTGACACATGCTGGTTGTCTCTAAACATTTCCAAGTGGGTAATTTTAAATGTTTACAGTCTAAAAAAAAAAATAAATAAAAAAACCCCTCTGTCAGTAACAGTTTTAGTAAATAGGCACACAACGCAGGTGCATTCCATTAGATATTGAACTACTGAGAAATTGTGAGGTCTGTGAATGAAGGAGTTTAAAGAATAGATATGCTGAGGAGCAAGTAAAAAAAAAAAAAAAGAAAATAAATCCCTGTAAACCACCTACACGTCACAGCCACAGAAATCTAGGAGGGCGTCTAGATTTCCATACACTATCAACATGGAAATTGGTATAATGAAACAGGATTTAGCATCCAAAAAAGACATACTATTTAATCTTAAGTT
The DNA here is from genome assembly GCF_059628265.1 of Tinamus guttatus. Classification (NCBI taxonomy): domain Eukaryota; kingdom Metazoa; phylum Chordata; class Aves; order Tinamiformes; family Tinamidae; genus Tinamus; species Tinamus guttatus. Next base: position 243,317 of record NW_028288676.1, read on the forward strand.
TTGTTGTAGACCTATGAACCTGATATAGGGATCTTCTCTTAAATGGTGCAATTTCTATTAAACCTATGTCAAAAGTGGAAGATACATACTACACTATTTTCAGCCTGAAGGATTAACAAGTACATACTGCAGCCAATGATATTTTCCTTAGCTGGTCATATACTATTTCTATATCAGAAATACTAGTCACACACTATTTCTATTACCGGTCACTTATGATTTAATTGTTCTCCATAAATGTCTGCAGATTTTTACATCGGAAAAAATAACTGGCATTTTATTCCACTTTTTTGGTTAAATGTCAAGACAGGCCAGAATTTATAAGAAATTCAGCAACTGTCATAAGCTTTCTTTCTGAAATAAGAAAAACAGTTGTGAGATTCATTATTTTGTTTTGAATAGTCAATATCTTAAACCACTGCTTTAAGTGCAGAGTATTTCAACTTTTATACATCTGAGCACAGTGCTGGGCAGGATAGCTTCACCTGAAAAATGTTCTCAGCATTTCAGAAAAGGAAATAAAGGTTATAAATTTTGTAGAGACTGTGCTTAAAAGTTTAGGCCTAGGGACTGGACAACAACATTTTAACAGCTTGTTACAATCATCTTGCTGGAAGACAAGAAACAAATGCGTTTCCACATCTAGTAAATACCTGGGAAAAGCGGTTAGAGGAATGAATCAAATAGAGACCACTTACCCTATATGTGTCTCAGTAGTTCTGCCTTCACCACTGAACACACATCTAGCTGCGAGGATGTCATCAAAGCGAATATCTACAGGATGCTCCACAGGATAGAAGGCCTGCAAGAAAGCACGAGCCATCAGAACTAGCGACAGCGTCTCACATTATTTACACGAATGTGCACATGAGGACACATGTGTAACAAGTCTGAAAAGTAAATCCCAAAATTTGCACTTGGAAAATTGGAACTCCCTCTACAAAAACCCTGAACTACTATGGATTACACATTATTTTTCCATCATGACATCATAATATTATTTGGCAGTAGTCATTTCTAGCACATTTTTAGCGAACATTAAAAGAAACTTCACAATGCAAATCCTATGGATAGAGAACTGCTAGTTAAACTGCTTAGTTTTAAATAATTATCATTTAAAGTATGTAAGTTAGAATAAAAATAAAATAGATTTAAAAAAGCACCAACCTGTGGTAATTGTGGACTCTGTCTACCAATCAATGTCCATTGACCATTTCTCACTCTGTATCCACTTACTACTTGACCTATGACATACAAATGTGCAGGTGAGCCTCAAGTGCAGTTTTGAGAAAGCCCCATTATTGTAGGTTTAGTATTTTTCCAACAAATTCTTGATATTCCTAGTATTGCAGTAAAACTCTTACCTAGTCTGTGGGTATGAACTCTGTAGGCAAAAAGGTGCATTGGAAATCTTTTGTAATGGCAGGCAATATCTGCATCAACCACTGTTAAGATATGATGGCAATAAACAAGTTTAAAATACATTACTCATTGGACTGAAGAAAATGACAACTGCAGTATTTCACATGGAAAAATATGCAAGAAGTACAGTTACAATGAGCAACATACAATTTTAGAAGACACTGAATAGCATCTTGCATTTCTATAGCCACTACCTCAAGACTTTTGTTAAGAAAAAAATATATATATATACTAAACACACTACAAGTCATGTGCAAATGACTTCCTGCAATTATATAAATCCAATGAGACTAAGGTTCCCTAATATATTTTTTTCCAGTACCACTATTCAAAGTAAGACTACGCATTTACTTACAGACTGCACTGAGCGAAATTAAGCATACACATGATAGTCAGTCTAACCAGGAGGAACTCAAAACAAACTGGTAGAGATTATAAAGAAGTACTAATATTTAAATGATACATTAAAGTTCTTATTAAGTTCATTACAAGCCCTGCCTTACAGATTCAGCCTTGAGCAGAGAACAGTTGTGCAAACAAGATCTATTGGCTGGTAGCTGCGGATGTAACAGGTAAGGGGAAGGAAGCCCAGAAGAACTCCTCTGCAGATATCTCCTAGAGAGATATATGTTCATACGCAGACTGGCAGACTCATTACTGCTTATGTCAAACTTGATGCATTACTTAAGAACTGCAAATTTGACTGGACATCAGAAGACAGAACTATTTTTATTCTTCCTCCTCCCTCCCACAACTTCAATGCAATTACTGAATTAATCAAAAACTTCAGCAGAAAAAAAAATAATTTGATGTTTTTATGTGGCAGAACAAAATAAGCTAAGTTGCAACTCATCTTTAAACAAAAATGAACAATTAATTTCCCCCCCAAAAGTATTTAAAGGTGTTGAATTGACCCAACACTTGGGGTCAGTTGAACATTTGACTACCTTCTCCTATTAGGCAGCTAGGCTGTACCTGGGAGGGATAGAGTCCTCAGATGTTTGACTCGCTTTAAATAGAACATTCCAAGCCAGCTTGAAGAAATACTTGTGAAATCTAACCTGAATTTCACGTAAAATTTGTTCTATAATATTTCTTCAGCATATTGACATTTTAACCCAAGGTACACAGGAACAAAATTTTTAGAGCTAATCCTCACTGGAAGAGTTTCTTCTATTAAAACTGAATCTTTAAAAGCCAAAAATTTACAGAACAAATGCATCTGGGATTTCATCTGGAAATATGATACCATTTTAAAATTATTACTTTATTTTTTTTAAATCATTTGCTTCACACAGCAATTAATGCTTCCATCTACAGGTTGGCAAGTGTCAGCTAAGTTTCTTTTTCCATAATCAGCAGGTGAAAACAGAACCAAAAAAAAACAAAACAAAACAAAAAAAAAACCCAGAAATCAGAGGTTAAAATTACATTATCACTTTGTGGGGTTACAACTTACCTTTCTCACCCGGTGGTATTACAGTGTTCACAGACATCATAAGATACATTCCAGCAATCAAAGGCTGCCTGTAATTCAAAACCCAAGCTCTGCTAAACAAGTCCTTTGTAAGAGCAGACTTCTGCTGTGAGTGATACAACGTGCAATGCTACTCAACACCACCAGCTGTTAAATGTTGGATTGCCTCTGACAAACAGAAAGGAGTTGTGGCATAGTGTTCTTCCTTCACTTCTGTTATACTGAGCTACAATTTTAAAGCATCTTTTGCAAAGCAAAATTTATTTGGACAAAATAACCCTCTACTTAGTTCCTATCCTTGCCACAAATTTCTGAATATGAGGCTTCCATAAACTAAACCTTCCATGAAGGTTTAGTTCAATGCTGATAGCATCAAAGTTTCTTAATACGAAAGAACATATTTTACCAAGAGATAATACATGGCTTCTAAAATAGCATTACATACATCACAGGATTAAGCATTACTTATTATACTTTTATTTCACATCTTTCAAAGTAATCTACAGGGGTTTCAATGTATTGTGTTCTGATGAATAAGACTTAAAAATAGAAAAATATTTTCACACATACTTACTTTTGATGTGTCAGATGTAAAGTTACACCAGAGCAGTCCTTGTGTTTATCTGTACAAATCATGAAACATTTTAATTATTAGTATCTGAAAGTACACAAAATTATTCCAACATTAATACCCTACTGGATGAAATAAATATAGGAACACCATATTACTTTTAGTTCTACTACAAACAGCAAGACTATTGAACCTTCATATAGTGGAAATATTATCTAATTTTACGCAAACTGAGCATCACAGTGCTTTATTTAAAGCAAAATCTGTAATACAAAGGAATGCTCTGGGGGATGAAAAATGACACTGCTTTTCTGGCACTAGAAATTGCAAGTCTTTATTTGCCTATGTGAAATTAAATAGCATCATTTTTATATCAGCAGAAAAAAAAGTAATTTTGCTTCAAATTTTTATTTTGATACAAATTAATAGAAATGAAGCATCTGTGGAAAAGCGTTAATTTCAGCCTATAAAAGTGAAGTAGCAAAAAATGCTCATAATAAAAATCAATATTTGAAATTTAGATACAAAATCCCCCCAAAAAAGGCCTGCTTAAGTATCTTGGATATTCTAGAAGAATAATAAAAATAATTGCATCATTTATTAATATACTGTATCTTCATTCTGTAATGTGTTTGATGTTTCAATTTACTGTTGTCTTGACAGCTATTCGATTTCAAGCACTGAGTTAAAAGCAATCCTAGGACTTCAATCTTCACTGAAAAACAAAGTTTCCTTTCCTTTTACATTTTATACCAAAATAAGCGACGTTTGGATGATGGATATAACTCTAAAGTAAGCAAACAGAACAAGTGGAAAGAAAGAATTATATATCCTTTAATCACATTAGCTTGAGGTAAGAAGGAAAACAGCGCTACTCCAGTCGACAAGTGCTACCTCGAGAGAGATTTTCCTCCCATCGGTACCTAGATTCAGACCTGAAACAAATGCTGTGTTTGAACAAGGAAGGATTATGGCTAAAGTGGGACTAAATCATGATTCTTAAGAGATATCAGGGGTTTTGTTTGTTTGTTTGTTTTATTTAAAGATAGACATTTTGATCATAAAATATTGTATTAACAACTGATAATCTTTGGTTTGTCTTTTACCAAATTGGTATTAGATGTTATATTCAAGTATTTTCATAAAGTAGACATTAGTAAAAAATAACAATCCTGTCACTACTTTTACATATTTTACATCTGTCGCTATATTTACATTTTTACAGGTATAAATTTGCTGAGTGAAGGCGTTTTTAAACCACTGTGGCTAGGTTCTCATAGTGCTCATCACGACGGCAGCTCAGAACTGCTACGTATCTCCAGCTCTGAGATACACTGAGGGACACTTCCAAATTCAACAATTTGATTCACTAAAACACAGCAGCTGTACCAGCAAAGAGCAGCAAACAAAGGAGACCCTACACTGTACGTACAGAAGAAAAATCTGAAGGTAGCTTCTCATCTTGTGATCGTGACTACGCGCGTGCCATCATCGCACTGGATGTTTGGAAAGCATGTCTAATGCCCATTTTTGAAACCCAGGGTGATGATGCAGAAGGAAAGCAGATGAAAATTCAAGTGACAGTGTGGAAAGAAAGGTGTATCAATGCCATGCAGACAGAGCATCTGACTGCATATTTTCAGCTCCATGTAACATCAGCTCAAATACAGAGAATTTGATACATGTATTCCGCAGAATGGATTAAATACGAGGTGGCAATGTATTAACAAACACAGAGTTCAATCACAATGAAAACAAGAGTATTTTAAGACCATGCATGCCAAATAAATAAATAACACTCAAGGTAGCTAATTATTGTTGCCCTATTTCCCACCCTGTGTCTGCTCTACAAAATAGCCAAGTGACAGACACTTTCTGTAAAATAGTACATTTTTGGGGAGTATACTAACATGTCTGAACTAGACACAGAATAATTAATCAATCTAAACATTGTTACAAATTGGAGTATTTGTAATTCTCCAAATTGAAAAATATCGTCTTCAAATGCCTTTTTCAAAAATGACAATAAAACTATATCCTTCCATAAATACACTTCAGCGCATGGCAAGCCCGAATTACACTCTTCATGAGACTCATCCCAATCAGTGGGCTGTTTCTCAACAGCTATAGAAAAAGACACCAGGTGAGAAATGGTTTTATGTAGTATGGAGCAAGAAATAGAGACACATTAATCACTGAAGCTGGATTTCTCCAATGTATCAATCATTTCCTCAATAATTAATTTTTTTTTTTTTTATTAACTTGAACTTCATTTTATGACCTCTTTTAAAAAAGCTTTCCGTGCAAAAGTTTCCATGATTTGCTTTCTCTGTTCTATTTGAGATAGGAAAGAGGGGGGCTAAGAAGGTAGAGGAAGAAGTTGGAGAGAAAGGTAAGACCAAATAACAAAATGAGGTAGAGCACAAAAGGATGGGGAAAAAAATCACAAAAGAAATCAAGATGTGGTCAGACAATCCACATGAAAAAGATAAAACAAAGTTATCCCAAACCAGAAAAAGCACTAATTATCAGTCACAAGTAACAAATGCTCCTTCCAAAGGGCCAAGTCACGGATCAAAAAGCACCAGAAAGACCAAGGCCTTAGACAAAAAGTAGAAAAAACACAGGAAAACATTTGTGAAAGGAAAAATGAACTTTCCATCACCTTAGAAAGAAAGTTCATACTAAAGATAAAATCCTCCACCCTCTAGCAGGATACTTCCCTTATAGTAGCTATTTTTGAGATACAAGGTCTTGGTTACTAAGCTTTTTTCTGCACAGATGACTGCAGAAGCTGGCTTTAAGAACAAGTTTGACATTGTTGGAGATTTTTCTTCAATTTTAATGGAAGTTGGGAAACATTTGCTTCTTTTGAGAACATTTTACTTAATTTATTACTTAACTTACAATTTAAAAAGCAAATTTGCAATTGCGTCTCTCACTCAGGTTGGGAATTACAATTAGAAATACCACTGACTTCTAAACAGCACTGAAAAACACCCCAAAAGCAATAAAGTCTGATGCCCTACAAACATGAGTCACTTTTGAAAATTATATGATATTATTATATTATCATGTCCCTTTAAAAAAAAAAAAAAAGAGGTGGGGAGGGGAGGCAGGGAGGAGACTCAAACATATTGCTGTTTGTCTGTTTTCAAGTGTTTTCAGACTTTTATGGGGGTCCAAATGGAGCGACATCCAAACGAACTGAAGAGTATCAGTGGGAGATCCTGCTCCTACAGGGGCCAATCATATTAGTTAGTACCTGCAACAATACGGGCAGCTTCTGGCCTAAGAACCCGACTTGCAATGCTTATTTTCAAGTCTAATGTAACGGAGGAATAGATTGCACAAGACACATAAAAAATGCATTTATGCAACTCAGACACGTTTATCTCAAAGCTAATTCTCCATGAAGAATTTCCATCAGAAATCGAACGAGCAGCAGCGCTTACCACTGCTTTTTATAGGCTGCATGCATAGAGCAAAGTCATACGAAAATCCTTTCTGCCCTTATTTACTAATGTCAAACAAAATTAATGGCGCAAGTTAATGCCTGACAGTGGCTTCCAGTGTTTTAAATATATCTTCTGTTTTAAAATTCATACATGACAGCTTTATAACAGCAATTCAACGTTCAAGAGCCAAAACACAGATCAGTAAAAAATCAAAACAGACAATCATTTGTATTAACTCTTGTTATAAAGTTTTCTAGTAGAAACAGCCCAAATACTGGCAATAATCACAGGCTATTAAATCAAACCTAGAAGCCAAATGATCCCAAACAGAGATCTCTTTCTACATGCCGACTTGGACGTGGCTTCCAGTGCCACTTTGCCCAGTCTGTCTACCCAGGTGTCCAACCCTAAACGCGCGAGTGACCTGGGACATAACCTGCCACCAAAGCCAGGGCTCCCAGGGCTGCCCAGCAGACACAGAACTTGCTGCCGTGCAGGGGGCAGCTCCGAGGCTTCCCAAGGGATGGGCCGGAGCTCGGGATGCAGCAGCTCACCCTCGGCTACCGCGAGTGCTTTCACGTCCGAATCCTTCAAAGATTCACAACAGGCTGGGGACTTTTATTTTTCACATTTCACTTGCTATCATGTTTACCTAGATATTGAAGAAAATCCTGTGGTTTTTAATTTAGAATTAGAAAAATAAAGCCCTGAGACACCTATTTTCCTGACACTCAGGGAACATGGATTACTCATGAGAGCACGTGACTAAAACTTTACATTCAGTTGAAACATAATGAAACATTATTCATATTCATTATATAATATTATGCATTATATCACCATTTATTCTTTGCTTTAAATTCTAGTATTTAACAGGCTTATATAGCATTACAGAGTTAAAAAAATGGCTACTGGACTGCTTGCAAGCTTTCATCACAGCAGAATGCTGCCTCTTCTAAAGCTCCAAACCCCTTCTTTTTCAGAAGTTAACTTTCTGATTTGTTCCACAATCTCTACGTATGGTCTCAAAATGCCTTGGCTTCATTAACCACGTGCAGCAGCCTCAGATTCAGAGCATGGGCTCCATCTGAGCAAGGGAATTCCTATGCTAATGCCTGCTAGGAATTCATCTTCTCCAAGTTACAGTCAAAAGACAAAGAAATTGAGTACAAAAATGAGCCTAATCCTTTTAAAGAAAGAGCCAAATTCAATACTCTACATTTGATTCTGACACCTAGTATGCAATAGCAAAACAACGCAGCTGAATTCCTTCTCTCACGCAAGTTCAGGCATTGGCTATTGCTCACCTGCTCACTCATCCAACACCCTTTTGGCAATGTCCTTTTAGGAATCTAGTAGCAGAGAGCAAAAATACTTCTTTATTCCATCTTGGGTTAATTTTGGAAGGTCAAAAATGTCTCCCTCTTTTGAACAGTGATTTTGGGAAACAAAATGTAAGCACTGATTCCCCACTGTCATTTTTACAATCACCCAACCAAGAAGAAAAAAAGGAAAACTAATGCTGATTCTGGTCATGTATTATTTTTTTTAATATTGAAATAAATAAATACTCCGCAAATCACCTGCAAAAGATGCCCGATTTGTGGATAATACTGCAGACATGAATATCTAAAATGGCCAATATGCAGACTGAATTAATTCAAGGCCCATTAATATCAAGCCTTCTTGCTACCAGAGAACCCCCTGTACTCAGGGTTCCAATAATACTGATACTCAAATGCCAGCTTACAATTCACGGTTTTATGAATAAGAGACAACTCCCAGGTGGGTAGCCTAAATTACACTCAGTGGGGAAAAAAAAGAAAACCCAAGTATAGCTGATTTTCAGATAGTGTTGGTAACACAAAACCTGTGGGGAATGACAGCAGGAAAAAAGAAATTTATTTTCAGCAAAGAAATGTGTGGGTTAGAGGAAAAGCAAACAATAGCCCAAGATGAGCAGATAGCGAGGCCCCCGAAGGCTGCTGCTGCTTTGAGCAGAGCGCCCATTAAGCACATACAAAATGACCATATTTGAATACTTTTCTTCCAGAAAAAGTAAAGACATCGCCACAGACATGTTCATTTTACCTAGCTTCTGACTGCATTTAATTACTTCAGTCCTTCAAAAAGGATTAAGATGTTGGTATGGCAGGGTAGGAACATCATTAATCTACTGTAAGGAGGATGAGGGAAGAAAGAACCTCTAGAGATTTAAAGAAGATGTATTTTATAAAATCAAATCTCAAGCCATTTGTATAGAAGGACAAACCACGAATCAGATGACAACTGCACTGCATGTCCCTACAGGCCAGACTTGAACTTGTTTGTGTGCGGTTATAGGTCTTAAAATGCCTGAATTTTCTTTAAATTGAATTGGAACCTTGAAATACCTGTGAGTATATAAAAAAGGAGACAGTCTTCTGACTTACTTTTTGCTCATAACATAATTGTACTTGCTATTGTACCTGTACGTAAGTCCAACGCCACATCATTTTTGCTCTAGTAGTATTAAAAATAAGAAAAAGCCAAATAGAGCAATTATTGCCTTCCTAAAATGGTTCTTTAAGCATATCTAAACATATTCTTTGGTGAATTCATTTCTGGTTTTCTAGTTGATTTTTCAATATGTGCATTTTAGACAGGACAAGGACATACTATACTCCATTTTGATATTTGAGTACCACATGCATATTTAAGTGTGAAAACACTTAAAACTGGCTAAGGAAGGAAGGAAAGGCAACCATAACTAGTTTAATAATTGGTTAATGAAATGATGAAATATCCTTCTTACAAACTACTGAAAATGAGTTAAGAATTTTTTCCTTTTTTTTCCCAAATTGATAGGAAGTAGAATTGGATGCTAATGATTCTTACTTCAAGCCAAATATTTTGGATTTGCAATGACTTTAAAGCCAGAAAATTCAGCTCTGGAAACACTGCTTCCCAATCCTTGATGTCCTGCTGCAAGCTTACTGTTTTTCATCACTCGTCCGCTGCTCTAAATTGCGACAACTATATGTACTTGCACATGAAGCACAACAATTAAATACCTGCATTCTGAAAAGTCCCAGTTATCAGCTGACATCTCAGCAGAGACAAAGAAAGAATCTTTTAGATCATCCTCAAGTTTAAAAGCATCTCTAAGGTTCTGCGTTAAATAGCTTTGAATACACCACTTAAAGTTCTAGAGATTTAAATTATATTTTTACCCACTCAAACTGTTTTTCACAGCCAGAAAAGAGTTAAAACATATTATTCTCACAAAAATGATAAAGAAGATAAAATAGGTTTTTTTTTCACTTTAAGAATAAAAGATATGATTGCCAACTTAAAGAGGTGCCAAAATAAAAACAGAGGGCATCTGTCAGATTCTTTTCTCCAAAATTACAGCCTTCTTATCAGTGCACACACTTCTCTAAACTCCCTTCATTCTCTTTTTTTCTTTTTTCCCTAAAGTCTAAAAGAAAGCCTAAAAGAAAGTCTGCTGAGAGGGCAATGCTATAAATTTTTTATTTTTTTTTTTTAGTTTATTAAATACAGCTTCTTTTATGTGAAGAAGTTTGGGTTGAGGGTTTGGGGTTTTCTGTTTGTTTTAAAATAGGAGATTTGAATATCAAATTAATGTACAAAGATTTCCCTAACACTTCCTCAACTAATAAGCAACAGAAGTTATTTGATACCTCTATTTTTTGTAACTGTAGGCACACAAATTGTACTTAAGAGCAAAGATTATCTCACTGTCCCCAAGCAATAACGAAGAGCAGGCTCTTGCCTAATGTTTTCTCATTAGACATCAGCAACTTTAATTATAAGTTACTGTAGGCAGGTGAAACATCTCACGGCTGTATTAGTGCTCCGATCTGTCTCCAGCTATGCACAGGCACCACTGCCACTTACACAGTTCCAGTCAGGATATACTATATTTCAAAACAAACCTTACCTTCACCTTTAAGCAAAACTATACCAGTAAAGATAGTAGGACACAGCTGCCAAAAAGATAGGAAAATTTTGCCCAAACTTGCAAGAAGCGCACAAGAAAATAAGTGCTGTGGCCCAAGGATATGTGGGTATTGAGAACTCAGTACAATCTGTCCATCTTTTACCACAGCACAGATTTTACTGTGGAATTACTCGTGGATGCTCTCAGTGTGTGCCCTGCACTTTTCACTTCCACTTTGTGAACTCACTTCCATCAGCACTGACAAGGTATTTTTCCCTAATACTTTTCAAATACTACTACAGTTAATGCTTGTTTCTTGCTATGCACATTTTGAGGAAAAAAAAAACACTAAAATTCTTACTATTGCTAATGATTTTACTTTTCCTTTTTTCTTCTTTTAAGTCCAACATTTTCATTTATTATTCAAGTCCATGAGGATGTCCACGTTCCTGTTTCAACTCTATGCACTAGTGTATTATAGCAGAGCTTAGTAAGACTGATGATGCAAGATCTCTCCTTTTCAATGCAACACGGGCCGTCAAGCATGGCAAGAGATTCACAAGAGCAAAAAATTTAAAAAAATCATGCATTTTAAAGGTGTCAGAATAAGGCAAATTAATCCTTGTACCTTAATTTGGTTTAAAGTTTAAAGATTACAACATGAAATATAAATCAGAAAAATGGTAATTAAACTTGTCCAAAGCAGTCCTTCATTAGATTAGCAACATATCTGCATTAATGAAATCCAAACACTCATCAACAGCAATGGACATATTTCCATGCCTGAAAGGAATACATTTCATCTTGTTTTAAGATAACAAAAGATACCATCTCCAATGGTTACAATTTTTACCACTCCAAATACAGAAATTGTAATTGACTGGCAGATATATCTTATCTTTCTCACCAAGTATTCAAGTAAGAGGGATTAGGGTGTTTATGCGTATATTTTTTTTCACTCAACTTTAAATAAAACACAATATTCTACAGAAAAAAAAAGAGGTGCCATCCTCATCTTAAGATTAATAACATGTCTCTTTGTTAGGTCAAGTCATCCACCATAGATTTTTTTGAGGAAAAAAAAATAAAGAAATCCTTGTTCACCTTCAAACATTTAAAGATAAAGCAAGGTTACAAAAATCTCAAGCCAATATATCAACTTTACTGCAAGTAAACATAGTGATCTTTATTTTTGCCAACAAAATTTATTTCTTCAGATAATGAACTTTTTTTTGATGCTCTGAATTTCTGTACCTGACATAACTTACAGAATGAAGCTTCAAAACACATACCTCTGAATGCACTGATATCACCATAGTGTACCTGGAGCACGAAGTATTTGCTCCCCGTTTCTCCTCCAACTCTGAATCCAACACCTTAAGAGAAGGAAAACTCATTAAGATTTCAGAAATAACAAAAGGTAAACTGGTTTGGCACTGCTGACAGTATCTAAAAATACAAAATACTGAAGTGGCTTATAGTGAAGAGATAGAAAGTGTTCCTGAAACATCACGGAGGCAAATGCTACCCTGAAAGCTAGAGAAAACCACCAGAATACACTCCCAAACAGACTAAGGAGGTAGGTCTCTAAGCTATTATTACTGAATAAATTCCTGCTTTAAGCAAAGAAGCCTCCCATTCCAAGAGCTGAAGTCAGACATACAGATTTGGCCCAACTATTAAGGGGAAGGAAAATAAATAAGTGAATAATAAAAGAAAGGTTTGGCCGCCTCTCTCAGTTTTGGCAAAATTTTCAATTTTAATATTACTAGACTCTGTGGAAGAAATAGTATTAAAACTAACCTAAGAACAGACTGAGAATGAAAAAAATAAAAACTGCACTACACAATTCACTTCCATTCCAAAATATTTTAGTCCGGAAAAAAAACCTGTGGAAGTTATGAAGCTAAGTCAGGTATTTTAAGCAGCAGTAACAGTATGGACAGAGAAAGAACTTGAAATAATGAACACAAATTGCATCACATAAAGGCACTTTTAATACTGATTCTATATACATGGAAAGAACCAGAAAAAAAAAAATCAATTTCTGCTTATTCAGACAGTGAATCTGCCTGGATTAAAAACTTCCAATGGCAAAACCTACCTGCAAAGGTGACTGAAGAGGTAATAGTGTTATAAAATAACCCACTATGGGCATCTTGGACACAAGAAAATTACCACTCACTGGAATTTAAAACCAGAGTAAAGGCCAAGCCTCCACAGAGTCGAAGCAACAATTTTTTTTTCTTTTCATATTACATGCTGATAACCAAACCAAATAACATTGTTTCTGATAAATGTATAAATGCACAGTGCACTGCTTTGGGTTATGAAAACAGGTAGTAAAAATGCAAGCAAAAAAAAAACCCCTCAAACTCAAGGTATTTTCAAACAGTGGCTTTATAGAGGGGAAATATTCGCAGCAGTCTTGGGAGATTATTAGAAAGAACCACTTCTCAACATCTTTCAGAAGTGCCATTCTTACTAGCCTAGGAAATTTTGACCACATGCAGCCAAAACATTCACTTATATAAAAACATGAACGTGCAGTCCAACTGCATCAAAACGTTATGAAATGGAACATATGTAAAATTACCCAATATATTAAGACCATGGAAAAATACGAATGCTTAGATGAAATTTTTTTAGGTGCTTTCCTGAACATAAGAAAATATGTTAACAGTTTCAGAGGGAGGCTATAAACTGTGCTACTGAACGATGTGTAAATAGAGCACTTTTAGTAATACACTGCACAAAATCCAAGATTAACATTACGTATACTATACTCTCCTTGAGTCTTTTTTTCCCCCTCTACTGAAGCCCATACTGCTACAGCAAAGAGCATGCCAAAAAGACCCCTCCCAAATATATTATACAGCATAATGTTATCACAGTTTATGGTGTTACAGTTTACCCAGCATCAACTAAGAGATAATAAAATACTACAGGGGATTCCTAGAGATGTCAGGTGATTATTTCCATGTCTTCTTCTCTCCCTCGCCCCCAAATTCAAGAACTTCACATAAAAGGCACCATACCTTTGGGCAACCGGGTGGGTGGAGCATTTCTTGCCCAAGCATACAAAATGTTAGATTTGTCTTTGCATGTTCCTTCATCACAGTCCCTAAAAACAGGAGGAAGGAAAACAAAATGGAATATGATTATTTCTCTCCATTTTGAAAGCTTCAAATGCTAGGTGAACGACTCAAAAAAACAAACAAACAAACAAAAAAAACCACTCTTTTATTTGGGCGTCAGTGCTGACTTTCAACACATATTTAAAAGACTAAGTGTACACAACGTAATTGATAGACAACATAATTGAAACCTAAGTGTAACAACTAATAATTATAATTTTTATTGTTGTTTTGTTTTGTAATATCTATAACCAATTTTTCATTATGGGAGTTGAGGTAAAAGTGCTCACTGGCTGTTCCTCCCAGCTCCTCTATTCTGCTTCCCTATGAGCTCTTTTCAGCTCCCCTGGAGGCAACACTGTCATTCTCCCCAGTGCTCCATAGGCCGAGGAGCTGCGTTTTTATGACACTGTGGTTCTGACTCATTACCTAGGCCAAAGGCAAAATGTTCCATCACGTCCCTGAGATACTGGGGGGCTGCAAGTTAGGGCTGCAAGTATTGTTAGGGCTGCAAGTACGTAATTAAGATCTTGAAGTTTAGGAAATACAAGTCCATGCTAATGTAGCACACTGAAACTGCTGCTTGTGCTCAAACTACTCAGACATCCCAGTTTTCAGAGATAAATGACAGCCAGAAATGGCACTTTTTATGCTACTGGAAGAAGAGGGGCTTAATTTTTCCAATTCAAGTGGTGCCACCTCCAAAGTCTTGTTGAGTCCATCTTGCAGCACCTCCCCTTCTGCCTCCTCATAGCCTACTCCAGATAAGATTAATAAACCTATCATGACATTTGAATGACCTTAGTTGTGGCAATTACATTTTAAAATTCATATATGAATAGGAGAGATCAAGGGAAAAAACATATACAAAGTTTCTAGGAGAAAAAAACACCAGTGTTTTAAATCAAATATATCTGCATAACTTTTTTAAAAAAATTCTCTATTACACTCTTCTTCACTGATTCTAACCAAAACTTGAAAAAGAGAGATCAAAAAATATCCCTAGCAATGCACAGTTAAAAGAATAACAAAATTGTTTACAACAGCTGGAAACTAAAGCTAGTACATTTAAGCTAGCAAGAAAACATTTGCTTTTAAAGGTGATTACAGTTACTCTCTGAACTACCTTAAATGTGCAACAGATGCTCCACATCTGAAAGTCTAAGTGTACCCACACACACACACAATATTAACTACATATACACACAAACAAACAACAACAACAAAAACTTAAGACATTTACATAAGCATGCCTGAATATGTGTGTGTGCACGTGAGTCAAGCAGGCATACATTCAGGAAATCTGAAAAGCCTGCTTTTATATACACCAGATGTGATGATCCTTCCAGCCTTACAGATGGCTACCGGCAAGGCAAGATGAACTGCTGCAATCTGTTGCAGTAAAGGAGATGTGAAATGGTGAGGCCCTGGGTGAAGCGTTCATATTCTGAAAATGCTTACAGAAAAAAAGATTTAATTGAAACTGGCACATAAAGCAAATCACAAAGATCAGATTTAAACCTGACATTAATTAAGAGAATTAGTCTCTCCATCAGACAGGCAGGCCACTGTCATGAACAAAAGCTCCATTAGCTCCCACCCTGCACGCAGTGTTGCTGGCAAGTTCCCTATTGTTCTCACCTACAAAAAATGACCACGTAGCCTGTGAGATGAAGTTACTTGAATCCAAGTCCAGCCTAGAATTCAAGCCTGATCCAGCTTGGGTCAATCTGAGGGTCTAGTTTTAAGCTTGGCCCTCAGAGGCACTGAGATGACAGCTCTGCTGACACGTTGGTTGCTCAGGTTGCCATCGCTAGGCCAGCAAGCACCCCCAGATACCTGCCAGGCTGTTAACCTGGCACCTTAAAAGCAGCTTGTCGTTCTTCCTCTCAATGCTGCAGAGTCTCCCATCAATCAAGATGTTTGAGGAATGGTTAATGGATATTTCCTTTTCCGTACAAGACTGAGCCTTAGACAAAATACATTTGAGTAGTGCCAAATTTCTCTTTTGAGTACCTGATCAATCTACAAAAGAACAATTCTCTCCGGCACTGAACAGTTTGCACTAACAACACTATTCCCAAACAAATGAAGGCAAAACACGTTTGAAATAAAATCTACTATCTACTGGATTTTAAGAAAGTCATTCAAGGTATGATCTAATTTGAAACACATGCAGTGTGTTTCACTGCAATGGTTTTTAGGTTGGTATATTTTTCGCCTAAGTTTAAACTATTGAAGAAAGTACACTCTGAAGAATAGCAGAAGACATTGGAAAGAAGAAAAAGCAGACTGCTGGAAAGAGAATCAACAGCTCTGGGCTTTCATTGTTTCATTTTCATCTGCTTTTCTTGCTGGACAAGATCACAGCATTCATTATAAATATTCACATTGATAAGTACAAGGGAAATAAAACTTCCGATGAAAGTTTGTCATATGTTTAAATACTGACCAAATCATTTCCCAAAAGCCTACAGAGATGATTGTAAGTGCTAGATTCATACTTTTTTTTTCTGTGAAAAATACATTATACTAGTCCATTGCCTCTAAATGCCATTTCCAGTTATCTTATTGGTAAATATTTAAAAGATAAATTCAGATTACCAAGCTGCACAAGAAAATCTGTATTAAAATTGTTCCGCAGATCAAACTCGGTTACTGAAGCTTTTTACACTGCCAGCAAAGCTTCCTAATAGGCTCGCTGCTCCCCAACACTGCTTAAATACCAGCAGCTTCCCCAGCTAGTGCCATCTTCAGCTTCTCAGCACTCTGGATCGTCACATCTGGTTCAGTGGTACGGGAAGCTTCCCTTACAGCTTGAGCATCTTGAAAAGCAAGATATCTACCAAACCATCTGCTATGGACAACTTCCTTTAGTTTACTTTTACTTCATTTTCCATGACACCAAGAGAAGTCTTCTCCATACACACAGAAGGGCAAGCTATAGAGGAAGGAATTAGGTCTCTGGTCTAATGTAAGCATTAGCAAACACTCTCTAATAAACTGAGGGATAATCAAAATGAGAAAAAATGAGGAACATACAGGACCTCTTGCACAAAAAAAATGACCGAGGAGAAATACAAAGCGGAATGGGAATACAGCCAAACACACGACTTCTAAAGCGTCAAGAAATGCGGTGGATTGGTCACTGAGACTGCCAACCCAAACTATCTGAAGGATAAATATAAAAGTCAGAAAAAAAAAAACACATCCAATAAAACCTGTTTGTTTGTTTTTAAGTCAACTACTTGACAGTGTTTTATCCCTGCCTTTCTCCAGGTTTCCTTTCACATCCATGTGCAAACAATGATGTAATTTGGATTTCCCAGAACTCCCTAGAATTTGGATTATGAAATGGCTCTTGAATTTTCTTAGCCATTGTCTGCAAGACACAGGTTGTCCTCAGTAGAAGATTAACTTCAAGAACTGAATCACATCCACTCCCTAGGAATCGTACAACAGTCTTTATACCTTTTCCCAGGCTATAAAGTCTTTTCTATAAAACAAGACTTCCCAAGCCTGACTCAGGGGAAGAGATAAAGTCTTCCCACCATAAATAAATAAATAAATAAATAAAATACATATATACCACAACAAAAAAAACCCACAAACATTTGTTATAAACTTTTTTAAAATAATGAAATAGTACTACCTGGACTCAGATTATTTAATACCTATTTCATGTAATTTCATCTAGATACTATAACTACTTTATCTGTCAATAGACAAAAAAAATGCTGATGTGGTCTAATAATTTTTCAAATACGAATATCTCTTTTCCTTTCAAAGTTTCTCTTCTTTCAGAAGTATTTTTATCCCTCACTCAGCACAGTAGCTTTTCCATATATATATAGTATATATATGGCTATATATATATATATATCAATATTTTTCCAATTAGAGGAGCTACAGCTGCATTAGCAACTTGACTTAGAATAAACAAACACAAAGCTTAATATGTTTATGCTCACTGTCAAGCGAGCATCACGGTAATTTTGGGGGGGAGAAGATACATCCCGTTTTTCCATTCTCATGGACAGCTTAATTTCCTCAGCTGTAGAGACAGCTTCTCATCATTCACTTTTGAAAAAGTAGAACATTTATTTGGGCTTCTTGATATGAATTGGAAGTCTAGATTTCTCAGTACTCAGTGGTGCCAAGCCACAACAATTCTCGCAATTTCAGTGCTTTGAACTAGAAACAGTATTCATCAGGTTTGCAGAAAAGGCACTGTCAAGCGCCCCAAGTTCTAGGCCCTGTCAAATATTTGGGCCGTCTCCATTTTGGATTATTGTGGCAGGGATGTGCATATTTACACCTTCAAGACAGTCAGTTAGGCATCAAAATGTAGAAAACAAACAGCTTCCCTTCCTTACAGGGGGCTTACAGCTAAAAATAAATAAATCGTGCTGCAAAGTGACAGTCAAATACATCACAGCTCTAAAAATCTGACATTTGCATACACCAACATACCTTCAAAAATGGATTTTCTCTGGTCTTCTCTTCTGAAGATGATCATTTTATTTCCCCTCCTCGCCCCATCCCTCCACTTTAGGAAACCTACTTCATTCCTGAGTTCACGTTAATCCACTACAGAACACAGAGTATAGACATGCTCTGTGGACATAATCTGGGAAAAGTGTGCTGACCGCTGTGCTGAGAAAGACCATCCAAGTTACTCCAACCACGATATTTAAGACATATTGCTGACATATTTTTAGCTACAGTTCTTAAATCTTTGAGAAAAATTATCAAAACAGAAGCGTGGGCAGACTAGACTCTCACACATCTCTTCTTCCTTCGCATTTTTTTTTCCACTTAAGAAAAAAAAAAAAGAAAAGTGATTCTTGAGAAGGTTTATTTGGAGGCAAACAATACAGGAAAAGATACAATTATAAACGCAAGCCTGCAAATCTTACCAGTAATTTTCAGTAGAAGAGGGTTCACTACATCCAAAGAGTAACATGTGGTGGACAGTGTCCATGCTGGCATGGGGTTTAAAGTCAACTGAAAGACAAAATTATAAAAAAGGGTCTGTAATACTCCACACAAGGAGTGTGCATCCCCAGGCACTTTCTTCTTACCTTCTGCATTACACTTACGACTTTACAAACTTATGCTACAATTCCCTTCAACAGCCTTTCTTCCAAGCTAAGGCATCATACCTCATTTAGTAATTAAAAACAAACAAAAAAACTAAGTTTCCACATAAAGCTGTTATATCTTTCTCCCATGTAAAATATGACACTTAGTACACATCTCCGTATAAACTAGCAAATTTTAGCATACCCAGTCTTTTAACTTCAAAATTCGCACTTGTGATTTAATAGTGCTTTTTTACTCCTTTTTTAAATTTCTTGTTTCCACCAAAATACCAAATGAACAGTAAATTGAGTTAAGGGCTGTGCATTGGTTGCAGTAATGTTTTCTTCTAGCAAAAATTTTGCTATATCTTTCTTAGAACAAAAGTTCCATGAAAAATAATATAATGTATTCTCACTCCCATGTAAGCTCCTTTGGAATAGAAACCAATATTAATTTAAATACAATCATGTTGACCAAATATTCTTTCTTATTAGCAACATAGATGAAGGTCAGTGTTCAGTATCCAAACATCTCTGTTCTTTGTACAATTCCACAAAAACATTAGTTCTGCTGGTGTCTCCAATGTTAGTGTTCCTGCTCAGGATAGGACTGTAGATGCTCAGGAGGGTGTTTCTAGAAATGAAACAAGCTATACTTGAACTCTCTTTATTCATACTGAAATACACCCCATACAGGGAAGGAAAGGAATTTTCCTTCATTCCTCACCCAGGCTAAGGTTGTTAAGTGGAGCTGGGAGATGAAAGCCACCCACCTTGCCCGGGACCCAAAGCACAGCAGAGATGCTCCAGAAAAAGGGCTGGCATGGAGTTATTTTGCACACTGCGTGTTCTTAAAAATGACTTCAGAACTGCTAAACTTGCCAGCAGGATTGAAGTCTAAAGACTGCATAATTTCTGTCCCCTCCACTAGGAAATTCTACTCATTCCACAGCCATTAAACAAACTTGTGTTAAAGCAAGACCTTTTGCTTCGACATTTTTATCGTTAATATTTAACAGCAAAACTATGACTAATTTTTGTGTGGGATAGACAGTATGTGATTGTGTGTGGACTTTCTAGCTCCATTTAGAGGCTCCTGATTTAAGTGAGTTTCTGAAGGAGTTTCTCAGCAGTTCATAAATGTGAAATAGGACGCTCTTTATTCCAGAACCTGACACCTGTACAAAGTGGCACCTGAAGGGACAACCTTGAAGAACAGCTTCACTAAAGGTTATGGCCCTGACCGCTGAAGCCACCGCCTGCCACGCCGCTCAGTGACATCTCATTGCTTCTTTCCGCTCCTCTGCCATCCTGTCCCCTTTGGGACTTGCTTGGACGTGTGAGACACGAAGGCTTTTTTGTTCCGTCCCCACATGGCGCCTGCTCCAATGACATTCTGGTCTATGCGACCTTTAAACAGCACTGCAGAAGTTATAAAATACTAATAGTAATGGCAAGGGGAATAATGCACCACATTTAAAGCAATATTAGTTTTCTGAATGAACTCTACACCTGCTTTAGCTCATATATCTGATCATTCCCACTGGGAGAAGAGCCCTAAAAACTTCTCAGTCTGCCTGAGCCTGAGTGTGCTCTGCCAAGTGAGTTATTTTCTCACAGAGCAATTTTCTTGACAAGGCTCCCAAGTTTATATCAGTCTTTCTGAATGGGATGGAGAGGTGAAATAAAGTCATTCAAAAAAAGTATTATCTAAACTGGCACAAAAGTGATTGCTGAAACAATAGAAAAGTAACAGTTTTAGCATATACTACACTGAATCTGGTTTGATTTCCTTGCCTAATGAAGTGCTGCGTTGAATCATTAACTCCGTAAGAAACAGGAATGAGCAGACCAGAAATGCCTGGAGAGGACATCAACCTCATCTTAACAATGTTACTTAAACTACGTACCTAACCAATTCATTTCTAACAGGCTGATCTTTGTAAGCAACAACCCTATCATATAACACTGACACCTTTTTATTTTTTAATCAAAAATCTTCCTTCTAGATAATCAATGAATTCCCCTTAAAGAAAGATGTCAACACATCAGTGTTCAGGGTGACAGATTAGCAAGACCCTCAACTCAGTGCAGCTGTTGTGCAGAGGTATTAAGGAAGTTTATCTACGTCAGACTAGGGTAACAAGCCCACAACATCCCACAGCCCTGTCGGGGAGAAGAGCAATAAATCATCTAATTGCTACCATCTGTGTTGCTGAGCATAACAGGCTCCCTCTCATTTGTAAAGCACCATTTGACAGATAGGGCCTTATCATCAGTCAATACGAAAAAGACACATTTATTTACTGGTCAGCCATGTGAGGGAAAGTAAGGAGATGAAGATGACAGTCAAATTTCTTGGCTGAGTGGCTCCCTGTCAGCCTCGGTTCCTGTGAGGATCTGAGGAACACCCTTTAGCCATCACTCCTGCTCAGTAGTCATGAGCTGATTTTTATTAAAGCCTGCACCATTAAAGACTCAGTCTATTTTCTGCTTTAGCTATATTTATCCATATATGCTAATCAAAGGGGAGGTGGAAGAAAAAAACACCTTTGGTTTATTTTTAAATATGACTGTAATCTGACTTCTTTAAAAATGGACGTATTAATCTCACTCACAGCTATGTTTTACACACTGATTTCATAGGCATTTCACAAGAGCAAGAGACATGTATCCAACATGAAGTTACATGTTAAACCCATGGCATGATCTATCCCCAAAATCCCTCAAAACAAGCACTGCTCCTCAGCCTGGTCAGTGTTCACAGCCCCAAGCCTGCACATGCCTGCCTGCCTGCTGGTTATGAAAGCTCAGCTCAGTAAGGAAGCTAATTATTATTTCCTAATCACATATGGAAATTCCATAAAAAGAGAGTTAGCTCTGTTATTTATTTTTTCCCCTTCGGGGGGTTGGACTAGAAGACCTCTAGAGATCCCTTCCAACCTTAAGCATTCTATGATTCTATGTTTTCTACTTATTAATGAAGGCACTACTGGCCGCCTGCAGTGTTAGAGCATTGTCCCCTCTTCCAAGGTGTTTAAATTTCATCAACATGCAACAAGAGGGGAGAAATAAAGGAGAAAAGGATAAAAATAACAGAAATGAGCATTACCACTGAACTGCCACGTGCCCTCAGGTAATTCATCCCTCTGTGTTTCTCCTTCCCACGCTTGCTCTCTTTGCACCCTCTGCATTCCTACCCATTCATGCTGCAAGCTCTTTAGATCCTATATTGCCTTCTCAACAGAGGGCTGAAAAGCAGCCCAGAGTTACAGAAGCTCCTGTCTGCACTTTCAGAAGCTTCTATCATAAAATAAAACAGTAATCTATGAAAGCTAACGCTCACACAGCAGTTTCCCAAGCAAAAACCAAGCTAAAGACCCCTCTGTCAGACCTTACTTACTTAGATAACATTGTATAATTTTCCTTGCATTTTTCACAATGCAAGCAAATGCAGAATCTGCTTCAACCAGACACAAAAATACAGAAGCTGCCATTTTCTAAAGAGCGATTTCATTCTGTGTATATCAATCTTTTATGCTTATTTAAGCAACACAAAATATATGCTAGCGAGCTATAACTAGTTCCATATTGCCTAAAGATATTAAGAAACAGTTAAGGAAAAATGCCATTAGGCATCCCATTTTTCAGATGATACTTATTGTAAAAACCTCTTACTATACTCTCCTTCCTGAGTTTTAATTTGCTATTCATCTATTTTTGTGATAGGTCATTTTGCATTTTTATGTACTCCAAATTGAAGATGTCTGTGCCTTGCCTTTCTAGGCACAATTTTTTACACAATTTCTGTTGACTGGGGAGACTCCGATCTGATAAATCATTTTCTACTGGAATCACTTGCCAGTGACTTCTCGTAAGTCCAATGGAGCTGATCATATGCTAAATATTAACCACATACTTGTGTGTTTTCCTGGAAAACAGCCCCAATAAAGCACAGGCAATTTTATTTGTTCTGCTTTTAGGACACACAAATATAAATTTAGGTAATGGTGTTATGGGAAAACTATGTTCACAGAACAGTTTTTTTTAATTATTTGCTAATCAAGTTCTTGCTCTCCCCAAAACCTCAACTGGCAATTGGAATAGTTTCTTCATGCAGATCCCATATTATTTTGTGCCACATGTACTCAAGCACAGGGATCAACAGAACAGTGACTACATGTCAGAAAAAAGGCAGAAGAGTCTGCTTCAACCATTGCATTGTAGCCATAGATGACCAGAGACTGAACACTCAATCTCTCACATTTTTCTGATCTTTCCTCCCAGCGTTAATCTCATGGCCAAAATTTAATTTTGCAGTCAGGGACTGACTCTTTTAATAAATCTGAGAGAAAGCCTCGAATAAATTTTACCTTTTTTTCTTCCTTTTCTTAGTAATCCTACAGATGCAAAAAAACCCCGCTGCTTTTAGTTAAAATATCAGTTTACTCAAGGATACTCACGTGCAACTATTGTCTCATAACAGACTCCAATAAAAGCTACACAATATTTCCACAGTCTTTTTTTTTTTTTTGTGGAGACAATAGAGTAAAATTTACTAAAAAAGTTAAAGGAGAAAGAGAACTCTCTATTTTTCAATGTTTTCTCTTATTTCATTCTATAGAACATGTTACGACAGTGAAACTACCTTCAGTAAAACCAACTCTTCACAAGCCTTCTCTCTGCCTACACAACTGGATATAGGTAAGCAAGGCAATATGAAATTAAGAGCACCCAGCAGACACTCGGAACAGACAGTGTCGCTTGCCAGACCTAAATGCCCCAATCACTGGCACTCTCTTACAGTAGACCCTGTTATTTGCCTGTCGTCGTATTCATGCCACAACACCAGCAAACAGAGAGGGAAGAGGAGCTGGTTGGGTTGGGTTGGTTCCCCCCACTCACACACACACAGGTACGATCTCACTGCGTTCACTATTGCCTGCAAGTGCGAAGGATTTACAGCCCAAAACAGCAGGTAAATAAACAGTCTGCTCAGCAGAGTGGAATTAGGCATCCGGCCCGAGACAGAAAGCCAATACATTACAAATGGAGCTGCTTGGCACTGCCTGCCAGAGGCATCTGCATGCAGCTCCTTAACTGCTTCTGCTCATGAATCTCTCCAGACACAGTTTGTTATCTCGACTCTAAGTAGCTCTCTCTAGTTTGTTTCTGCATTAGCCATGATGAATGCATTTTAGAAACTCTGGCAGCCAAGATTAAGTTGATAATAGACAAAAATAAATAACTAAACAAAGCACTTTTTATTTCACTGTTTAATGGCTTACTAGACATACCCAGTCAACCAACACTCACCTACATAGGCTTCATCGTCCACCAGGAGGGGTACTGACATGCAGAGGTAGGTATCGGACTATGAAGAGACACAAAAGAACAGAAGTTACCTTAAAAATCAGGCAATGCTTAGAATGAACAGAAGCATCAGTGATCTGTACATTTCTGAAGACAAGTATGGCAGTACCAAATAAAACTGATAGGAAGATTACACTCTTATGAAGTGTGTAGCTCAGCACTGAACTGATTTGCATTGGCTAAACAACCCCTGAAATCCTGGAAAGCAGCAAATCCATAACTGGAGGGTCCTATTGAAAGGAAGGCTCTTATGCTGTGGTACTCGTCCTTCAAAGAAAACAGTAACATTCTCGTACAATACAGTTACAGTTGGTAAATGTATGTGGACTACCTGAAAATGAACAGTGAAGTCAGCATTATCTTTGACTGCTGAATGAAGAGAAGCTCCTACAGAAGTACCTGGGACACCATCATCTGCTTTACTCAGACTGTCTCTTTACAAAGACAAAGTATGATATATGGATTTCTGTTAAATTAATTCACTATCACACTGTGCTTATATTCAGAGTACTCCATCTGGTCAGCAATGTGGCTTTTAGGATAACAGCTTCGCTATAAACCATTTTAAACTTTTTTTTTCCCCCTCCAACTTTGAGGCTTTGAAAGACAAGACTATCAGTACTTGATCGGAACTCCAAATCTGACAGGACTTCCACAAGGTTTGTGCAAAACAAATCAATTTCTCACTACAACAAAACAAAACAGAACAAAAAAACCCTTGAAGTCTAATTTAAAACAGGAGGCTGTAAATAAGCAATGAGATGCAAGTGAGGGGGAAGGACAGGTACACAGGAGATAACGGTATGTGATTACACAGAGCAGTGATGTACACAGATAAGAGGCTGCTTTTTGTGTTTCTTTCCTAGAAGATGGGAAAGACGAACACAGGTCAGTAGACATGATTGATGTCTACTGACACAGTTTTATGTGTCCTGGATATATGCACCTACGGAAGCCAAGTTGAACATATGAAGGAAGCCAAGTTGAACAAAGGAATGTAAAAGGAAATAGTCTACTTTTTCTATATTAGAGAAAAAATATTCTACCTTTTCTATTACCTATGTTCAGAACTAGGATTTTCTTTTGTTTGTTCTGTAAACTTCATTTAGGACCCTCTATCCAAAATTGGAAAGTCAACAGCAGCAATGCTTAGCAGTGTAGTTGTAATAAAATCTTGAATTTCCTGTTTTTAATCACCAATTGAGTTTAGTAATGAAAAGAGTCTAGACAGCAAAGTAGATCTATTTTTGACAAGTAGTTATTTGTTCCAAATTAGAACTATATTAGTAAGAACAAGGTAAAAAAGCTTAAAATAGACATGATGGGAGGAGATTCTGCTGCTTATTTCATGCTATCAGCACTGTATAAGAGCGCAGATCAACTCATATTTTCTTCTTTCACTTCATAATAAAAAAAGTTAATGGGAAATTACAGATGCATTGAAGCAGGCATCATTTATCTTAGTTGTACAGAAAATGAACCATGCATCCCTAACCAAGTGCTCTAATACACTGACAAGTAGCAACTGTCCCAAGTAAACTTTTCTTGAATGTTTTCTCCTCCCTCTTTGATCCTGAAATACTCTATGTTGCGATTCTTAGAGAAGTATTCTTAGGTAACCTGCTGTGTGTTTAGGAAGGTTAAGATTTCAATTTAAGAAAGAGTGGAAAAAAAATTAAAAAGTTAATTATACTTGCTACTCTGGAAAGGAAACTAAGAATTCCAAGTCATTTACTTCCTCCCAGGTCACATTGTTGTGTTATTTTTATCTACCACCTGCATTGCCTTCTATTAGTTAGTCTTCAGCCTGCTCTCCAAAAATAATGAGGAGCCACCTCACCTCATTAATTGGAAATCCTGGGCAGCACTTGCTGGAGCATGACAAGCCTACAGATGCTCAGCACAGGCCACCCGCTGACCTGTTGCTCAGTATTACTCACCTTACTCTACTGAGTTCCACATCCTTCACCCCTCTCTTCTTACTGCTCCAGCCTACCATCCTATATTATTTCCCAGCAAGTTCTCTCTTCTTTCCCCTATTTCTCCCTATCCACATGTATTTTTCAAGACCAGAGAAACAAGGCTACAACTCCATAAAATTAATCTAAATGCCTTGCAAAAATGCTTCCAATAATTCCAATAATAGAAAGCCAAGAAGCATATCTGAAGAGGAAAGAAAAGAAAGCCAAGATTATAGATGGGTTACAAAAGTAACTCGACAGATTCGTAACCCAAAGAGCTACCAAGATCTATTAAACATGATTAACTCGACCAAGTCAGGAACTTTTCTTTTTTACTGGCAGCAGAACAGCATGCTTTAGTTACTGCAATGCCTACTCTCCCATCCTACTCCTTACCCTCTTCCCATAAATATTGGCTACTAGGTATAGTCAGAAAAAAAGATTGCTGGGCCAAATGGATAACATAACCAATGAACGTAATTATTCTGAAGTCTTTATCACTGTTGATACGAAAACTTCTCCTGGCACAGTCAAGTGTTTTCAATTTTGTCTCTGATGTAGAGCCAAGCACTACTTAGCTAGCAAGATAAGGTAAACAAATGAATAATCAGCTTCTAGATTCAGCAAAACAGATTCTGATAGCTGATCTCAAATTGTCAAAACTTCACACCAGACCTGAACACAAAAAAGAGCACAAACATGAACATTAGAAGCATTAGGAGAGGCATTCACTCCAGAATCAACAATCATGCTGCCCCTTTCTCTCTGCCTCATCATACTGTGAGCATAAGGGCACATGCTCGAGCAGCCTTCAAAAAGAAATTTCAACTGGGTAAGTAGTAAGCCCCAAGTATTTAAGAAATGAAGAAAGAAAGAAAGGAAATGCTCCAGCGTGTACAATTACATCTTTGGTAACGAAGGGAAATAAAGAAGTGACAAAAACTTATGCATGTTTGACGGACCTAGTTTCCTCCTTGTTTAATAAAACTTATATAAAATTCATCTTTATTTTTATAGGCTTTATACAAAACAGCTCTACCTTTTCATAGTAAGTATGGCAAAAATTTACGCTTTATAATCTTTATAAGAAACTTTAGTCTGAACTACAAGATGAAATCTATAGATACTCAAATCACTATTGATCTACAGGCAGCAGAGCTCAAAAGCAGTTTACAAAGGAGACTTGCAAAGCCCATCAGACAAGAACCCCCCACACACACTCATACCCTTTCCCTATTAAAATCCCACCAAATAGCACATTTTATCACATTTTGCCTGTTCTGCAACACTTAGGAAGTTACAAGCACACAACTAAGAAGCAATACTGTACCAAATTACATGGGCAAACCAAGTTCAAGTGAAGGTAGTTTGTCCAGTCTCAATCACATAAAATTAATTATTTTTAAACAAACAGAATAGCTTGACCTACAGCATTAACTGCTTTCTGTTCTTTTTTCATCATTATCTTGTATTTGTTGATTAGCAAGCAGATATTCACAACCACAAAACTGTCACTGGCTTGCAAAGCTGGCAGAGTAAACATGTTTTCAAACTGAGCTGCTCAAATCCCTTCTGGGAAAGAAAACTCCTAACACTTTATTTTTAAATAAACCATGGTAGTGCATTATTAGACTACTGTGAACAGATATGATTTTCTTAAAACTATCTTAATAAAGATTATAGAAACTACTCCTCAGAATTGAAGGCTGGTTCTCGATCTACAGCTCCTAGAGGTGCTCCAGCTGCACAGCCCCCTGAAGTTATTCTTCGCCCTATATATGTAGCTGCATTTTTCCTGTGTTGCAACTGGAACTACTATTAAGAAAACAAACAAAATAAAAATTTAAGCGCTCTGGATGCTCTTTTACCACTCATAAGAGTGCCAATGAATGCCAAGCACACGTTTTTCTGAAGGCAGAGAACTACTTTGGTGATGTTCAGGTTCATATTGCTGGCATGCACAGCTCAGTGACCCCTGCTCCACAGGAGTGCTTAGGATCACTGCCCATGACTGCTCGTGCTCTGCCACTTCAGAGCTGGGACGGGCATCCTTTTGTCAGGGACACATGTGCACAGTTAGAGCGCTCCTCGAGCCACGTGCAGGGCACTTCTCATCGATCCCCCCACGGGGTGTTTGCAGCTGCAGAAGATAACGCGAAAACAGAAAAACCCAAGCGCAGAAAGGTCATCACATCCTGCGAACTGGAAAATATTTGAATTACTTAAGAGAGGCACATAAAGCACCACAGCCCCTGCCATGCCTGAACTCCCAATATATTGCACAGATTTTTCACACTTATTAACTCTAGTGGTCCCTGGAAAAAGAAAAATATCATGGTAACCTTTCCACAGCCTAGATAACACATGCAATATTTATGAACTAAATTTGATGTGACTTTAAACAGAACCTGTAGCCTAACTTTACAAATGTATCTTTTAATGTAAGGGTGCACAGCCAACCTACAGATAGAAGGAGGGACATGGACTCTGGCCATGTTCAAACCATGCACTAGGAACTGTACTGCCACCACCACTATAATGTGTTCTCCATGTGGATTACATTTGCCTTTTTTTTCCCCTTCCTCCTTCTCTTACTATTTGAACACATGCTTTCACTTCCTCTGTAGACCTGGCTTACAAGTTTGGAGAGTTTAAGCTGTAGGTTACCTGTATGCCTATAAATTAAGGGAATGCAACGATCCCTACAGTAATCCTTCCAAAACAACAACATGAATTCTCGTAAGGGTGTTCTCATGCATACCCTCACAGGTAGGCCCAAAGCTTCACCTCTGTTTTGCAGTAATACACACAGATGGTTAGGCTTTTTGGAATCCAAAGAAGTTAATTTACATGATCTGTTTTCAACTGACAAGAATTACCTGGGAAGCTCAAGGGAATTAGGCCACAGTGGAATATCAAGGACTTCAGAAATTAAAACTAAAGGTGATTGCCTCAGTGATGCTATGGAAGCATTCAACACAGCAGCAATGTTGTCTCAATACCGGCCTTTCTTTTTCCAGCTTGGAGCTATTTTTGACTAAACAGCCAAGAATTTAACCTTTTGTGGAACAACACATCATTTTACAAAACCCTTCCAACTGCAGGTCTACTGCAGGTCATAAGGTACAAAGAACTAAGTAGTTTTAGGAGACCCCTTTCTGCAAACTAACTATGCTTCTATTCCCTATTCACTGTCCTCAAATGAACACTAACAAGTCATCCTAAAAATATTAACTCTAGCTTGATCACAAGTAACGGGCCTCCAAATGAAAAATACTAAGCAAAATCCAATGGCAAGCTTCATGCAAAAGCTTAGACTAGATCATCACCACGGTCCCCTCCAGCAGCATAATTCATGAATTCTCTGCTTGAACACTACATTAACTTGAGTCCTACTGAACAACATACTTTGTTTACATATTCAACATCGTCAACTACATAAAACAGTATTACAAATTAGCACAATATTTTACTATATCCTTGTATAATTACTTATCTTTTAAAGAAAATTAAAATATATAAACGTTAAATGAGCAAGCAGACATTTTTTTTGATCAATCAGGAGACTAAATTCTTCATTTAGCAGATTCACTAGCTTTCATAATGAGTTTAATCTCAATAATCAATATAGCCCTGTTTTTTGGCACTGCAGCTACTCAGTTTTCCTCTTGAAGCCTTTTCCATCTGCACTATTACTTCTGCATCTTTCATGTAGAACATTAGAAGAAAGTTCTTCCCCATCACACAAAATATATCACTCTTAATTCCCCAGATTAACCAATTGCTGACCTGAATAAAGCTTCTACTTCTCTGCATCAAACTACAGAACAATGATACAACTGAAACACAGTATTTCCTCTTCCCTGCAAATTACAAGTGAAAAAACAGACACTATAAAATGTACCAATGCTGCTCTAAAGTTACTGCTTTGTTCTCTACATTTTTAATTCATTCACATCTCCAGTGATTTTGTTTCTCCCCCTCACCCTTTTTTTTTTTCTTCCCCTACACAAAGAGTTATGATTGAAAACTCAGGAATTGGAATTAGGCATCACCAAAATAGTGACACGTCTCCCAAGAGCTCATAATAAAGCACTTGAAGTGCCCCTGTCCCCTTCATTTCACTGACGTATTTTGGCATCCTGCCCAAGGGGAGGCAAACTTGCATACAGATCCTGGCAGCACAAACCCTTCTCTTTCCCATATACCCTCCTATATAATCACCCATACGGACAACTGGAACTCACAGCAAAGCCACACTCACCAAGCCCACATCTTCAGCCCCAACTGGGGCCAATGGGTACACCAAAAAGGTGACTTAACTAGTAACAAGGCACTACATTAAGAAAAATAAAATAAAATAAAAATCCTCTAAAATAGGTATAGAATTCCTTCCCTTTTGTGATTTTTCTGTCAAGGGCAAACTAGCCATCTTAAGACCGACAAAGCTGTTGGCAGCATACTGCTGTGGAGTGCAAGAAAATAAAGAGCATCTTTTCTGCCATTAATTCTTGCTGAGTATAACAATGTTCCATTTGTCTAAAAGAGACAAGTTTTCCTATATAGTTAGTGTGTGGCACTGAGGACAGCAGTAGAGGGGGGAAAAAGTACAAGAAACGTGAGCAAAACTTAAAATACATGCAGCTAATTATTCAGGATTTCCCTTACCTGTTGACGTTGCGTTCTGCTGCTCTCTTTCTCCCACTATCCCTCCCCTAAATCTTAATTAAAGTGTAAAAATTAAGTTTACCACCTGGATGACTACTTTTGGACATAGGCCCACATAAATGAATGGGAATATTCCCCCCCCCCCATCAACTACTATAGCTTTCTCCAAAAAAATGTGGTGGGAGAAGAAGTAAAGTAACCTATCTCTTCACAGTTTACCATGTTCTTAAATCTTCATCTAATGCATCCTAAGGTTAAATAATAAAAACAAAACAAATTCCAAATATGCAGCTTGATAAATGGAGAATAGTTTTCAATCTTTTCAAAAAGCATCTAACATTTTAATGCAGACAGAGGTTTTCTAGAAAAAACACATTTCTGCTTGGCGCTCTCTGGAATGACACAGCTTTCTCAAAATTACATGTTAAAGAGGGGTGCTCCCCAATAACCAAAAACCTCACTTTCCCTGTCAGTTTTTTTGGAAAGTGCTATCTGCAACAATGAGTCATCAGCTACTGCAGCACAACATCATGTTCTTCGCAACCCTCTGCAGCCCTTTTAAAGAAAAGCATGGTCTTTTAATGACATACATAACTCCGTGCATGGCCAGGCTGCAAGAAAAACAATCAGTTGCATCTCACTTAATGAAACTATCTGCAAAAGTGACACTAGAGATTCAGAATTGTGTGTGATTCTTAATACACATACCTGAAAAAAAATTCTTCATTCTTACTCATTTGGCTCAGTAGAAGATATGCTCTTTCTGATATTAAATGGTTTATTGTTTGAAGCTGTTTACAGTAGCTTTCCTGGGCTAATTTAAGGGTTAAAACACTGGGTCATAATTATTATCTTAAAGAGTGCTTTATGATTAGTCTCTCTCCACTTGCCCGGGTTGTGCAATGTTCAGTTTAACTGAAGGCACTGAGACACTACTTGAGATTTCATGTCAGCTGCAAATATGAAAAAAAAAAAAAAAAAAAAAAAGGGATCTTAGTAGCACATGTAGTAGAGTATTTCACTCTAAAAAGAGTCATTCTCCTTGTTTTAATATCTTATTATTCCACTGCTATGTCCCCAGAATAAACTTCAGCATTTCAGCTTATAAAACCAACATGCTACAAGTTCATCAAGTAAAAAGACTTTTCTTTCATCTGACTTTTCTGATTTCTGCTCATCTCTGAACCACACACAGATTTGTGAAAGTTACCCTGCTTATTTGCTGGCATAAAAGTTAACACGTTATTTTCCTAAATATGAAACAAAGAATAAGCAGCAGTAAGAAAAAAGGCATTTGTCTCACCTGCTTAGGAGTTACCCCAGGCATGCGAATATCCAGTGCAAAATCTGATAGACCAAGAGAAATCACTGGCCTGTTGCTTCCGAGGCATTCATTGGAAAGAGACCTAGTAGTATCTTTATACCTTAAAAAGAAGGAAAGATTTCAAAAATACTGACTTTTTTTTTTATCATTCTAAAAAGACTGGACTTTGAAACAAAAAGTTGGACAACTCTGAGTGACTCCAAAAACAATCTGGGAGCTTCACTCTTTTGTGAACAGGCAAGAGCACTTTAGTTACCAAGCATGTTTGGAAGCAGTTCCTATAAACAATCAGATAGACTACCTTACACAGCATTGGTTTAAAAGAAATAAAATACTCAATGCACCCTGTCAATTCCTCTAAATAAGAGTCTATGTGTGCAGATAAAGAATTAAATCACACACACACACAAAAAAAAACCTTTTTAAAAAAAAAAGACTACATACCTGATGTAGAATTTAATACTTTAGATGTATTTTTTAATGTAGAATTTTAATACTTGAATACTACATAATTTAAAACTAAATTACATGTAAGGGGGAAATTTTTCATTTCAGACACTATGTCATTAAAGCAGCAAGTTTTATAACTTCACATGATTGTTAAGGAGGTCTGTATTGAATGCAACATAAAATAAGGTTGTCGATCACTATGAAGAATAGCTAAAACATATGAGATGTAACTCAACTGTAGTATACATTTTGAATGTATATGTATATATATAAATAATATTAAGCTACAATGCACAGTGTTCCTCATATACAATAACACTTTTTTGAGGAGTTAAGAGACTGTTTCTCTATGTGCTACTTTCAAATCTGTCTATGTAACTTTACATTCAGGACTCCAAAAATATCTCTGAGATTCTCTCATTTTAAGTTAGTTAATGCTTCCTCATTGAAGCACATAGGTTTACACTGCAAGCTAACAGGGGCAGGGAACATATATTTACTCACTGACTCAAAGTCAAGTCTCAAGTCTCAAATACCCTTGGGGGTTCTACAAGAATTTCTGTTAATTACTGTTTAATCATTCTAATAGAGAAAATGCCTATTTCAGAGAGCAATGTGAGAGTAAAACAATAGCCAGGCTGTCACACAACAAAAAGAATGCCCTTTTGATATTACAGAAAGGCTGCTCAGAATAAGGGAGCAAAACCCCACAAACCCCACAGGCTTTTTTAAGCCGGACATACTACTTCCCACCCCCCTCATAGGGGGCAGCCCTAAAGCACGCCCGGAATCAAGCTCCTCCGCACAACCCACCTCTTGAAGACAGCGAGCGGGCTCCGGAGCGCCCAGCAGCTGCCCTGAACGAGCAGGAGCAGGAGGAGCAGGTTGTTAAGGAGGCCGGCCATGTCCGCCCGACGCGGGGAGCGGCGAGGGGGCAACTCGGCTGGCAGGGAGACGGCGGCGGCAGCGGCGGGATCACTCGGCTACTTGGTTCCCGCGCGCGCGGCAGGCGCCCGGCAGCTCCCGACACACCATCTGCCTCGCGCGGTGACGCGCTGCGAAGCGGCGAGGAGGATGGAGCTTCCCCGGCTTTATGATCAGCTGTAGGAGGCCAGCAAAGAGTCTGCCCTCGCAGCCAGATGAGCCCCTGCTTCGGTCCACTTGCGGAGCAGCGCTTTCGCCAGGCGGTCCTGCAGGTCGCCTATCAAGCCGCACGGCCGGCAGCGCTAAGTGGCATCGCCAAAGCCCACGTCAGTCATCCTCCAGAACCTGCAAAAATAGAAGCGGATAACGGATGACTAACACATTGCAGCATTAGTTCTCGGCAAATCCCTGCTGAGGCTTTCTAATACATTAGGACTTTGGTGAGCGTTAGCCCAGCCCAGGGAAGAATGCACCAAAGTCTGTGTGTTCCTCCCCTCCCGCCCATCGAGACACACACTGATACGTTTAATACTGAGAGGCAGAACTCCCACTAGAATTCCTAGTCTGCCTGGAAGGAAAAAACAGCAAACAGGCAAAAAAAAGCCGAAGCCTGGAGTATTTCTCACATACAAACAGTAACGTGTCCTACAAGCAGCAGAGACCAAACAAACAAAACCCCCAAGAACAAGCACCCACTCACAGGGCAAGAAACAACCTTTCTAAATCCCAACAGCTACGATTAAATGTTTTGGCACTTCTGGCAGGCTGACAGAATGTTTTATTTATAATGCAACCCAAAACACTGCACAAAAACTACCACTGAGATCAAACTGCTTTAAGAAGCAGCATTCAACTAACACATCTTTTGTACCTTAAGGTTACTTCTGTTTAAGCCATTACTCTCCTCTCCGCAACTTCTGTCTTAGCTGCCCTTATATCTCTTTTTAATGATTATGTCTTTCAATTTCTAAAATCTAGGGGGATTTTGGAGTTTTGTTGTTGTTGTTTTCTTTTGCTTTTTTATTTTTAAAATATACTAAAAAAAAAATAGCCCTGCAGTAACGAGCGTGCTACCAATGACATACTAGAGTTTTTATTAAGCTTACCAAATCTGGCAGGACACAAATTTCAGATCATAACTCAGATCAAAACCTTTATAATGGATGCTTTAAGGTATTATTCAGTAATTCTTATAAAAATAATTAATTTAGGAAGAACAAAATGAAAAAACCCACTATCTTCCAATTCCTAGAAACCATAGTCATACACACAAGCAGAAGGTAAGATAGCAAAGAAATGAAAATTCTGAAATGCAGCAGAATTCCAACTGCCACGCCGAAGTAAATCACTCGTGTCCCGGCGCGCGGGCACTGAAAGGCTCTAATGAAAGGCGAGTGCTCATAACCGGCGCTAAAAGCCGTGCTGGAAACGCGCCAGCTGCTTGGCAGCTGGGCTCCATTTGCATCCAAGTATTCAGAAAAGACGGACAAAAAAAACCCACCCTTGATTTTATTAATCATCATTAAACTTGGATATATTATTCATTTAAGGCTGACACAAAAGATTCCATCACAAACAGCTAAATCTAGACTTCATCTTTGTTTTCAGCATGTCAAAAAGAGGCCAAAGCTGTCCAAAATCATCCGCATAAGCAGTGATGCACGACTCATCCCTGCCATTTACACAGAATTGAATCTCTTTGTTTCTGTGATCTATTGATCAACGAATAAAATTGAATTCAGAAATGAATTCTGAGATATTACAGTACGCTATGATTTGATTTTCTGGTTTCTATGCAACAACTCTGAGGGTTTGTGGTTTTTTTTCTTCCTCTATTCTTTTTTTTTTTCTTTCCAATATGCTTTTCTTTTATATTAGTTTTGAGCATAGCACGGCTGAAGAAATGCTTGATATTTCCCTAGACATATCTAACCAGCTTTCCAGCTATTTAGCTCTTTCCTTCAGAGAAAAAAAAAAAAAAAGCACAGAGTAGAATGGGTGAAAAAAAAATAAAAAATTGAAACCTATTTAACACATTTACCAAACGGTATCAAGTCAGGAGGAGCTGATGCTTAGAAATTCCCCTTGCTCTTAGGGCACATGGGTAAGTACATTTGACAGGGAAGCACTCTGGAAAGCAGAGGTGGAAAGAAGAGGCTACATCCTAACGTGTACAGAGCTGGAGCTTCAAGGCTGGGAATCTGGAAAGATATTTCCAAGCGACCGAGAAATAAACACGTGCTTCTAATTTTGTCCAGCTCCACGAAGTTGGAAATTGTTTACCTCAAGTTTCTTACAAACGTCTGCTTGGCTTATGAATTATCTGGAGAAAACTACAGAGAAACATGATAATTAACACTGGGATTTTGTTGCAGCAGCGTTCAGTTCTCCTTGTAGAGTTAAGCAGGGTAAGATATGGAACAAGTCACTAGAATATAGCTTAATATTACAGGGAAATATTTATCCACACCTTTCAAAAGGCAGCTCAAAAGAGTAAAGAAAACAACTTGGAATTATCTGAAAAAGCAAAGAAATTAAGTCTCTAATGATCTCCTAACACACTCATGCCTAACAACCACATATGCTACTTAAACATAGGCCTACTTCGTCTACCAATTTTGTTTTTAACTGCAGTTTCATCAACTGGATGGAACTTTTAAGTGGACAAAAATTAAGAATATCTGGTACTGAAGGAGAGGCCCTTGCACACCAAGGCAAAGCAGGGGGAAAAGCAGGGGGATGGGGAAAAGGCAGCTTGATCCCAAAGAGATTTTCATCTAATTTTAGATACGATGCAATGAGCAAGTCCACCAGACAGCGAGAGAGAAAAGCAAAGATGAGAGATTCCATAATAAGATTACACGGTTACTTAGGTTCATTACGGGGACATCTTGATACCACTGTTTTCCTTTCAATTTGGAGTAAGGGATCCTGAGGGAGCAGGAGAAGTGAAGTTAATCAAGGTATTTAATGACAGAGACAAGAGCATAAGGGAGATGGAGATTATTTTGGGCAAGGTGGGCATGTGCTTTGATCTGCCATGCTTCACCTGACATAAAAGAAAACAAGCGCAACAAAAAGCAGAGACACGGACTCAACAGCCACCTGCGACCAGCAGGAACGGATCTTACTGAACAGTTTGAGAAGTGACATGGCCAGAAAGCTCAAACTCCAAACACAATGCAAAAAAAGCATGCAAAACCAAGTAATCATACTTCCCTGGCATTTAAAAGCAAACCAAAGAGCAAGTCTTTTCTAAAGCGGAGCAATTAGCTGATCAATTACCAAAAATGGACTACAGAAAACACTCTGCATCAACTAAAAGTTCACAGAAGTGGGCTATAACCATTTCTTCTTCTCAGGGTTAGTGATTAGAAAGCTTTAGGTGCAGCACAAACGGAACGAAGTCACAGGCAGAAACCTCACCTTCACTCTCCATGGCTGGCAAGGAAAAGAGGGGACAAAACAAAGCACACGTGACAGCAGAGTGATGTGAAAGTCTGTCACAGGGGGTAACCTCTCATTGGTAATTTTTTTCTTGTTTCATGTTCATCCAAATCACACACAGCAAGATAGGAAAGCCATACAGGAAACCTTTCCAAACACCAGGAGTGCAGCAGAGTGCAGGAAAAAGTTGATGGAAAAGATGAAAGAAAATTCCCCCAAAATCAGAAAAAGAGTCAAACAGAAAACTGGATGTTGTGCTTGTTGCTACACGATGTGGCAAGCACTAACACAGACAACCCTCCCCAGATCCATGTACTCCAGTTCTCCAAATGCACAGAGCATATGGTCCGAGTACATGCCGTAGGTCTCTGGCACATAATTTCAAACTGAATCAGCTCAAACATGACACTGGATAAAATAATCTTGATTTCCAAACACCTGCTTATTTGGTTAGCAGGCTGTTTGGTGCCATGCCCATAAAGACCAACGACAATATTGTTTGCAGCCCAGTAAGTTCTGGCATGTGCTATTTAAGTACTGGGATAACTACAAGAGAACATTTTGATTCCCAGGAAAAAAAAGAAAAAAAATCAAAACGGATCTCAAGTCCATCTGTGACAGCAAGCATTACTATGTCATAATCAGATATTTATAGCTTTCCTACTCTTACGTCCAGAGGATGTGCTAGGTCTTCATGAATTAATCAGACGAGACATCAAAGGAGATACCTGATGCCTGGCTATGCAGGTACCTGGGGTATAAAGCAGCAGCCAGGCCAGTTGCTGAACTGTCACCAGGCCTCCAGCTTGAAGCAATTTGTTTCTTGTAATGCAGCCAAAAATCAGCGCGTTGGGGGAGCAGTCACGTTCATTAACACGTAGACTACAGCCACCTCCGACACCTCGGTCCGAGAGGACAGCAGGAGGAACAGGCCCAGGAGCCAAGAAAGCAGCGCGCGACGCCAGCGCCAGCGCCCCGCAAAGGCCGCGCCAGCGCCCGGGGGCTGTGAGAGGGGATGCCACAAGCACACGTGGTTATTACACTCCTCAGGAAAGACAGCAGAAGCAAACCACAGCGCAGCACGGAGCAGTATAAACATTTCTGGGAGCCAGCACAGCCACGAGTACAAAGAACATACAGCCCACTTGAATGTCACTGTGTGGCTTCTAACTTCATGTACGTCAGCCAAATGTTTCACCATATGTAGAGGTTTTTTAAAGTAAATATCAAAAATTATCCTCAGCTACAACAATTTATTAACCAAGTGTTAATTTTTTACCATAAAAGAAGCTGTTGCAGTCTGGACTTCTGTGGGACTGTTCTGATGAAAGCAGAAGTTAAACTTTCACTCCACACCCAATCTATTGCAAGAGTTGGGAGCTGCTCTTGGTTTCATTAGGATTTTACAAATTCATATCCACTGCTACCAAAATCCTTCAGATAAGGATAGGGAAGTAAAAAGCAATCGTATTTCCCCTTTATCATCATTATTTTCTGGCTATTCTTTATTATAGTTTGGTCTTTTGAACATATGTATGGTGGGTGTCTTTAAAATAAAAACCTCATGATATTAGGAAAATTACTGTCCATTCCATTAGAGGAAGCACAGTGTTTCTACTTGTTATCAACACCTGTGACTTGAATTTTGTTGCATCTATTGACAAAAACAAACTAATTGGATGTTTTTTAAACAGATTCACTCCTTTCATGCTTTCAGAATGTATTGAAACCGTACAATAAATATGTATTTCTCCTATTCGACTAGAAGTACTACATGA
Organism: Tinamus guttatus; assembly: GCF_059628265.1. NCBI lineage: Eukaryota > Metazoa > Chordata > Aves > Tinamiformes > Tinamidae > Tinamus > Tinamus guttatus. The sequence goes on from NW_028288676.1 coordinate 282,334, forward strand.
ATACTCATATTAAAAAGTGCTTACAAAGGTAATTTATGAAGAATGCAAAATGTGCAAAAACAAAGGTGGATAACTGAGCAGTCAAACTTTCCTGATGGATTTTGCCGGCTTGTTAATCATGTGTGTGCTCTTTGCTAAATGGAGCATTACTTGCAGGTTTCCCACTGGGAAAAGACAGTAGCTTTAGGAGAGGACACAAGAGGGTATTGCACCTATCTGAGAAATGCCTTCCACAGCAGCATGAAACCTCTTGAGGCTACTGAATCTCAACGAATAGTTCACAGAAAGGGTTCCTGGAAAACACAGTAGGCTGTCTTCTCTGGAAGACATGTAAATACATGGTTTTGGTATAAAAACTACGGAACAGGAGAAAATCCTAGCCTAATTAGTTAAGCTAGATCTTGCCATTTTTGTTGTTGTGTGAATAAAGACAGCTCTGAAGACAACTGAATAGTTACTGGCACTGATATAATTGCCTTTGAAATAAGTTATTACTGTATTTATGAAGGATACACAGACACACGAATGACCTCCAAATAATGCAATTTTGAAGCAACAAAGCTTTAAATAAAGTCAGAAAAACCAATGCATCATAAATAGGTGCAACTCTGAGACAGTCTTCTATAGCATGATAATTATCACTTGATTTTCAGGATATGAGACAAACTGGAGAGAAAAAAAATGAGGATTCTATAGAAGTATAGAGTCTTTAACTGCAGAAACAGGAAGGGAAAGAGAGAATAGAGTAGGCCACTTGAGAGTAAGAAATTAAACAAAATCAACCAAATTGACCACTTATTTAAGGTAACATCATGCCGCCCAAAAATCTTTGTCTTTTCCTAAATACCAACAAGAAAAGCCTGTGCACGTGACCAAGCCATTTGAAACAAGCTTTTTTTTCCCCATAATTATTCTCATTAGGAATTCCACATTTTTCCAAATGAGGAACTTGACGTGCTTAGCCCCAATTTTCAATGCAGCCCTTCAGTATCGACACGTAGATGACTAGAGACTCCACAGAGCTATGGATGTCAGCATTAAGGCTTCAACAGTGCAGTAACATGATGAAACCAAGAAAGAGCCAGAAGATTTATGTCCAAAACCTTTTTCTACCACAAACTTCCTGTGTTTTTTTTTTTTTTTTGACAATCTGCCTGATTTTTTTTTCAGTTTCCCCATCTAATAACCTTTTTTTTTCCTCGGTGAGTTTTTAAAAAAAAAAAAAAAAACACACATTTGGGAAACATTTACCAAGCAGATTCCAAGAAACTCCAAACAAACAAACAAAAATAGTCAATTTTGTATTCTGAGTACAATGCAGAATTCAGTTAAGATTAAATAAATATTCATCAGCTTCTAACTACAGGCAGTATTATCTTGAAAAGAGAGCCAAAAGGTGAAGGACTACAGAGCTGCGCTGCAAACAGTGAAGATGAGAGTTGTCATTTAAAAAGTTACCAGATTTCAACACTGAAAAATGCTCTCACAACTGGAGTTGGAAGGAGACAGAAATACAGACCCCAGGGTTGCGAAAGGATGGCAAGGTTAATGCCGATGCTGATTGCTTGGATATTTAATGACTTGGTTTTATTAGCTAGGATTGTTGCAGTCAAGACTGCTGATCATTCAAACCTGGTATTTTCTTCTCTTCCAGCACATCTTTTTGCCATCAAAAGTGTAGCTTGCCCACAAATTCTTCATTTATATCATTATGCTCTCTGTCAGATCAAACATTTGCCTCTTCAGGCAGCTTTCAGAGTGCTCCGATGATGAGACACGCAACCCCTTCCAGGCCAAGATGACTGGTAATATAAAGCTGTTAAGTTGATTCATACTAATCCAGTTGTTTCTTGCTCTGAAAACTTTCAGTTCACATCATATATATATATATATATATATATATATGCACGCATATACATGTATGAAATATATCCATATATATAAAACATAAAGTGTTCTAATTTAGTGGGAGGAGTGTACATTTTCCTTATTTTCACACCAAGCATTCCACTTTTGAACACCAAATCCTGAAGAGCAAGAATTCTAATGTAAACATAAATGTACCTGTGTGCTAAAGCACAACAAATCTGCTCCAGCAGCCTTTCCCAGGTGCAACACTATGAATACGCTAGAACAGATCATCTCTTTTCTTTCAAGCCCCAAATACATTTTAAAGTCTCAAGCTAGATACCAGAGAAGAGATGCAAAATATAAATCTCCACAGATGAGATTTTTCAGAGAACTACACCTACTGACAGGTCATACAGACAATGAATTTGAGAAGTGCTACAAGGGCCTAGGTACAAGATAAAAGGGGATATATTCCTGGAGAAGCTTCATCACATCAATAGATAGACAGCTGAGCAGGATGGTTGCGCTGCCTCTCATCTAAATACTCTGCAGCCCCAGCTGCACCAAGTCCCGAGCAAGCTGGTTCGACCACAGACTTGGCCATGCGAGGGACAGGAGCTGTGTTCGAGACCTCCTGTGGTGCCTTCTGGCCTCAATCACCCAGGGATCCTGGCCTAGAAGGAACAGGACAACTAGAGAAAAACGCGGGAAGTTTACTCATCAAGTCTTATGGCAGTTCAGTGTTGTCAAACGCACTGTCATGGTGGATCTCAAAGGTCATCAAAACTCTGCTTATAGAAGTCATGTTACTAATAAAACAAGGTCACATAAAAGAAAATGAGATTTAAAGACTTCTTCTTCTCATGCTTGTAAGAAAGATGTAGGGAGGGCACTTCCATTATAGGCAGAAAAAAATGTGTACTACATCTAGGTAGTCGAGTTTTCCTTGCTATCTCAAGACCAACTATCCATGCTGAAAATAAAATAAAGAGAAGTCCTTGGAAAGCACTACCGTTTCAGTACGGACGAAGACTTTTACCTAACAGACAGCTTACTTGGAGAATAATTTAAGCTTTCTACAATCAACACATAAAGGATAAAGAATCGTCATTTATATTGTGCTTTTTGCTTTTGGAGATCAATAGGTTCACAACATCACACAAGCTGGCAATCTGAAATTTAAGGCAAAAAAATCTCAGAGATTTCATAAACTCTATTACCCAGACATGAGCTAGAGCCTCCTTACTGAGCAATTCAAATCATACCCAGTAAGCAACTCCAACAGCAGAAGCAGTCTTGAAAAATAAAATTAAAAGAGAGCTAAGAAAAAGGCTCTAAAACGCATTTGCACAGAGAAAGAACAGGGAGAAATTTAGACATGAGTTTTATTTTCTCCTATGACTTTGCAGAATAACCTTTCATTGAAAACAAACGCAGAATTATTCCGGGCATATTAGAAAACATATGCAGAAAATTAGGAAATCCAGGAGGAGCAAATATTGTACATACTAACTTTTCCCACTGTTTTTAGACTCGATGTCAGACAGATACTTACTAGGAAAAAGAAAGAGACGGAGCACTAGATCTTCTGAAGTGACACATAAAGGTGTTTCAGAGCAATATAAGAATCTTGGAAACTTAAGTCCACCTAAATCCTACGTTCCTATGCCAAGATTTTCAAAGTGTAATGCACAATTCAAACAATTGGATTCCCTGCCTCCATCAGCACACTGTTAACTATCAGATCTAAACTTAAGACTGTGGAATCTCCCTTCTTTTTATAAAGCAAAGTGTAAGTAAACCACCTCTGTGAGGCAAAATCCCTTTCTGCTCCTATTAACGGAAGTAAACTTGCATTATTAAAACATTTTAAGATTTCATTAAGTGAGAATTCACATTTATATCTTGACTTGTCGTCCTACACATCCAGAGATGAGAAAAGTCAGAAAACATGAGAAAAGTAGTATGCCTTTCTGGAAAGTCTATAATGAAAGGCTATTAATTCTCCCCACATTCTCCAATCATCTATAAAACTAATTAACAACTGCCACAATTTTCTAATTCAACAATCCTAATAAATTGATACTGAAATTATTTATAATCCTGTATAAACTGATGAAAACAGTTTCAATCCTGTATCAGTCAACTGCAAAAACTACTTCCGTTTTTGTAAGGAACACAGACCACCTTCAGAAGTTGAAAGCACAGAGAGGGGCTTTTAGTTTTCCCATGCTATAATCCACAAGCTTTTAAATAGCATTTTACTCATAACAAATCACCTTGCAATCTTTCTACTTTGACCAGTAATCAAAATAGCTAAAAGATTCTCTAGTCAAGGAAGATCAGCACTTTTCAGCGAAAGATGACAACTTTACAAAAAATGTTCATTTCGTATGCTGAAAGAAAAAAAAGAACATGTTAGATGGTACTAATTATTTGCTTAAAAGGGAAAATACATAAGAAGCTTCTTCTTTACATTTTTATATCCAGATCGCTATCAGTAGTGCCATGTAAGAAGGATAAAGGTTCACTGTAGTGCCCTTTTTTTCCCCCCTTTTGTTATGCAAAATGGGAAAACACCAAAGGGAAAATATTTTACTGAGTTCCAACGAGCCTCCAAGGATAAGGCAAATGAGAGATCATTAAAAATATTTAAGTTCAATTATGCAGCACACACGAACACCGACACGACGTGTTCCTTTGCAAAAAGGACTTCAAATCATGCTCCTTGAGTTCTCTATGTACAAATCATATCCTCAAAGGAGAATGAAAGCAACCTTTCTTTTCACCCGCCTTCTCTCCAGCCAAAACGCGTGCAGCTTGGCTAATGGAGCCGTTTAATCCATGGCAAAGCGATTCAGGCGACCCAAGCGCAGGCGAGGCCGAGCGCGCAAGGGGCCCGGCCGCCTCAGCGAGGCCGCGAGTGGCGCCACGGGCAGTGCTCCCTGCTCGCACGCGGCCTCTCCCTCCTCTGCTCCCACCCCGGCCCCTGCGCTGGGTTTTTGCTTAAACTTGACTAATTTTTGTCAGCTTAGTGAGTGCAACCAGCTCAACAAGGTATCTGATGAACGAGCATCGGACAAACAGAAGGACACCGGAGCACCGGAGGACAAGTGACGCATGTCATTACATGGATGAGAAAGGGAACCATCTTCAAAAAAGGTGGGGGAGGGAAAGAGGTACAATTGTTAATATTTGGGCATGTGCTTTTAAAATAAGCTGATTTTATTAATTAACAAAAGGTGTTGGTGCTGCACAAAATATGAGAATGCTTCTGATGAGGTACAGGTAAATACTAATTGAGTTGTAACTTATTCCACTGTAACTTTTGTTACAAGCAGTCCATCTTCTGGAAAGGAAAAAAGATTTTCTTTAGGAGAAATCTAGGGGAGAAGATTATCCCCCCACACCCCTCATTTTATTTATTTTAATTCTAGCAGGCCTGGACTCCAAAGCCCTTCCTGATCAGAACCTACAACACAGTCCCCGCAGACGCAGCTTAAGCAATGGTAGTTAAGCAGAGATTTGGGGCATGTCAGCTGCATTAAGATTACAAGCACCTTAATTAGTGAAAATAATTCAACAAAAGTTGGTGAGTTTATTAGAAAACTAATCTTGTCATCTTGACCTGTTCCGAAAGACTCTGGTAGCAGCACTTTTTTTCTCTTTCACTCTTTTCGTGATCATTTAATTAAAAAGTTATTTCCGTCCAATTCAATTTAGCATTAGCGAACAATTGAGCAGTAAAGGATTCACACAAAAAGGACATGGAAGAATTTAAGTATTATGGACCTTTTTTAAAGGAATATAAGCTTACAGAATAATATAGAATAAAAGCTAGTTGAATATGATATTCAAAACTAATACTTACAAAACAAACAAAACAAAACTGTAGTCATCAAAAAAATGCCACAAACCTATTAGTAAGAAAGAGCTCCAGATTCTCAACACAAAATACCCGAATGCTAGTACTAAGGAAACCACACACCATAAAACAGCTTAGCGTTTCAGCCAAACACAAACATCAAGTGGAATTTTTTAAGAGTACGACTACAACTTGTGTTGATAAGAGCAATGCAGAAGAAGTGCCTGCAATTGTAAGTACAAAGGAAATTTTTACTTGGGAGATTTTACACCACTTGGCTGGATACATGCTACTCTATGTAAATTTATCATGGACAGCAAGACCCTGGGATTTTCTTTCTCAGCTGACAGCTAAAGAAGCAAATGCTAATTAAAAATAAAGACGTGCTTGATGCTATGTATGTCTGTTCTCATAGGCCTCTAGATTTTTCCTTGAGAAGCCTATATAAAGACAGAGACGGTAAAGCAAAGGGGACCTTCAAGTGCACAAGTCCCTGTGCCAGCAGCCAATGTTGGAAATGAGAAAGTAACAGAAGTAGTTCATGGGAGAATGTGAAAGAAAAACTGAGCATGGGGGAAAAGCAAGAGCTAATATATAAATGAATAACCCCCAAACAAACCAGAAAACAACGATGCAACAGTTCTGAGGAACTACTAGGTTGAGAAGATCCTAGGATCTATTTCTTAGCACCAAACATGCAAGTCCATGGCAGGAGTCAGGAGCTATTCTTATCAAGGAAGGAGTAAATCAGATAAACTCATCATCTCAGGTCATGGCACAATGCAAATTAACAGACCCAATTAACATTCACTAAAGGTCAATCATATTCTTCCTATGAAAAGTTTATCTCATGCATACATGTCATGTAGGATGATCTCTGAAAGCACACAGCTGAGATGTCAGTAATTCATAGCTCATGAAAAAGCAATCTACTACATAACCCCCCTGTCATAAGAGCAGGGGGGATTTATGTATTCAAAAGCAGTCCCACAAAAACTTTTAAAAGGCAACAAATCAATAGCCAACAGTTTTATACAGAATTTATATACAGAAACAGAATTTATATAAACCCATCTTGCCTTAGTTAGGGGCAGCGTGAATGGAGTTAGTGGGAAGAAAAATTGGTAAGAGAAGCCATTAGGAATACCATGCACTAAGCAAAACAAAATGATAAATCAGGAAACAGTGAAGCAGTTACAATCAGGTTTGGACCAATTAAGAAGTAATTGATATTGCTGTTGGTTTTTAATGTAGTACAACTGTTTAAGAATGGCTCCATAAAGTTGTTATATACAATCCAGGACCAAAAGTCTGTCAGGAATTGTACAGTCACATAAAGCCCCCACAATCTTCAATTCACTGATGCTTGCTCATTTCCACAGTACCATGATATCCCCATATGACAAACATTATTCAGCTATATACCAGCAATATTAGCAAAAATAATCCAAGAAAAACAGGAATATGCTTTGTTTATTTGTTTTATTCAAATTACACCTGAATTTTAGGCTCAATCCCTACACAAAAGGCATCCACACGAAAAAGAGAGTGGGGCAGTGGAAAAGGTGTAATAGCTGTAGGAAAAAAAATATGAAAAAAAAAAAAGATATGAAGTCAGATCTACCCAAAATCAGGAAAGATAGCTTATTCTTTCTGGATAACGGCATTTTAAAAACATAGTTGAAAACCAATTTATGCAGAAGCAGCTTCTGAAAATCTGAGAAGTCTCCAGAATTCAACTGAATGACAGTTCAAATGATATTTTGTCTCCCTTTGCCCCAGAAGCAGAATAGCCTCCAAATCCAAGACTCACTAGCAACTCTGTTGCCTGCTTTGGTTGCAGTACTTGCAGTGTTTGCCTGCTGGAGAAAGGCATTTTGCCTCACGCTCCTTTGATTTTATTTTTTCGGATGAAAGCCCAGGGAAGAGGGATATAATATCTACAGAACCTCAGTACGATAAAACAAGCTATTTATCTATAACATCCTTGTGAGATACCTAGCTTGTGCCATTCCAACAGCTTGTTGACTTACCACCATCATTAAGTTTGTCATTCTAGATGACATTAAAAGCAAATCAAGAAGCCACCCTCAAAACCAACTAAAACCACATTATTTCCATACTTAAAACTTTTACCACTGGTCAGAAATCACATGCTTCCTTCCTTCCCGCTCCACAGCCTGTATGGCTATTTCTTAGTCTACACGTTGCCCTAGTTGTCAGGATAATGCAAGCTAATTCATTAGTGCCTGTTTACTTGCACCTGTGGTTTAAGGGTAGACCTATCTGTGATTATATTGAACACACAGCTTGGAGCAGCAGAACGAGAAACCACTGACACAGCAAGCCTTCCTTCAGGAGTAGGTCCTTACAAGCGCCAAAACTAAAGACTGCTCTTTTACATATCTACACCAGATTTGATTTAATGATTTGCACCAGAGCCGCTTTCCTCAGTGTGGCAGGTGTCGTGGAGGGGGGTTTCAGAAGCTCAGCTCCTGCCGTGTGCATCAAGCACAGTGTTCACAAGGCACATTAAAGCCATCCCTAAGACACCCATGTACCTTGCATGGGGCTGCATGGTTGGTCGGGACAGGTCTGCAAGAGCTGCTCTCACCTCCTGCACAGCAGCACATCTCACCTGCTTACCTTTGCACTGAGCTTCGTCAGAGCATTCCCTGAGACTATTTCGTTCTTTCAAAGCCATGTTTTGCACATAAATTTGAACAGTCACCTGCATGCTTTGTACCAGCATGCACTTAATAACAAATGAGTCTTTTCAGGAAAGTATCTCCTGGAGCTTAGTGGGGATATCACATACACATGTTTTTCAGTTTAACGCCAGAAGGCTTTTTACATACGGTTTTTGCTGGGGATGGTTTCCCATTTTAAGAGATGATCTTGCACAGAACATACTAGAACCATAATAAGAGATATAATAGCAATATAGCAGCATCAAGTAAAGCTACTGCTATTTATCACAAATAGTGATATGGAGAAAAAAATCTGCCTTTGCTATATTACTCCACAGAAAGCTTTATGAGTACAGACTTTTTTTCCACTTTTCACTTTATTTGAAAGCAATTATTAAAGACTTATATATCCTGAATCTAAATATTGAAAAATAGCCTTAACCTACTTCATTTAAAAGCCAAATAAGGACAAGACTTGCTACTAAGAGGGAGTTACACAAATAATCAGCCTTTATCAAAGTCATGGCTGAAAAATGTGATGATACATATGATGATTCAGCAGATGTGGTTAGTACATTTTGTCTTGCAAAACAAAACACTGAAGATAAAAGTTACACATGCAAATTCATTTTCAATGGGATTTATGATGCATATTACTGCGCTGTTTTTGTTTACTGTTTACAGTGACTAGCAAGAGCACTGTTGTGAAATAAGCTGTAAAGAAGTGAATGATAGCCTTGCAGTAATGAAAGAAGACAGGAAGCACTCGTCAGTCCTGTGTCAAATCACAGCACTGAGCAGCAATGAGCAAAAAGGCACCACTAGGCAGCCAGGGTCACAGGTTTTGGGTCTCAACCCAACCTGACAAGGCAGGGCACGGCAGGCAGTGCTTCTGTTTTTCCCTTCCTAGCAGAAAAATCAGAAGCATGTTTGTGGGTCTGTAAAGATCCCAATGAAATATATGTCGAGCCCCTTATCCATGGATATTCGTGTTTCCCCAAACCTGGGCATCCTCATCTTACCCCTTGGATTCAGAAGCAGCCCCTCCATCTGCCAAAACACCAGGAGCTGCTCGCACAGTGCCCGGCTCTGGGTACAGATACGAGCTCAAAGCACTTCTGGAATATATCTCTTAGGCAGCCCCCAAGAATTTTAGTTCAATCCCTTCTGAGACAACGTATCAGAAGGCAAAAAGATTTATGCTTAGCAAGGGAGCTTTTGTAGTCAAATGCAAAGATCTGCGCACATCTGGCAAGTGGTATGGGAACAGGCAGGGATGCTCTCAGGCTCTCAAACTACGACTACTGCTTACTGAAAATTAAAATAAACTCTAAATTAAGATATACAGAAACATCTTGGGAAATGCCAAGGATTGCCTCCTTCTCCTAACCTGAGTACCTATAAATTCCACTTATCTCTACGCTCCTTAATTCGACCACTACAGGGACAGAAATGGAGGAAAATTGAAGAGTTACAAACTGCAATAAAATAATTGTCACACAGCCTTTTTTTGTTGTTGTTATATGCCTTACATTGTTTGGATTTGTCTTTGGAAGGCAGTTTCTCTCCTGCCTTTTACATTTATCAGGGGATTATTTGGATTCTCTGCAAGAGCAGAAATTAAAATGACTGGTTTTCTTGAACAGCCTTAATTTCTGTGGTGTCTTGTCACGTCAAAACATCACCTTCTGTTAAGCGCCACGTACCTGATTTATGTCAGCACTCCAATCTGAGCGACTCCTGTTAACTAACAGCTGCTGTAGAAAAGCTATTGAAGCAGAGAAGCTCCCAGAGTCTATCAGGAGCCTATTAAATTGGGCAGGAGGAGGAGGAGTACAGGGCTCTGCAAACAACCCCAAACTAAACATCACAGCAACCATATAACCTTTAAATGAGCATTTAGAAAATTAGTCAGATTTTGGACAATCCCCCTCTCCAACACCATTTTATAGAGAAAGCTTATTTTATAACACAGAATTATGACTAGTCTAAACATAATGCTTTATCTCTTCAGCTAGGGGCTGAAATGATACTATTCCTCTGAATAGATTGCTGTTTTTAGACATTGTTCAGTGTCTTTTCTCTGTAAAGATGTACAGAATAAAAGTAGCAAGACAGAGTTCTATATTTTTAGAACCTTTTGCCCATTTTTCTACTGGTATTCATTAATAACAATAAGTTATTCTTAATATATAAACTGTAAAATAACCTTTGAAGAAAGAGGAAAAAGGCATCTTCAAGGAAGATTAGCCTATTACATAGATTACATTACAAGATTAGCCTAATTATAAGATTAGCCTAGTATTACATGTAAAGGAAAACATATACCGTCTTCAGAAGAGTAATAATAATTCCAAAAAACTAAAATTAAAAAACATTTTGAGCTCCAAATTGCCAGCACTGGATTAAAACCTTTTATTATAGTTAAGGTCAAATTATTTGGCTCCTTCAAACAAATTCTGGAAGCAATAATATGAAGGTTGTCAAGACTGATTACAAAGCATCCTTGAATACCACACTTGAAACAATATAGAGACCAAAGAAATTTTCACCTTGAACTGTATCTCTAAAAAGAGATTCAAAACACTTGAGCAACAGAGCCAGCAAACTGGCAAGCATTCAAGAAACTCAGAGATGACAACTCTCCCATATTAGTATACAATTTAGAAAGTTGAAGGTGTAGAAGAGTTTTCTTTTACAGCAGACATTGCGACCAAGTCAAGCCTTTCAGAAACTATCGAAGTCACAAAATTTAAAACAAAGCAAAAAAGCAGGGAGAGGACATGCCTGCACATTTAGTGTAACTCCCTTTTTCCACATATGCTTTTTAACATAGCCTTTTATGCAACTCATTGACAGATGTGGAAATAAAATGCACAAGTACTTACTCCACTTCTGTCACTATTCCTCACATAAACGCACAATAAAACACAGCACTATTGCTTCCTAACTAGATCCCAAAAACTTCACCTGAAGTTCCCAAAAACCAATCCTGCAGAAGAATCCCCTAAATGCAAACAAGTGATCCCCGTTTTCCAGGGCAGACCAGGTGTCGGGGGGTGCAAGCCCCAGCAGAAATAACTGCGTTGTTCTTTTAGTCCAAAGCCTGCTCTTCCCCCCTGGCTTGCTTATGAGCTCTTTTCTCTCCCTGTGACGCATCCGGAAGATCTATCATGGCACAGGCTCCAAAACCTCACATTTTTCTATTTCAGGTGCCACAGCGTTATTTTCAGAGTGAGCTGAAGAGATTGCCAAGCAGTAAACAAATAGCTAGAAAGCAGCCTCCTAAATGAAGCTTCAAAGGGAGCGCCCTTTGGAAAGTGGCCTAATAGTGCAGAAATGTAAGTGCTATTAGGCAGGAGGCCTCTAGGATTTAAGTTATGGTCTCTACCCTCAAAGGCCATGAACAATAGAGGGGCTGTAAACTGTACATTGAGTCTACCAGACAGCACGCGTGTATGTGTGTATAAACAGGTAAGTCAAATTCAACTTCTCTTCCCTCGCTGCCTCAGCATTACCCGCAGCCCAGGTGGCACGCAGCCACTCGAGCTGCCATCACATACAGGACTACAGCATCGTTTACTCCACTTTCCCTGAACCGCCCCTTCCGCCGAACCCTCTGGCCATTCCCAAAGCCAAAGTCTGCCTCGTGGTAGCGGCGACTTCACGGCCTCGCTCCTGCCCCCTTCCTTAGGCCCTCGGAGCAGCACCACATGCTTTGCCTCTGCACGGGTTCTTCAGAGTCACCCAGAGATACTGAGGTACTTGCCCACAGCCAAGAACCACATAGGCTTCCTGCTTATACCTCTTCTGCAGGTTAATTTTCTTTTAGACTCTACGAGGGATAGCAGAATAACACCTCATTCAGAAGGAAAACCAACAGGGGCCTCAGTTCCAGCAGGCACTGGATGGCAGCTGTGCTTAGTTACTGGAGTAGGCAGGTTTCATCAAAGAATCACTGTCGTTGTAGAGAAAGAAATGGGTAGATATAGAGAGGGCAAAAAAGTCACTAGCACAAAAAAATTGTATATATACATACACACACAGACCCAGACACAAAACACACACACACACACGTACACACACAATACATGCACGCGCCATATATACATACCCCTCACAATCCCATGAGGCTTAGCCTTACCGAGATCTAGAGTGCAACTCCTCTGTAACAGAAACATTTTGCTAAAATTAAGGGGATAGGACCACATAGCATTGCAGCCCCTGTCAAGCAGGTCAATGCAGCAGAAATAGTCTCAAGTGACAACAGCAGAACAGCAGCAGCAGAAATAGGCTCAGTGACAACAGTCACTGTTTTGCTTAGATCCGAGACCTGAAGAGGTTACCACAATAGAGTAATACATTAAAGTCTTTTGAGACGCCTGTGAAATGTTTTATAACTCAAGACATCAAATAAAACTGCTCATCAAACAGATTTCCAGCATACAAAATGCTCAGGAATAACCAAACACATGCTTAGTGCTCAAGAAAAAAATAATTAAATAAAAGCGGGTTAAGGGGAAGCACAGAAGCAGATAAAAGCCTTGCCAAACTTATTTTCAAATGAATTCATTCTGCCTCTGTACCCCTGTCACTCAGAGACACCGTGGGAGGCGATAAAAGGAAACAGAGGGTCTGGTTCCTCTCCTCCCAGTGTTTTGAGAGAATTATAGACATTCAAAGCATAGAGCTCCCTACAACTACAGCTAGGGTCCCACACTGCCAACTACTGAATTGTCATGTCTGTGGGTAGGAGAGATTAGGGAAGGTCTAAGCATGTTTAATTAGACAAGTGTCCTGCACTACTAAAGAGCTCTGGGGAATAAGCTTGAGTCAGGTCCAAGCACATAGTAGTAACGAAGCCATGGCAAATGAAGCATGATACAAGATTTCTGAATTTTGACAACCAGATTCCCACTATAGCAGGTTTTTGGAATTAGTTTGGCTAAAAAACTTTTGTTTTCTTTAAGTGGGGTGAAGGGGAAGTGCCACTCACGAAAAACATTCAACTTTTTAAGCTTCTAATCATTGCTCGGACACTACGGATTGATAACAACTCTTTTTCCCTACACTAACCTCCCAACTGTTAAACAAAACATGACACAGATTTTTTTGACATAAAAGCTCTATTTTCACCTATGTATCTTTACTCAAATGATGTACACTAGAGAGTGCAGAGGTTAGGAAAAAAAAAAAAAAAAGCTGCAAGCAAAGTAGAAAAAAATCCAAATTTTTTTATAGGAGTATTGAAAATTCTGCACAGAAATGCTATCTTGCTGAAACCCATGTTCTAGCATTGATTAAAAAAAAAAGACCTCATCATATATTTAGTGTGAAGTATTGCAATAATTTTGCACCAGAAAATTCCATTTTTTGATCTGATATGAAATAATTTGATGATTGCTCTTATGCTATAGGAAAAATAAAAGGCTTTATTCAGGGGGCTTTTTTTCATGGGCTTTGCTCATAGAGGTTATAGCTAGCACCCTATGAATGAAAGAAAAAAATATTGGTCTTGACATCAGCTACAACTGCCCTTTCAAGATACTGCTCTGAAAAGAGATGAAGCATCCGGTCGGAGGTTGCTTTTCTGTTCAGCTTTTGTTGGTTTGAAAAGAGGAACCAGAACAGTTGTTCTATGAGCCATTACTGTACACAGCATTAAACCAACTATTCAGTTTCAGCTCCAGTTCTGTCACTCATAATGCTGCACAAAGAGAACCAGAAAAGTAGATAATAATGCTCATAAAACTGAACAGACAAATTAAAACTCTACCTTTGAATCAAAAGAAAGCTGTTGAGTTAAAAGCCATATCCGAGATATATTCACAACACACAACATATTTACACGAGACACACAAAGATCACTTTAAGTAAGGTGAAGGCTGCATTGTTCAAAATGACGTTTCCAGAACCAACGGGATCTCCCTAATGTGGTATCTCCCTAATTGCTGCAGCTATTCCTGTTACAACTCCAAAATCAGAGATTCCCTCATACTCTATTGCACTTCACCCAAGGATGAAAAAGTTCAAAACAAGATCAAATGTGGATCATATTTAACTAATCCAAGTTGTCTGTCAGCAAATTCAAATCCGGATTAAAATAATCCAAGCTGCAATCCTAATTTTAAAAGTCAGCTATTTTTTATGGTAAAGGGTGCAAGTGTTCCTGGATAGATATTTTGCTATTTTCAGTGTAGATCCTTTTGAAAACCGCATAAGAGCGTAAGTAAACCAGCAGCGTAATGTCAAAGATTGCTTCCAGAGAGAAGTTTATAACGAAAATGGACAGGCTTGAATTGAGCAAACTCAGGTTGCCTGGGAAAACAAACCTGCTCTCCCTGTTCGCCCACCCCTAGACCCAAGCTAAAAACCTACCCACCCAACCACGTTTCCAAAGGAGAGGCTGCAGCAGCTGCGCTGCTCCAACCTTTGCCTACAGCAGCTCTCACATCTCTCCTTTGATCAGCGAGGAAATCAAACTTCTGAAATTTTAATCATTATACTTCAGAGTTAATTCAGCTCTTGCTGGAAGTGAAAAAGAACAAATACTTTGCATCCGTCCTTTGTTTCAGACTGTCAGCTATAACAGACACAGCTGCATCATTGCTTTGCCATTTTGTGCTTGTCAGGAGATCCTTGAAAAGGACGGAAACAAGATTTTTTTCTTACTTTCCTGATGTAGTCAAAACCTCAGTCTCACAAAGAGCAAATCTAAAGATAGGAAGGAAAGAAAACAGGCATGCCCCAATAGAAATTTTAAACAGATTTTTTTAATTAGCCTAAGTTTGATCTTATAGTACCTCAAAGAACATGAGTTATCTCCATAAGGAAACTTTAAATTTTACATTATTCCTAAATTTAAAACCATTCTCATGGCTGCTTTAGTGTACTACAGACTTGCTTTTATTAGATGCAAGAGAGGACCCAAGCCACTCTTGGTGGTAAAACTACTGGTGTCACTAAATTGCCACCTTAGTAAATGCTTTGACTCTACAAATCTCTCATTTACCCAATAATAATTTATTGCTACCCAATAATAACGAATTATTATTTTGTTAAACACGTTTCCCAATTATCTTTAACATATTTCAGCAGAAAGTTAAAATTGCCTTACCAGAAGGACAACAACATAAAAAATGATACAAAGACCACCCTGTCTGAGCAGGCCGAGGACAACTGGTCCCTGCGGTCAGCACCAAGTGCACTGACCAGTGTAGCTGCCACTCAAAACACTTGAAGGAGGTTTCCCATCTGCATTTTAGTTGCCGTATATATTTGTGTTTAGTTACTATAGCAAAATCATTCATTGGGTAACATTCAAAGTTAAACAACTAAAGAGCTTACCAGGATTAGCTCTTGAGCAGTATTTGTAGGAAAAGAATAGAAGTTAAAATAAAATATTAGAGTGTGAATAAAGCTGCACAGCTTCCTGGAAGAAGGAGGAGGGGAGAAAGGTAGAAGTATCTTGACAGTAACTGTTAAACAAACTCATATTCTCTCACTAATATAAAAATGCAAGTTTTCATCTTAGATTTTACACTGAAGTACTGATATTTGGAAATACAAGAAACCCCGTGTTTATTTTCCTTCTCATTTTTCAAGCATTCTTCTCTGAACTCCAGCATAACGCTTTTAAGGATATTACATTAACACTGAAGAGTCTCATAGCCCTCTGTCATACATAAACATGACAGAAAAGATGTTACCTATTTGTATTAAATTCATCCTAACTTAAGAGTGCTGTGCATTACTGAATCATACGAGAGACGTAAAGCACACACATTATGCAGCCCTGAAATAGCAAGTAAAGCTAAAGGGGAAGAAAAAAATGGTACTACACTGACTGTTATGAGTCTTAAAATCTTTCCTAAAGAACACTCTCGGAGGAAGAGTATGAAAGGCTTTATGCACAATTTTCTGGGGCTTCTTTACGCACCTGGACATCCCAACAGCTCTTATCCTGACACATCTAAGAGCGTTGCCGCGTTTTCCTCTCGGTGCCTGCGCGGTTCTGGGGAGCAGCCGTCGCTCTGCTCAGGCTGGGGAGGGACGCGCGGGTCCGCGCGAGGCCTCGGGCCACCACGCAGCAGTCCTGGCGGCTCCGCAGCGCCCTACACAGCCTGTCACCACTGACTGCTGATTAACGGTGCAGCTTCACCAATTTCACTTTCATCGTGGAAAAAAACAAATATACACACAGGTAGGACAGCACAACAGCTAGGTGACTTAAACAGACCACCACCCCAGAAAAACAAGAAATCAAAAACCCCACAAGCCACCACCAAAGCAAATCTTAGGTCTTTACCGTCTTTTTTTTTTTTTAATCTTTTTTTCCTCCTCCCATCCCCTCCTCATGCAGGACAAGCTAAAAGCTGCTATTTTGCTTTTTAGAAGTTTTTCCAATTAGATGTTGTAATGAAACATCACAGGTACAAAAACCCAGTTCATGGGTAACATGAACCCTTTCAAACATTAAGGCATTTTCTTGTTATTATTATATTTGCTGTTTCTTTGCCTTTTCGATGCTTTTTTCACCCCTCTTCTAAAAAACAATCAGCCGAGCCACCCACCTGCTGGTAGACAACCACATTCACAGTATATCATAGTATTCCTGAGATCTGAAAGCTACGGTTTCAGAACAGGAGAATACCATTATAGAAGTAAACACACTAGTGGAAAGAAAATGGTTTAGCACGTACTGTAAGTATTTCTAAAAATCTCAGATCTATAATAACCCATTTAAAAAAAATACCACTTCAGACTACTATTTTTTTAACCATTATTTTACTACTTTAGTCTGGCTGTTATTTTGTTAAACTCATTTAGTTTAAATTCCACATGGTCCTGGGCAAAAGAAATTTAAAAGAAACCTGTTGTAAAAATTTTCCGCAGACTGTTCCTCATTTTAATAAGGCTACAGAGAAGAAATTCAGAGAATGATGCGCTCAAGTGTTGAATGTTAACTTTTCTCTATTTCTGACCCTGCTGATTAAAACAAAACAAAATTAATAAATAAATAAAAATCCAATCTTCCAGAACCAGGCATATGCTTATCTCTAAGTAAGTTATTTTGACAGAGCTAAAAATAGCCTGGGCATCCAGTCAGCGGATCTTACTGATATTAGTAGGCAAGTCCTCTCCTACGGCGCGAACCGCACGGCCCTCCTCACTGCGTCCCGCGCAAAACTGTGCAGAAAGTCCTGAGACACTGGAGGGGGCTGAATAAATATCACAGATTGCACTCCTCCACTAACTAACTTGCAGGAGGAAGGGAGAGATGCTCAAGGCTTTAAAGATCTCGCTAGGCAAAATAGCTTCAAGCTTTGGATTTCCACCAGGCAGATACATTTCTGTATATATACACACTCATATATATTTCACACACACACACAGTTTTTTGTTGTTGTTGTTTGAGAACCTCTTCAGGAGGTTTCCCTGTAAGATAAGTATCCCAATATCTTCATTCTCACCATCCTTTTGAAATTCCCTCCAATTCAGTCATGGCACTAGCCTGCAAGGCCCATGTCTTAGATTTGAAAGCAAAAATGTGCATTTTTAAGCCTGTCTTTATCCTTTTCCTCAAGCCCCCTAACACCTTGCCTCGTTTCTCCTCGAGCACAGAAAACAAGCCCATGATTAATGACACTGCTCTATTAGAGGGCTTCAACTCCTTTTACAAGTATTACAATATAAATAGAGTTCATTCAAACAGGGACATCTGTAAGTGACCTAACACGATTTAAATGGAAGAACAAATACAGAGCTGCTGAAAGAATTGTTCAGTTGTGAAATGTGAATGTAGAGTCAAAAGCTCGGAAAAAGCCAGAGCCTCCTGCCTAAGAAAACCCCAGCTGACCCCAAACTCCTGCTACCAGAGGCAGAGAGGAGGCTCTTGAGAAAGAGCTCTATCCTGCTGTCACGGGTTATAAAAACAAAATTTAGAAAGTGATTTTGAAGATTTAGACTTTCCTTTTTTTTTTCTAGTTTGGTTCGTTCTTTCACGTATGACATCTCCATTTGTAAATCACCACATTATCAATAGCTTTACTTAGGCCAGAAGGCACATGAAGTTGCTTAACGAAAACAATTTACCAGTTCATGAAAAATGAACAAATGCTTTATTGTACTCGCACAATATCCAGATAATCATAATCTGTCTTCTAAAGCACTTTCTGGTTTAGAAGGACTATTCTTAATATGGGGGATCACAGTCTTATTTGCATGTAAACCCATCTATCAGCCTTCTTGTTAACTTCATGAGGTGCTGCATCACACACACACACACACACACACACACACCTGGGAATACATTCCCCTAGCGATTTCCCTATGTAGTCACTCAAAAGGAACATTGAAAGCACCACAAAAACGCCAGAATTGGCTCTTTTGATGCCACTGTGAAGACTGGAAATTCTGGGGGGGATCTCCAAGCAACTTCAACTCAAGCACTCTGCACATACATTTTATTGGCCATACCTGTCTGCTAGGGAACCTGTCCAGATTAAGATTGCAAAGGAAAGAATCATAGAATCATTAAGGTTGGAAGGTGCTTCTAGAGGTCATCTAGTCCAACCCCCCTGCACACGCAGGGTCACCTAGAGCACATGGCACAGGACTGCATCCAAGTGGGTTTTGAAGATCTCCAGAGAAGGAGATTCCACGACCTCTCTGGGCAGCCTGTTCCAGTGCTCTGTCACCCTCACTGAGGAGAAATTTTTCCTTAAGTTCCTGTGGAACTTTTGGTGTTTCTGTTTGTGGCCATTACCTCTAGTTCTGTCAGTGGCCACCACTGAAAAGAGGCCATCCTCCTCACTCTCTCCCTTGCTGATCAGGTCCCCTCTCAGCCTTCTCTTCTCCAGGCTGAACAGGCCCAGCTCCCTCAGCCTCTGCTCATAGGGCAGATGTTCCAGGCCCCTGATCATCCTTGTGGCCCTGTGCTGGACTCTCTCCAGCAGCTCCACATCCCTCTTGTACTGTGGAGCCCAGAACTGGACACAATACTCCAGATGTGGCCTCACCAGGGCTGAGTAGAGGGGCAGGATCACCTCCCTCGACCTGCTGGGGACGCTCTTCTTAATGCACCCCAGGATCCCATTGGCCTTCTTGGCCACGAGGGCACACTGCTGCCTCATGGTCAACTTGTCGTCTACCGTGACGTCCAGTCATGAAGAGATAACACCAAAAGCCAAGTAATAAAAGAGGATATATTGTGAACAAACTGAGAGGGCTTTTAGTACTTAAACAAGCAGTCCTTAGTAAGTATCAAAGGCAAAACTTCATGGCGAGGTGCCCTCTTCAATTTATAGGGAGGAAAATATCATTCCTCCCTATATAAATATCCAGGGAAGCCAAGCAGAGGAAGAAAACACAGCACATCCTTTTCATTAGGACAAGGAAAAGCTTGAGTCTACATGGACTTAAAATTAGCAGAAAATCCCACCAGAAGAATTGTCTGACAACAGACACACCTCTAATACATCGTGTCTACCGGCATTAATGTCATTTCTATATCTGATCTCCTGTATCATTAGCTTGGGCCACGTGCCTTATTTAATACCCAGTGCATACTAAATACCTTGGTGAAGAAATGTCACTACAGCACCTCAATTCCAGATTTCCAATCTAAAAAAAAACAATGGAGACTGTAGCCAGAAAAATACATATTCAAAACTAATGACTGAAAGAATAACTACTATATTTTATCCTATAAGCTTAGCAGGAAAACAACAACAATACTAAAGCATATATTAACAGACTTGTATATTTAGAACAAAATATCCATTTTAAATAATATATACTAATGTACACATCTTCGTGCAATACGAAACTCCTTTTACAAATGTTTTCATTTGCACTAGTAGCTCTTTCACCATTCCCCTGCCTTTCTGCAAATATTCAACACAGATTTTACATATATTTATATATATGTATTTATATATAAATAAACACCATTAAAAAAAATGAAAAGAGTATTTAATTTATTAATTCCGTATTTCAGCTCCTGCAGGCATATATTTGTTAACAGCACTGAATCAAACACACTAGTCCCTGGCCATGGCCAAATGCAGACACAATCATCTAAAACAATGTAGAAACTGGACTGGGGAAAGGGGGAAAAATATCCATCAATTCTGAAACCAAATACTTAACAGCTTTGCATCACATGCTTGCAAATAAACTTAGCTTACAAGGCCAAAATATAAGTGTAAGTCCTCCAAGTTCTCCATTAAATCGTTTTCTTCAGGATTTTGTATGTTTTACCACTACTCAAATGTGAAACAGAACCTCTGCTTGTTAAAAGATCCATATAACAGATTCCAATAAGAATTCACATTTCCTTATATAAACAAAATTGCATGCAGAATATTTGCACATAAAACATACCTTCCACTACCCAGATATTAACCCCTAACGCAGATTTTTGCTTCAGCATGCTTCACCTAGAAGTAGAGGGAATTGAGGGGGAAGATTGAAGTACATTACTTAAAAATGAGGTAATATATTAGTGAGGTATTATATTGTTAGGTATTCTGTATTCCACTCAATGACTATAAGTAAAAGATTTAGGAGTTTTAATTGGTAGGAAACTAATGACTTGATAATCCAGTTTTTAACTTGAGGAATTCTCGGTTTGCAGGCTCTGCTATGACCAAACATCAGCTAGATTAGACTTGGCTAAGTCCAAGTTACATAAGCCACGAAACTCGTGCAAATAAAACATTTCCCTCTGTATTTAGTGCACGAGGCAACACAGGACGCACAAAAAAAGAGCAGCCCCGCAGCACAAGGACAGGTAACACTGCAAAGCAGGAGGCAAAGACCACTTACCCTCTGGTCTCACGCATCCCTAAGATGATACTAGGCAAGAGAACATGCGGAGAGCAGCTCCCGATGCCAGGCTAGGGCTGAATCATCCTCATGCAGATGCTCCGAACAACCCCTGCGTGCACACTGACATCAGCAGGAAAGGCTGGAGGCACAGGATACTATGGTAACCACGCGAGGAGGCACTCGCAGAGGAGCCTTTAATTGCTTTAACAACTTCCTGAGGCTCCGGCTCCCCGGCTGCCATTTGCTAAGGAGGAAATGAAGGTTGTCACTGAAGCACCGAGAGTGACACCGTGCAGAAAGGACTCAATGAATCCTGCATCTATTAATTGCGACGTGACTTTCTAAAGTGACAAGTGTCAGAGCTCGAATCCATTACCGTTATTTCCTGACATCTGCGAGCTCTTCCAGATGTCACAGGTCAAGAAATAATACTGTCAGGTAGCAATTTCATAAGCATCCCTATTTTGTTTGCTCTGTTTGCACCTATCGATATCATTGCATTAAGGAAGATACTCTTTTCTCCAAAGCTCTGCTTTT
This sequence comes from Tinamus guttatus, assembly GCF_059628265.1. NCBI lineage: Eukaryota > Metazoa > Chordata > Aves > Tinamiformes > Tinamidae > Tinamus > Tinamus guttatus. The sequence goes on from NW_028288676.1 coordinate 304,111, forward strand.
CACACAGGGCCTGTTTCTATAACGGAAGGTCAACAGACTGATCACGACAAACAGCAGGCGAATACTATGAGTCAGGCAGAGCATAACCGTGCTATAAGGTCCTTGGACTATCTCCTACTTATCCAAGAGTTGCACATTTCAGCTTTGGTCAAACCTGCCAAAACACCACTTAGGAAAGAGAAAGCTCAAGTAAATACTATGAGTAGGCAGATACACAGCTATCTTTAGGATTTATTATGAAGCTTTGGCTCAAGTTTTCAGAAAACTTCAATATTGATCTCTTCAATCTGCATGCAAAAGAAAACTACCTAAAAACTAAATAGACAGGTGAGGGATGGGAGGGAGCAAAGAAACCCTTCAAAAATCTCACTGCATCTTAATAATGGAAGCTTGGGCTTTTTCTGGAGGCAAGAGACAGGCACACCATACTGAAGCTTTATGCATGGCCAGCAGCCTGACCTCCCCCTGCCCCATTACTGCTTAGTATCAAGCACGAGTGCCTGCTAACATCACCCTATCGCAGTGTGTCTGTGCAAAAATATCCATTTCTTCCTACTGAACCATTAAGTACCTCCTATGTGGGAGGCCGATGCCAACATGCAGATTCTGCACATATGCTACTAGTTAGGATTCCCATAGCTGGGAATAACCAGGAGAGTTGCCATAGAAAGGCTGCATAAATTAATAGCACAGCTTCAGCCCAGCACAGGATCAAGTGCTCGGGAAGAAGAAGCTCTATTTTCCGCAAGCTGCTGGAAGGTCCTGATCATGACATGGTAGATGGAGAAGGCTATTAAACCTCACAGTCTGTCTCCTTCAATTTGTCTGTCCATTCATTCCGTCCTATCTTCCCTCTCTGCTTCCAGAATTAGCTGCCAATCAAGATGACAAACATCACGGACAAAATTTCGCACATCTGTTTTTAAAAACTCAGTGGCTCCTTTCCATGGAAATGTGGCTCCCTTCTGAAATCTCACATACACGGGGGCTACTTTTCAAAGTGGATAACAACTCGATGTTTTCCTTTTTACTTCCAAACATGACTTAATCCCTCACTTTTCTCCTTGTCTTCTTCATCCCAGTCCTCTCACTTCATGAATAAACATCACAACTGTTTCACTATTGCTTTCCTCCCTCTGTTTTCCCTCATCCCACTTAGCCCTTTGATGTCAGCTCCCGTATCAAAGCAACGTGCCTCCAGGTAGGAGTGTGGGACACCTTTGACAGAGTAGCTGCGGTGATGAACAAGGAGCTGCCTTCATCAAACCACCACCACGCACACAGCAATAATTTAGGCATCTCTAGTGACCAAGCATCTTCCTCCCCGTGGCACACATCGGTAAAATGTCTTCTAAAGGCAGGATGTGGGAGATACCAAGGTGCGCGCCACTACCAACTCCTTTTCGAGGAAATTGACAGCAAAACAAAAAGAAGGCCCACACAGACCAGCCTGAAGCCGAACAAAAAAGCCTATTCTAGCAGAAGTGACAGGTTACTCCCTTGCTTACAGGGTAGCAAATATAGTTACAAAAGATGAAAATGAAAACCTTCACAGTCTTAAAAGGCACATAGCTTTATCCAAAATGCCAAAATCCGGTTATCCGAAATGCCTTTCCCACCACCTTCTTTTGGTCTTGGAAAGAGGAGGAATATAATATTCAAGAACAAAACAGCATCCAGCCTCTCATAGCTCCCCTCCATCACCTGAAAGGGGAGTTTATTTAGTTATCAAGTAACTGCCTCAGTTTCTTCAACTTGATCTCAAGAGACAGCATTTCTTTGGGGCTAGTTCAAGCTCGCTCACTCAAATGCTTTAACGGATAAACAAGAAGAAAGTTCAGCTTGTTCATCCCTTGCACAGTAACTTCATTTGCTACAGGAAGCTCATGCTGTAAGGCAACAGCGCTTGTTCATTCTGAAACCTGGACAAAAATTCACTCAATTTAGGTCAAGTTATAAACCTAATGGCAGATTTGCATGCTGCTTCGAGGCTGATTTGAGCTGAACAAGATATGGGTTCCCAGAGTAAAATAAAACAAAACAACAACAAAAAAATAAAGCAGTTACATTATTTTCAATTTTAGAATATGACTGTAGACAGGCGCAGGGTCAGAACATCATCATATGCTAAAACAGCAATTGCAAATTATGATAGAAAACAGCAGCACACAGTTAAAAAAAAAAAGTCAGAGGGTCAAGTACTGGAAAGTTACAGTCAGTGCATATAAAAACAAGCTTAACTTGTTTTTACAGACATTTGATAGTCTCCTCATATGCTCTTATTCATACTTTGAAGATTACTTTTCCTCGATTCTCCCCTCTCCCTCCAAAAATAAAACAAAAATGTTGCTTCTGCAGCGGTACAAGAAATGAAAACAGCAGTAGTTTAAGCAATGACAGCATATTCTAAATTTCTGGCATTTCAAGTTACTTGCTGCTGTTTACTTCAGACCCCTAACCCTCTCCTCTTTCCAAGTTTCCCTAAGAAATGGAGGTTGAGCACAACATTTGCTACAGTTTATCCAAATATTTTCAACACCTTTTATCCCTTCCCATACTAAAATACGAAATTAAGCCATTTTATGCACTGGTGCATGAAAAAAGAAATCTATAAAAACCTACCAGCTTTTCGAGTGAAAATATTCACCATGTTAACACTGTGCACTAATTAAAATACCATTGACAAGAATTAGACAATTATTTGTTTAAACAGGAAGCAATAAATTTGTATTATGGAGAAAAAGATTACTATTTACCTCATGGCATATAAGGAATTATTGACTGAATATTCAATTAGAAAAATATTTTGAACTAGGAGATCATTTTGCTTTATTTTACACAGGCTTATCTTCTAGTGGAGGGTTTCTCCAGCCTTCCCTAGCAAGGAAGGTTTCCAGAAGAGCGCTGGGATTCGGCATGGGGCAGAGGAAGGGCAAGGCTCCGGAGCAGCGGGCCCCTATCGCACGGATGTCTGCGCGTGAGCGACGCGCTCGGCGCGCCTCGGGCCAGGCATCTGCTCCTGCTACCCGGCCTAAGCAAACTAAGTGGTTCTTACTTGGCACTGGGCCTGCCTCAGGAACAGTATGAACTGGGTAGTCCTAGAAGGCGTTCACAGAAATACCAACAGCAGAATGATGACACAGCTTCCTTTTTTATTTACTTATTTTTGCAGACTGTGTCCTGGTTCTGTCTGCAGCTACCCCATTCCTTTTTTGTTGTTGCTACACTTCAAATACAATGCACTTTTAGAAAACTTATGCATCTTTAATTAGATTTCTGCATAGAAAGACTCCTGCCCAAGCACTTTTGCTTTATGCAATATCCAGATATTAGCTATAAAAAAGCAAATAATTATAAAGTTACAACACTATAGTACTGTTTCTAGCTGATACACTCATATTTCAAAAAAAAAAAAAAAAAAAGCAAGAGATGCTCTGTAATCCAGTTCTGAAGAGCATAGCTCTGAAGATGAAAGCAGTCACGTAAATGCAGTACTACAACACCCATATGTATTTCGCCCCTTGCAAGTATTGATCCTTGAAATGTACAAACAGTAGGAGAGATTATTTCTCATATATTGGAAATTATTTCTTTAAAGGGAATGCCAGTGCACACAGCAGTATCTAGTTACATTTGGGAGGAGGAAGCAGTTCATATTTCATTGTTTCAGAACACAAAGCAATGCACATACCAAGAGTACTGAAGTTCAAACCTCATTTCATTTTCCACTTCTGCAATTTGGACAAAAATTCCAAACTAAATCCCAGTTTTCCATTATCTAAAAAAAATCTTATCGTTGCTCTATCCAACTGCTCCCCCCAGAGACATTGAGAAATGCAAGTTCTTCTCCTCTAACCCCTATTCTTGATTTCTATCTACATATGCTTAACTATTAGATAGCCTCCCCGGTCCCACCCTTGGCAGGGCAACACAGCTTTTCACAGAGTATTCGCAGATTGTTTTGCGATTGCCTGCTTTGCCCTCAGATAGGGTTATCCCTCAGTCTCTGAGGGCTAGGCTAGCTTTCTTTGATGCTTTGCTGGCATGAAAGCTGATGTGACTACACCAAGCATTAGCAGGAGAGGCCTCTTTTGCACTCCACTGTCCCTCCCGTAATTTGGCACCACTTCCATTTCAAGATGCAGCCCACGCTCCTTACTCTGCCTGGAGATCTCCAGAAGGCCTGTGACAGCACTATACGTTGCTTCTGCAGGTAAGAAATGACAAGTTTCTCTCTAGAGCCAGGCAGGCACACTCACAGGTGACTGCAGCTTTTATTAGAGCCAAATGAACTGAGGAGGGAGGCACAGAGAGCCCTCGGCCTTCAGAGCTCCTTGGTGAAAGGAGAAATACATATTCCCATTTTGACCCTCCAGGTAGGCAAACAGAGAGCATGTCGAAAGGATTATTTTTGTTTAAAGATGATTCACAGTGACTGATTTTGTTAAAAGAGGACATGGCACGCTTGAGTTAGGCAATTCAAATAAGGAATTTGTACATAACCATCAATAATGACATGACGGCACAAAGGTATAGCTGGAACCTCCACAAAACAGTCACAAGAACAATATCTATAGCATTTACCCCAAGAAAGCCCGGTTAACAGAAAAAAATGGATATGAGAAAAATCAAAGGGGAACCAATTGTCACTGCATCATGTTCTGCTATAGTTTCTTTGGCCACGTGCATAAGCAGCTAGGTAGACATGAAGAACATGAAACCTTAATTCTGTGCCAGAATACAGGACATGTAGGAAATTGCATCTGATGGGGATCTGCTGCTTAACTGGAGCTCTTTGGCAACATGCAGAAGAGTTAACAGAATCAGGAGAAAGATTTTCTTGCAAGTAAATTGAAAAGACTGAGCATACGAGAAATTAAGAAGCAGGAGTGAAATAGGTCATCAAGCAAAGCACCTTTTTACTTATCTGCATGCAAGCCTATCAAGACAGCCTGCTTGGCGTCCATCATAATCCTAAATCCCAATCTACTAGTAGCATATGCAACTCCTGTTCTTAACGCTGGTGTTAACGCAGGCCCCTGCACCAGTCAAAAAGGTTTCGCCAAGAAACAGCAAGCAGGTCCCCAGGGTATGAACAGTGGATGTAGTGGTGCAGCTTCTGAAGATTATTAGGAGCCACAGGCTGTTTCAAGGCCGAGGAGGCCACAAAAGCAAGCCAGACGTACAGGAGGTCTCGTCCATAAATCATATTTTGGTGTTGTTAGAGAGCAGCCCTGTCAGGCAGTGCTGTAGGGCCGCTGCTGACACCTTCCCTGGCACCAGGGTGGAGACAGCCCTCACCTCCTACCTAGGGAACGGAGGAGGCCGCGTGAGGCGCTTCTTCCACACCAACACCGCCCAAATATCTCATCCTGGGAACATCTCGGCACTTACGCTCAGGATCTGGTGCTGCCACGTCAACACAGTACTCGGGGGAGCCCCAGAAACCAGCGTACTGCCTATGCAGATGCTGCAGTTGGCCTTCAAAACGAGCTTCAAGAAGTGTTATACACAGATAAGCATTAAGGTTTTATTTAGCAGGACCAAAGGGATCAAGGGACAGTTTCACATGAACAGAACTAACTCAGGACTAACTGGCTTTTATGAAATTTGATACAAATGAAAATATGTGGGTGCAAGCAGCAGCCTGGCATGCACCTTCTAAGGGCACCACACTCCTCACATCCACTGCACAGCACAACTGCTTTGTATTTTACACAGTTCTTAAAGCTTCACTTTGCTACCCAGCAAACACGTTATTTTCCCTCAATATGGGTATGTGAGAGGCTTCATTACTCCAAGTGCTCTTGTGGCTTGTACACCAGTCAAAAACACCTTAGTCGAAGTTGGATATCCCAGGCCTACCCCTGTCTGATGTGGACTGTTGGATTAAACCACCTCCCCCCTAGAGCTCCTCTAAAAGGAGAGAAGGACTTCGGGTATCGCTCAGCAAAGATTAGACCAGATCTGCTGCAGGCACCTCAAAATTTAAGAGCAAGGGGGAAAAAAATGCTCTGACAGCTTGCCATATAGCAAGGGCAATGGCCTCAGAGGATTCAGACACACAAGACGCTCGAATTGCTTTACAACAAGATCTCGTTTGCTCCTTTACAAGGGTCTGTGTTATTGCCCCTTTCGGGGGAGCTAAAGTCAAAGATAAAAATCCAGAGCGGAACAATATTTGCTTTAATTGGGCTCAGAGGACACCCTTCGAGTACGTGCAAACAGCGTTCATATTTAAGACTGAAGGGTAGGCAAGCAGCAATTCAGTTATCTGGGAAAAAAATATGCAGCTGAACATGAGCTGCAGGCGTTGAAATAACTGCCTATCCACCTGCCTAGGACATGTGCCTTGGCCTCGATATCTCATTTTCTTTAAAAGCAGCTCCTTCCATTGTCAGAGCACGGCCGGATTGATGGGCAGAAGAGACCGCTCGGAGGCAGGCGGCAGCCTGCAGCGGTGCTCCCTCGCACGGCGCAAACACGAACGCTAACCCGGAGCGGGAGCCCGGGCCGGGAGCAGCGGCAGCTGCCGCCAGAACAAACACAGCCCGTTCCACGGCTGCGTAAAACGCACCACGTTCGCATAAGCGGGCAAATCATTAACCCCAGAGCCCCGCTTGCACCAATCTCTTGGCCTCTTTCTATATTGGAAAATGGAGGGAAAACATATGAAAGATAAGAGCCATTAGCTTTCTTTCAGCAGGTACTTTCAATTACAGGATGTGCACGGGCAAACCCAATCAGGAAGCACTGACCTGTTCTGTCCCCAAACTAACACACACAACATGTGCAAACAAAATAGATTATCCACATCATCATGTCTTAATGTCACATGTTGAAGTTTAAATGATAGTCCACAGAGACAAAAAAAGGAAAAAAAAGAAGAAAAGAAGAAAAGAAGAAAAGAAGAAAAGAAGAAAAGAAGAAAAGAAGAAAAGAAGAAAAGAAAAAAAGAAAAAAAGAAAAAAAGAAAAAAAGAAAAAAGAAAAAAAGAAAAAAAGAAAAAAAGAAAAAAAGAAAAAAAGAAAAAAAGAAAAAAAGAAAAAAAGAAAAAAAGAAAAAAAGAAAAAAAGAAAAAAGAAAAAAGAAAAAAGAAAAAAGAAAAAAGAAAAAAGAAAAAAGAAAAAAAGAAAAAAAGAAAAAAAGAAAAAAGAAAAAAAGAAAAAAAGAAAAAAGAAAAAAGAAAAAAGAAAAAAGAAAAAAGAAAAAAGAAAAAAAGAAAAAAAGAAAAAAAGAAAAAAAGAAAAAAAGAAAAAAAGAAAAAAGAAAAAAAGAAAAAAAGAAAAAAAGAAAAAAAGAAAAAAGAAAAAAGAAAAAAGAAAAAAAGAAAAAAGAAAAAAAGAAAAAAAGAAAAAAAGAAAAAAAGAAAAAAAGAAAAAAGAAAAAAGAAAAAAGAAAAAAGAAAAAAGAAAAAAGAAAAAAGAAAAAAAGAAAAAAAGAAAAAAGAAAAAAAGAAAAAAAGAAAAAAGAAAAAAGAAGAAAAAAGAAAAAAGAAAAAAGAAAAAAGAAAAAAAGAAAAAAAGAAAAAAGAAAAAAGAAAAAAGAAAAAAGAA